>NC_056734.1:216224521-216364521 GCF_019279795.1 Protopterus annectens
AAATCCAATATATATTTATGTATTTATTTATTTATTAATTTTTGCAGGTAGCAAGTCTCTTGTGCAGCACAAGTTTGGTTCTCATTGTCCCACACCCCACTGTCTGCTGCTGGTTTAAGTGGTTAATTGCACTGTATTATATTGTATCTGTTAGTTTTAGGATTGTTATAGGTAGTTTGTGTGGTCTTGTTACACTTGGGCTCCAAACCAGCTATTCTACATTAAGAAGGTGTTTTTCTGCACCATTGTGGCAGAAGTGTGCCAATCTAACCTGTCTGAGTTGGGGATTGCTGGTTAGCTTAAAACTTGTTTCTCTTTGTTCATATTTAAGCCTCATGTTTGTGGGGTGCTGCTATTTGCCCAGAGGCTATTAGCAGTGCCCTGTACAGGTGCAAAAGCCTGAAAGCTCAGTTTTCCCTAAACAGCTGTCAGTGAAACCCTTCCAAGCTTTTCTGTTGGTGTAGGAGCAACTCAGTTGTGCACTGTGCAACATTGCCTTATTGCTCATCCTTAGTCTACACAAAGTATAGGTCCCTCCTGTAGTCTTGGCCCTACAAGCACAATCCTGTCAAATTAACTCATTCCCTTCTCTAATAAAACATACAGTAAGAACCTGCTATCATGGATGGGCTGATTCCGATAATCTCTTTGGCCAGCCTGATAGACATGGGCATCCTGAGGCAATGTAGCAATTGTCTCATGTATACTGACAACCACTTACTTCTGAAACAAATACTTTAAATGAGAGATATAGTTACACCATGAAATTAGAGACAAAACTCTCACATAAGGACAAATCTAATGCCAAGTAGGTTGTCAGCACACGTACACTCCCCACACTAAATACGTGCATGACACATAAACCCACATATGTGGAGGTACTTGCTAATAACTTAACAAAAGATCAAAGGATTTCAAAATGGAAACCACTTATGCACATAGCAATGCAAAAAACAACAACAACACATAATAATACACACCAGTGTCTCAACAAATAAGCCCATAAAGATATAACACCACAAAACATAATGTATCAGTCATAGGTGACTCCATTGTGAGACACACAGATGTTCCCATCACCAGGCTAGATAAGGATCAGGTTATGGTTAGCTGCAATTCAGGTGCTAGGATCTATCAAGTCACTCAAGTATTCAGGTCACTCAACCAGAAAGTACTAGTATGACTCTGTCATAGTCCATGTGGGGTGAATGACTTGAGACATACCTCCCTAGACTATATGAAGAGCGACACAACTGAGCTCTCAGATTATGTGTCACAGGCAGGTATAAGCCTAGCCTTAAGCAGTATTCTACCTTCTCCTAGGATGATGCCACAATGCAAACAAAAAATGATTGCCTTTAACACTTAGCTTAGCTTCTGGTGTCATTCCAAGAGGATACACTATCTGTCAGCCTAGGAAGACATGGTCGACAGACCACGCTGCTTTGTCAGAGATGGTCTGCACCTGTCTCCTCTGTGCTTTTGTTTACTGGAAAGGCATTATCCACCCCTATTGTACCTTATTTAGGCAGTGTCAAAATACCCAACCTCCCATCATAACAAAATCATCTCCAGATAAACTCAAAGTACTGCTGCTTAATGCTAGGAGACTAAACAAGAAACTGCACTATCTGGAAATGCTTCTTACTTTGGAAGATGCTGACATCTGTGCAGTCACCGAGACATGGTTCAAAGGCACGGAAAGCACCCTGGCCATGCAGGGCTGGAATGTCTTCCATACATTCAGACCACAAACTGAGCATAAAAGAACTAAAGGGGAGGTATAGCCATCTTCATTAAGGATAAGTGCACCTCTAGATGAGTCGAACAGTATGACTGTCATGAGCTACTCCATGTCCAATTAATTATAGACAAAGCCCCTTACCACATCATAGCTAGCTATAGGTTCCCCACCATGAAACAGGAAAGGCATACCACATACCTGGACTTACTGGAGTCACTTGTCATACAGCCCAACATCTTACTCATGGGTGATTTTGATTATCCTACAATCAACTTGGAACATACATGACCACAAACATGCTGGCTCAGAGGATCTTGGACTTTGCCAATGCAAATGCTCTGGGACAGTTAGTCGGGTCAAATGTCCTGGATATAGTACTGACTAACATCGGACAGCATTGCACCCCATGGCCATGTGATGTCCTTCCTGGTAAAATCGGAACATAAATCAGTCTTATTTGATATAATTAAAAGACTAGATACCCTATCAAGCTCAAAAAGGCTTAAAAAATTTTCAAAGACAAATTACTTCCTACTAAGTGATGGAATAAGAAGTTTCAAAGCCCCTCAAATGCAAATAATATTGTTATGCAGAGGTGTACACCAATGCCCTGTATAACCACTTAAACAGTTGTACAGAATCAGCTATACCTGACCAGATTAAAACCAGGTCATGCCGAAAAAACAAGCCACCCTGGTGGACCCCTAGTATAAACATGCTATATAACAAGAGAAAGAAACTAATGTCCAAGAGGGAACTGGCTGAGCAGAGGAAGAAATCCCTCTCTAGCTTAAACAAAAAATTAGAGATTTTGTCAAGTCCTCCAGAGTTAATTACAAAGTAAAATTATCTTCCCTAGCTAAAGATAATCATAAGGCATTCTTTAACTACATCTGAAATCTAAAAAGGAATACCCAGCTATGTGCGGAAGTGGTTGTGGATGGCACCACACATACTCAACCAGATGTAATAGCCAACCTGCTAACTGACAGATTTGGAGCAAACTTCACTCTCCTGTCCCTCCAGTCATCCCCCAAAGTATACCCACCACCATTCCTCAGCCTATTATCTCAAGAGAACAGGTCATCTTGGTGCTCTCCAGGGCCACAAATACAGCATCATTTGGACCAGACAACATCCCAGGTTGCCTTTTAAACAACCTAAAACTTGATGTAGCAGACCCACTTGGATCCCTGTTTAAAGACAGCCTGTGAGCTGGCTATGTTCCAGCAGAATGGAAGACAACATCAGTAATCCCTCTGCACAAAGGGGGATCATCAACTGACCCTGGGAATTATAGGCCCATAAGCTTGACTAGCCTCATCTGCATGGCCATGGAAAGAATCATTATGCAGAGAGGGGTCCTAATGGAGAGAGGGGTCCTAATGGAGAGATGAAAAGTCAGCAAGCAAAGGAAAGTAGTAGTGCTGAAATTGAATCCATCCTCAAGTCTTGGTGAGTACCTTTGCAAGGTGGACCCTGTTTTTCACAAAATCTCACCAAGATGACACTGATATATATACTATATTTATGTAGCACATAGCATGGACAAAAGTAAGTCAAAAATAAAAAAAGATAGCTGGGTGCACAAGACCCAGGATAAAAAAGTGCCCAATCCTGGTAGGTGCACTGGTGTCAGGACTGGAAAAAATGACAGTGATGAATCCCCAAAATACAGAAACATTTCTACAATGAGGCCAGGCCAGTTCCAGGGGGAGGATGGCCCCCCTGTTGTAGAAGGAAGTAGCAGTCCACAAAAATCACAAAAACTGATAGACCAAAGAAGAGACATAAAGACGATCGAGTGGACTACTGAGGATAAGAAATAAATTATGTATTGCTACTATTATGTAAAAAGCCCAGAATTTCCAGACACAAGATACATAAAATGATAAAGAGAGAAATTACAGGAAAGAAAAATAATTCTGCAAGAAAAACTCTCACAAGCTTAAAAATAAAAATGTGCATTCATTAATACAACAGATTTTTGAAAAACGATATATATATATATATATATATATATATATATACATATATATATATATATATATATATATATATATATATATATATATATATATATATATATATATATATATATATATATATATATATATCAAGAAACTTTGATCTGTTTGGAAAAAGAAGCATCTGAGGAAGTGTGAAAATATAAACAACAAAACCTAGAGATATTTGAAAAATATAAAAAAGAAATATGGACATGGGAAAGAAAGAGAGATTTGATATCGTGCAATTTTTATGCAAAGGAGAAAGCCAAGTTAACTAATATAGAGAAGGCAGCCCCAAAGATATTCAAAGAGAAATACAGGCAAAGGCATCCAGATATGGAAAAGTTCACTATAAAAAAATAATATCATAAAAATGGAATGTGGAAAAGAAGATTAGTAAAGCAGAAGTTAAAGAAATAGAAGGTGAAGTTATGGAGTGCCAGTGAAGTGAAGTGAAGGATTTAATGTAGAAGGTCTAACACAGACTACATCACAGCATGATGGAGTGAGTCCCCAGAATAAGGAGAAGCAAGAAGATCAGCAGACATGTGAAGAAATATGGACAGGGGAAAGGAAAGGATCTGATGGACATGCTCCACCTCAAAAAATCCAAATCCATCAGGACCACGAGAGCTAAAGACTTAAACCTTGGCACAAGTATGAATAGGACAAGCTGGAAGGATAGATTCATAACCCAGAGGCTTCCCATGCTTTGGAACAGGATCCCAGTTTGTATTAGGCAGAGCCCCTCACTGACTCTCTTCAAGAGAAATCTTGATGAGTGGATGGGAGATCGTAAGTTTACCCCAGGGGTCACATCTGTGTCACTGCTAGACAGGGGCACAGTAAACGAATTCTATTATATAAGGGGACCTTCACTGTGTCACTACTAGACAGAGGCACAGTATTCTAGATTTATTCTGTACATTTTTGTACCACTTCATGGGGTGGCAAAAGCCACATCACTATGGCTAGGCTTACAAATGCCCCAGGGCAGATAGCCTAGTACTATACTATGCAACTATGAAACTAATATGGTGTAATATTTATGCAAAGCAAAAACAAAATTGACCAATACAAAAAGAGAAGCACCAAAGATATTTGAAGAGAAATACAGGCAAAGGAATCTGGATATGGAAAACTTTACAATACAAAAGAATAACACTAAGAGCAAAAGTAAAAAACGAGATCAGTAATGGAGAAGTCAAAGAAATAGAAATTGCAAAGAGAAGGATTCGGTGTAGAAAATCCAATACAGAAAGCACCACAACAGATAAAGCAATGGATATCCAAATTAAGGGGAAACCAGTGGAACAGGAAGCAATTGGTCAGGTGCCATATCAAGATATTTAGGAGCCTTCCACAGGAAACCAGTATAAATGCTCACTTGAAGCTAGACAGCAAGGAAAGGAACTGGAAACTGTGGAAACCCTGATGCAGTCAATGTTGAGGAGTGATAGGCCACTGAGTTCCCATATGACAGCAACAGATGGCACAGGATGAAATTGAAGAGAATGTGCCAAAGGAAGATGCTATAGAACTTCTATATAATGCTCTCAGGAAATTGAAAACAAAAAATGTGCCTCAGTTTAGAAGAAAATGAGCCAAGAGAAGAGTTGTTTGGTTTAATGGACATGGATAAATACATTAAGATTAATGAGAGAAATAGACTGCAGAAGGTCAATAAAACCCAAAAAGTAAGAAGTCTGATAAAACAAATGAATGCAGTAATTAGGACTGTCCATAGAGACCCATGTGATATAGCAGAAGTAAACAGGATATATTAGCCCTGAGTAGCATCCTGCCATCACCCAGAATGACACCACAGTACAAGGACAAAATGATTGACTTTAACAATTGGCTAAGCTTCTGGTGTCATTCTAAGGGAATCCAGTACCTGTCTGCCTGGGATGACATGATCAACAGACCACGCTGCTTTGCCATAGATGGCCTGCACCTGTTGCCCTTGGGATTCCGGATACTGGCAAAGGCTCTTGCCAACCCTATAGTGCCTTTTTAGGCAAGGTTCAAATGACAAATTCACCACCGTAACAGGTACAAGCAAGCAAAATCTGAGGGTAATGCTACTCAATGCTAGAAGTCTAAACCTCAAAATGCACTCACTCAAGGCACTCCTTGAAATGGAGAACATTGACATCTGTGCAGTGACAGAGACCTGGTTCAAAGCTCCAGAGAGCACCCCTGCATTACCAGGCTATAATTCATACCACACCTTTCGGCCACCAAACCCAGACCAAAACACTAAAGGTGGAGGCATGTCCATAATCATTAAGGATATCCACACCTCCAAACTAGTTGCTCAGCATAATGCATTCGAGATTTTCCAAGTTCAACTAACTCTGGGCAAAACCGCAATCCAGATTGTAGCTTGCTACAGACCTCCCACCATGTCCCAGGATTCCCACTCCTCTTTTCTTGATACACTGGAAAATATTAAGGTACAACCCAATACTCTAATAATGGGTGATTTCCCTACCATTAACTGGGAAAACTACTCATGTACCAACTCTTTTGCTCAACGTTTTCTGGAAATCATCAATTCCAACACTTTGGATCAACTTATCCACACCCCCACCAGAGGCAGCAATATCTTAGACCTGGTCATCGCCAACATGGGTGACCGGTGTTGCACACCAGAGGTCAGCTCCTCGTTGGTCAGATCCGACCACAAGCTAATCACCCTAGACATCCACATCCTGCTCCCACCCCCCCACCCCCCATTAGGAAAACAACCGTAAAAAATTTCTCCAAAGCCAACTTCACGCTTCTTAAGACAGAAGTGGCAAACTTCATAACACCCATGCAGATGGACAATAGAGGTACGACTGCTGAATCCTACACAAATGCACTTTATAAGCACTTACACGAGTGCATGGATCGTGCTATCCCTAACAGAACCAAGATGCAATCCTCCAAAAAAAGGAAGCCAATCTGGTGGTCTTCTGCCATAAACAAACTCTACAACAGAAGAAAGAAACTGTTGCAAAAAAGAGTAAAACCCCACGATTGGAGAAACTCCCTGGTCAGCCTCAGTAAGAAGCTGAGATCCCTCATAAAATCCTCCAAAGCTAGTTATGAAAACAAAATTGCCACTGATTCTAAAGACAACAACAAAGCATTCTATAGCTATGTTAAAAATCTCAATGGCAACACTCAGATCTGCTCTTAGTTACAGCACAATGACACTAAATATACAGAACCAACTGATATTGCCAACATCCTGGCAGATAGGTTCAGTGCTAACTTTACCCCCTCTCACCCCCTAAAGGGCCCATCTTTATACCGGAAGAATGCAAAGTTCCTGTAATCATGGTTGCACAGGTAAAAACTTCACTCTCCAAAGCCAAGAACACAGCATCCATGGGACCTGACAACATCCCAGGCTGCCTTCTCCATGAACTACAGAATGAACTGGCACCCCACCTAAGTACCATGTTCAATCATAGCCTCACCTCAAGCTCTGTGCCCATTGAATGGCGCACCATGACAGTTATCCCACTCCACAAAGGGGGGGGCCACAACAGACCCCGGGAACTACTGCCCCATTAGCCTGACGAGCCTCGTCTGCAAGGCCATGGAACGTATCATCATGGAACTCATAAACAAAGACATTGGAGATCTCCATACCCTGGACCCCACACAGTTTGGGTTTGTAAAAGGCAGATCATGTCTTCTAAACCTGATAGACTTCTTTGAAGTAGTCACCAAGGCCATTGATGAGGGTAAGGTGGTTCACACAGCCTATCTAGATCTCGCCAAGGCGTTCAACACCATCCCCCACTCTGGAATTACAGATAAACTCACTAAACTAGGTATAAATCCCTATGTCACAAGATGGGTTGCCAACTGCTTACTGAAACAACCCACACTGTGAAAGTAGCAGACTCCAAATCAGACTTCAGACCAGTGACAAGTGGAGTACCACAGGGTTCAGTCCTGGGTCCTCTCCTGTTTGGTATCTACTTCTCTGAAATACAGGCTAACACAGAAGGTCTTTGGCTAACTAAATTCGCAGATGACTGCAAACTAGGAACCATAATTGAAACTCCTAACGATGTGGACATCCTACAAAAGGGCCTCACTGAGACAGATGCCTGGTGTCAAAGACATGGTCTCAAGCTCAATGCCAAAAAGTGCATTGTCATCCCCTTTGGTAAAAATTCTGTACCCATGAACTACCACATAGGCGGTAGTCTACTTAACACCGAAAGTGTGATAAGAGACCTTGTGACACAGGTGGACAGTAGTCTCTCCTTTGATAATCACATTGCCAAAGTGGTCAGGAAATCCTTCTACATGGCACACCTCATCAAAAAAGGTTTCTCATCCAGAAAAAAAGAGGTCTTTGTTCCCCTCTACTCATCACTCATTAGACCCATTATAGAGTACAATGCCCCTTTTGGTATGTACCTCACAAGACATCTACAACAACTGGAAAGGCCAGCTTTATTCCGTCGCATATCGCCTACTCAGAGGCGATCTCTACCTAACATACAAAGCTATGTCAAACCCAGAGCTGTTGGACATGCTCCACTTAAAGAAATCCCAATCCCTTCGAGCTACATGCTCTAGGGACCTAAACCTTGTCACCACAATAAACAGAACATGCTGGAGGGATAGATTCCTGTCCCAGAGACTTCCCATACTCTGGAATAGACTACCTATCTATGTCAAACAGAGCTCCTCATTAGCACTTTTCAAGAAAAATCTTGATGATCAGATGGGTAATAGGAAATTCACCTCGGGGATCACTTCTGTGGTTCTGCTTGACAGGGTTACAGGAAAATAATTTTCTTGGGTGGCGAAAGCCAGGGTACATTTTTGGCTAGGCTGTTATAGACCCTAGGGCCAATAGCCTAGTACCTACCTATGAACCTATGAACCTATTACTGTGCAGCTAAATTAATAACTGATAAAGTTCTACCACAAGAACACAGGGTAGTGAGGGAAAGGAAGGGGAGAAATCAAATACCATCAAGGAAGTATCAAATAGAGAGAACTATAAAGCAATTAAGACAAGAACTGTCACTGTTAGAAGAGTATAGAAGAGGGAATAGATCAATAAAATACTAAGAAAGATAGATATGATTAAGGCAATGCACAGTATTAGAACAGAACAGGATCTATCATGCACTATTGCAAATAACAAACTAAAATTTTCAGCACAGGTGGAAAAACTTAGAAGATACACAGATAAATATAAGGGAAAAGTACAAAATAAGCAATTCATTGATGACCCAAAAAAAGTTTTATAGAGAATTTGAAAATAAGGTAAAAGAAGTTGAAAGACCTCCAAAAAAAGAGGAAGTAGATACATTTTGGAGAAGAATCTATGAAGATCATGTGGAACATAACAAAGATGCTAAATGGATAGAAAAGGTAAAAGAAAGAATAAGAAGTTTAAAGGTACAGGATATGAAATGGGATGAACTAACAGCCAGAGAGAATGAAACAAAGTTAAGAAAAGCCTCTAATTGGAAAACCCCAGACCCAGACACAGTACCTAACTTTTGGTTAAAAGTATTAACATCTTTGCAAGAGGATTTAGCCATGAGTAAGGACTATTTATATGTGCACCCCGAACAGACACCAACCTGGCTTACAACAGGAAAAACAATACTCCTACTTTAGAGTGAACCTGCAAGCTACCCTAAAAATTATAGACAAATAACTTGCCTTCCAATGACGTATAAACTATACATGAGAATTTACACTGACAGAGTTTATAGTCATTTAGAAGAAAACTCAATTATGGCAGTAGAACAAAAGAGCAATAAAAGAAAATCATATGAAGCAAAGGATCATCTGTTGTTAAATAAAGGGGTCTATATTAGAACATCGAATGTTCTAATATCAACCCCTATTCAGCGAAAGCTGAAAATAGCGAAGTGACAGAAAACCAAATTCTTTCCTGTCACTTTGCTATTTTCAGCACTGTGGTGGAAAGTTGCGGGTCAGGTTCAGGTAAGTGTGCGATTGTGTGGACATGAGGGTTAGGGCAGGTTAGGTGAGTTAGGGTTAGGGCGCGGGTGAGGTGTGTGTGCGATAGTGATGGACCTTAGGGTTAGGGTTTGGGTTAAGGTAAATGGGTAGATAGTGGTGTATGTACAGTTTAGTGTAGGGTCTGATGTAAGATTTTAGGTGTATGTGTGTGGATTGCTGTTTGTTTGGTGTGCTTGTGTTGTGTGTATGTGTTTTGGAACAGCAAAGTTTTTCCCTAGGAAAAAATTTGCTGTTCTGTATGTTCAATGTTTTCAGCGTTCGCTGAATAGGGGTCGATATTAGAACATTCGAAGTCCTGAAACTTCGATGTTCTAATATAGACCTAAATAAAGTTATAGTGAAGAACTGTAAGAAGGGGAAGAATCTAAGTATGGCATGGATTGACTACAAAAAACATTTGATAGTATTCCACATTCATGGGTAAAAGAGTGCTTAAAAATGTATAAGACACACCCTACACTGACTGACTACATTACAGTAACCATGAAACAGTGGCAGACCACTTTGCAATTGAACCATGATAAAAGACAGATTATTATCCCAGGGATAAAAATTCAAAGGGAGATATTCCAGGGTGACTCTCTATCACAGTTGCTATTCTGCCTTGCCATTAACCCATTAAGCTGTTTACATAACAGCTTAGGTCATGCCTATAATTTGGCTCCTAGAAAACAACAAAGTCTAAAGACTTCTCATCTTCTCTTTGTTGATGATTTAAAACTGTATAGCTCATCAGATGAGGAACTGAAAGCACAGCTGCAGGTTGTCAAAATTTTTTTCAAATGATATTAGAATGTCATTTGGTCTTGATAAATTTGCAAAAGCAACCTTTAAAGCAGGAAAACTGCAGCACCAGGAAACATCTGTTTGGGACAAGAATGTGATATAAAAGAATTGAGCAAGAGGGGGTGTATAAATACTTGGGAATTGGTGAAGGATCAGCAATAAAACATGAACAAATGCAAATAAAACTCAGTAAGGAATATTTTAGAAGACTTAAATTAATCCTGAGAACAACATTGACATCTAGGAATAAGATCCAAGCTATAAACCAGTTTCTTCTTCCTGTGCTAACTTACAGTTTTGGAGTGATTGACTGGCTGCAAAAAGTATTGGATAGATTAGATATTAAAACAAGAAGGATGCTCCATGCTCACCAAATGATCTATAAAAATCAGTGTATACCAAGATTATGCATTCCTCGTTCAGGGGGGATGGGCCTCCTTGAAACTGATTACATGTATAGATCTGCAATCATGGGACTCCACACATATCTACTGACCTCACAAGATCCAAATGTAGTAAAAGTTTTGAAACATGAGGAAAATAAACATAAGATTACTTCTCTGCTTAGTTTAGCAGAAGCATATCAACATCAAGCAGGAATGGAAATCAAACCAGAAGCAGATAAAAATCAGGCAGCAACTGAATGTGCCAATAAACAAAAGAAAGAATATAAGGTGAAGGACCAGATGAGAAGGCAAGAAATGTGGAGAAAGCATAAATATAGTTGCAAGTATAGAAAACTTCTGGAAGAACCTCATGTTGATAAGGAACAAATGCAGGAATGGTTAAGGAGAGGAAAATGTAATCCAAGAGATGAAAGGTTAATATTGGCAGCTGAAGACAGTGGGCTACATACATGCTGGTTTACAAAGTCCATTGAGCATGTGGGAAAAACAGGCAAATGCAGGTTTTGCAAAACTGAATTGAAAACAGTCACACACCTAGTTGCTGACTGCGACACACTAATGGCAGAAGGACTGTATACTGAAAGGCATAATAATGTGGCGAGACTGTTGCACTGGATATTCTGCAAACATTATGGTATTGAAATGGTTGAAAAACACTGGAAACATGAGCCAGAAAGCATCATAGAAAATGATGAAGTTTATATCACATGGGATCACACATTACCAACAGTTCAAAAGATAGATGCTAGATATAGTGATCCAAGAAAAGAAGACAAGAGTAGAATTGATCATTGAAATTGCCACACCCAGTGACTACAGTGTCTTGCATACAGAGAGACACAAAGTCATAAAATATCAGGATCTGCAGGCAGAAATGAGAGCAATGTGGAAGAAAGATACCCAGACAGTTCCAATAGTAATAGGAGCAATGGGTTTTATATAAATGAATCTACAATCATATTTAGATATGTTACCAATACATGTAACCCCATACAAATTGCAGAAGGAGTCATTACTGATCACATTGCGGGTGTTGCGAAGAGCACTTTTGGCTGACATCAAGAATTGAAACAATACTAATTTCATGAACTTGAATCATACTTTGACTTAGGAATGGGGTCCATTCCCATCATGATATTAGAAACCCAAAAGATTTGAAGAAATTAAAAAAAGGGAGAGACCTTATTAACAAGGACATAGGTAATCTCCATACTCTGAACCCAACTCCGTTTGGATTTGTTAAAAGTAAATCATGTCTGTTAAACATGGTTGATTTCTTTTGAGAAAGTTACAAAGGCCCTGGATGAGAGAAAGACAGTGCATACTATCTGTCTTGACCTAATCAAGGCATTGACATAATCCCCCACTCAGGCATTATAGAGAAACTCTCCCAAGTGGGAATTAATCACTACATTGCCAGATCAGTAGCCAACTGGCTTACCAACAGGACACATACAGTCAAAGAGGTTGACTTCACCTCTAGCATAAGACCAGTCACCAGTGGTGTATCACAGGGTTCTGAGCTGGGCCCCTTACTCTTCAGAATTTATTTCTCAGAAGCCCAGGTAAACTTGGATGGCCTGTGTACCACAGGGTTCTGTTCTGGGCCCCTTACTGTTCAGAATTTATTGCTCAGAAGTCCAGGCAAACTTGGATGGCCTGAGGCTGACCAAGTTTGCTGATGATTACAAATTTGGAGAAATTGTTGAGTCCCCCAGTGATGTTAATATATTACAGGCAGGGTTAACACAGACAAATGATTAGTGCCAAAGCCACAGATTAAAGCTAAATGAAAAAAAAAAAACATTATTATTTCCTTTGGGAAAGCTGACATCCCTGCTAATTACATTACAGATCACACCCAATAAGAGTAGACCCAGTGGTATGTGATCTGGGTACTCAGGTTGATAGCAATATGAACTTTAACCATCACATATCCACAATAGTAAGGAAATCCTTCTATATGGCATATCTTATCAGTAAGGGCATTGTATCTAGATCTAAGGATGTTATAATTCCATTATACTTGGTCCTCATCAGACCAATAATTGAGTACAATGCTCCCTTTTCCATGTACCTCATCAGACACCTGCAATAAATGGAGAGACCACAGAAATTTCTCACCTCACCAGGAAGTTACAGGGTACACAAAACAAGTCTTACTTGGAAAGACTGAAGGCCCTGTTACTGTATTCTGTCTCCTACAGGTTGCTAAGGGGTGACCTGTGCCTAGCTTGCAGGACAGTCTCTGACCTGGCCCTGATGGAAATGCTACACATTCATAAATCAAACTGCACAAGGGTCACTCACTTCAGAGATCTTATCCTAGCCTCTGACATGAACAGGTCATGCTGGAGAGATAGATACATCTCCCAGAGACCGCCACTTCTCTGGAACAAGCTTCCATTTCATGTGAAACAGAGCCTCTCATTGACCCTCTTCAAACACAACATAGATCAATGGATGGGTGATGACAAATTAACTCCTGAGGTGGAGCTCATGTCCCTCCTGGACAGAGAAAGTCAGTATTAACTACCGTAGACCCTTATCTTTGTGAAATTCACCTAAGCACCAACAAATGGGGCAATGTGAGATAAATATGGCTAGACTTGTAAGGGTTCTAGGGTCATTAGCCTAGTAACTTTCTATGAACAGCAGCAAAACCCACCCAGACCCAGTAAGGATATGCAGGCTTCACAAAGAAAGTATCCCACATGGAAAAACAAACCAGAGAACCAAGCATGTTTTGGTTGTAATACTAACTACTGCACACTAGTCTAGTAGGATTACAGGTGATGTTCAGATGCAAAATGCTGTTTTACAAAAAAAAAAAATAATAATAAATCAGCAAGGTAATAATAGATAATTGTCCTCTGGTTCTGTAGTGAAACAGAATGCTGCACTGCCATTATCATTTATAACTATTAAACACTTAGCAACTTTGGGATGCAAATGTATTCACTTTCATTTTGTAAGATGAATTGCAGTTTTAGACTATCCAAATAAAGTGCATGATGTAAAATGTGCACTATTTATTTGTATTTCATGTGATTATTATTAATATGCTCTCTAAAGGCTTGAATTGTACATTGCAGTTGCCTGCACATCATTTATAGCAAAGTTATCTCAGTGCTGTTTCGACAGCTGGATTAAAACCATATTTTTAAAAGCCCATTTCAGACAGGAAGTTTCAGGTACAGTATGAGTAAGGAGAGAGAGAGAAAGAGAGAGCGAGACGGCAGTGCCAATGTCTCAGTAAGATGTACAGTCACTGTGGCTGCAAAGAAAGCACCATTATCTATCCTTATAGTAGACTCTTGGACATGTATTCTAAAACTGGCATTATAATGCCACAAGGCAATGCTATTTTTGAGATGAAAGGGTGAAACACAATCTAGTCTGCCTGAACTGGTAAAGTTCAGATGAATGATGAATACCTCATGACACTTGTTTTCTGCATATAGTTCCTTCCACCAAGCATTACTTTAGAGAGAAAACAAGTCATCATATCATATTTAAACCACTTTTATTTTATATTTATAGCACAACTCCATTGTTAACATAATTTCCTTTTGAAATATATTGCTATATTCTTATCTACTATTTATACCTTTGTTAATATTTCTGATATAATTACCTTTCTTCCTAGACTTTAACATTTAAATGTATAGCCCTGTAGGGAATTTTATGTAATTTTTCTATATATACTCAGGTATAACTGTGGTTGTTCTCATTCAAGCTGTCTGTACACAAAGAATGTTTCAGGAAGCTAGAACACTCAGATCTGCACAGGACTGATGAGGACTTTTCTGTTATGTGTATGTTACTGTTAACAAGTGGTATTATCACTGTCAGGAACACAATTAATACTGTGTTAAAATATGACATTCTGGCAGTTCTTTGTCATAAAAAAATATATTGATTGTCTAGAATAATTGCTGTATGTGATTTATTTCCTTACTTGGTGAATCATAGCATACTCGCCAGACTGCATATTGTCCTCATTTTCTGCAAACAGCAGATCTTGTTCACAAAAATGTTTCCTTATGCAATACCAGTGGTGACAATATTCTGTAACTCCTGTTCTGCATGTATTGTTTGGTGATTTTAGTGCTGAATTTTCATTATGGCTGTAACCATGATAACAGTGCGGGAAGAGAGCATGAATGAGAGAAAGCAGGCATTCTTAAGCTTCGTATTGTTACTCATGCCTTTTGTTAGTCATACCTTTCTGCTCGTATATAGAAAGGTGATGCAGCACACAGTTCTGTGACCCACAAGTTTTATTTCTGACATAAGAAGCATCAGTGTTTCATTTATTTCCTTGTTCCACACCAGAGAAAAAGTGGTTTGTTATTTTTAAATACAATGATCTCTTTTTACTTTGCCAATGCATGCAGAATCCATTAACCCAGAATCAAAAGGCCTATGAATTATATTAATAACTGGAGCTGCAAAGTACTTTATGTTACATATAGGACACCATTTTGCTGTAAAATGTACCATGAAGTGCTATTTGTATTCATACTATTAAGGATGGAAAAAAACTTTTCATTTAAAATGTGCTTGTATACGAAACATAACTGAATATTCCACTCCTCTGTCCAGCTATCCTACCCATTCTTCTCAGCTTTTATCAAATGCACGTAATAAAATTGTCTTGTTTGTGAATTATTTATTCAAAGCATTAATGCGTAATAAATCAAAAGGTATGATTATGCAACATTGTTCATTTTATTACGTCAAAAGAATACACATCAGATTGAGATAACTTCTTCAAGCGGATCAACCAAATGTAACTCAGCAGAAACTTATACTGCCACTGAAAAAAATTGCTGACAGTAAAATCTTTAATATTTTTTTTTATTATTTTCCCTTCTCTTTCCTTGAGGCAGAGTGACTTGGAGATGGTAACATTATGTGTGGGGCTGGGGCAAATCCCATGTGTCAGAATCATCCTTTTTGCTGTCAGACATGTTTTTCAGTTGTGTTTATTCTTTTGTTTGCATTACACCCAGATGATCAAGCTAGACCCTTTCAACTATGTATAATGGCAGAACAATGAAATACAGAGTATACAAAATGTACGAATGAAATTAAACAGAAGCAGTTGCATTTTAATTAAACTCTAATAACAGCTCTGATGCTTGAAATATATAAATTACACAAGAAACATCTTGATTCATGACATTTTTCCACCATTACTTAATAAAGGGATAGTTTAATGTTAATAAATACATTTGCAAATTCAAGTCACAGAAAACATTTTACTCTATATAGCATCTTCTCTCAAAAGACGCTACAAAACTATTGGAAGAGAGTACATAATCTTCATCATTACCTATGTTCTATCTTTAATAACCCCTTCCTCACAAAGCATCTACAAACTTCAAAGTTGTTTAAACAAATCATATAGGTAAATTATGCTGCTCATCTAGCAGTGAATGCCATTCTCTAATTTGTTCAAAAGCAAATACTCTCCTGGATAGAAACTATCCACATTCAGCTTAATCACCTTAATATCGACTTTAACTGGCACTGATCATTGTTCATCTCTAATAGTTTGTATGCAACCAAAAAGTCACATGCACACCCTACAGACCAACTATTTTGCAACATAATCTTCTACCTAATAAGCACAAATGAAGAATTTTCCACTGCAAATCCAAAACTCTAGAACCTACTACCACCAGCCATCATGCCCATAAATCTACTGTACATGCCGTCAAATAAGCACTAAATGTCACCTATTGAATCGGGTATATTGCACATCCATTAGTGAAATGCAGTCATCTCCATTCTTTATAATTCCACAGCTGCATTCTAATACCCATATTAAAATCAGTGCACCAGTCTATCTCAGTGTTCTTAACATACACAAAATGCCACCTGACATGAATCTTCAACTGTAGCCTATCCATAAATATACTATATACTCTGATACCTTTACAATGCATACATATTTATAACTTAATGCAGCCTACATATGATGTTATATGTCATATGTTGACTGCATTATTTACATGTTATATGTCAATTCTGGCTCCCTTCCAAGTATTCTACTAATTTGTGATTGCCTCACACAATTGTGATCATAAATGAATAAAAGTCTGTGAAGATGAGCAGCATTCAGAAGTAAATATAGTGTTTTTGCAGGTGGGCAAGCCCTGCTGCATACCTCACACACACAGGGCCAGATCCAGCACAAGGAGACCTAGGCAGCTGCTATGGCCTGGTGCTAGCTGGGGGGAGGGGTGTGTTCGGTCATGCAAAAAAATAATAAAAAAAAAAAAAAAACATTTTCTGCTCCTGTAATTAAAAAACTGGACATCCAGACTGCTTTTAAAAGATTTTCTCTGCTTGGCATGCAGTGCAGCAGTTCCTTTCATTGGCTGGAGCTAGTACAGATGCACACAGAAGAAGACCAGGAAGTTAGCATGAGATTTAATTCCATAAAAATGGGACATGAATTTATTTGCAGCTGTTCAGAACAGTTGGTTGAATTTCTTTTATGTACCAACCTTTTCTAATTTTCTCAGAATGATGCCAAACAGGAAGCACTTTATAGGTATTTAACATTTTCCAGCAGCCTAGAGTAGGATATTCTTTATTTTTGTGGTGCAACAGTGGAAAGTGTGTATGTGTACAAATGTCACAGTTAGGGGGCTGTGACTAGTTAAGTGACATCCTCATAGTCTCAAACCCTAAACTTCAGGTACAGGAGAAAAGATCCTTAATCTACATACCAACTGCCAGACCTGAAAACCTTGTTGTTCTGTTACCTTTTTAAGTAACTCAGCATAGTCTGCACTTATCTGTCTCCAATACTAAAGGGTATCTATGATTTTGCTTCATATTTAAGCTCTGTCCAAGTCACTTTATAGTAAATAGGAGCATCATATGAGCCACGTTCTCTGGATATAATTCCTGGTTTCCTTAACATTAATAGTGGTTTAAAATTTTAGCAGCAATTAAATTAGACAGCATGAAATCTATAAGTTTAATGTTAATATTTTCACTATGAATAAATGTATTAATTTAGCTTGTTTTTTGCAGTCACAGGGAGTGGAATGCACTGTTTGGGCTACAACAATTTGGCTAAAATTTTGTATAGATGAGGAAGAATATGAACAATTAAAGAGCTGTTTCCTGTAGTACATGATTTAATTCCCACAGCCTTCATTTGTCTTGTATGTGACTCAGCCAAATAACTTCACCAGACAGTACTCATGGGTTGCTTCAAAAAAGGGACATTTGTGTCCATTGAGCTCTTCCAGACTGTTAGCAAATACATTTTTATTAGTTTTTTGAATTCCTGAACTCTTCACTATATGCTGTATGAGTACGAATCCCAGCATGTCTCTTGTAGTTTAATGAGTTCCCAGATGCATTTTCACTAAATGTGAGTTTCAGGGGAAGAGAAGTTCATTGTTCTCATGCTAAGACTGTTTTCAGTGTGAGTGTTTTGTTTAAAAAATGCTGTCAGTGTATTTCAGTAAAATAAGAAATACAAGTTTTAAATGAAATCCAAATCTCTATGATAATTGTAAAAGTAAAGTAGAAATAGTATGTACTGATTTTATTTTATTTTATTTATTTTACATTTGTTTACCAGGATAGTCCAACTGGACACAGGTCCATTTTCAGCGGAGGTCCAGGCAGAAAAGCTCCATAGTAAGTACCAAAAATAAACAATATGATTAACAATTTTGAAGAAGCAAATATGAGAAAAAACAACATAAAAAAACAATATGAAGAAATACATGAAAAACAATATGAAAAAATACTGTATAAGCAAATATGGAAAAACAAGATATATATATATATATATATATATATATATATATATATATATATATATACAGAGAATAAAACATAGTTTACCATAGATATTCATGTGATAAGTCTACAATTTCCATAAGCAGTTAGAGTTTCATAAGACTGCAAAAAGTTATACAGTGGTAGAAGTAGGCAGTTAGTTTTATGGAGTGAATGAACAAAAGGAAGTATGTGATGCAAGGGGATAGCCATTTTTCCATTGTGTGATTTGAGTGAGTTTTTAAAATGGGTAAGAGTTGAGGCAGAAATCAGAGCAGAAGGGAGGCTATTCCAGGTTCTAGCTATGGTGTGAGAGAACACAGCTTTTCCTGCGGTATTGTTAGCCTTTGAGATACAGAGTAGAGATTTGTCGAATGAGCAGAGAGGACGAATTGTATTATAGTGGGTGAGTAGTTGGCCTAGTGCTGGGGTTTTTTCAGGATGTCTTACAACATTGTAGGCAATGACTAGCTGGTAGTAATTTAGTAGTTGGGGGAAGTTCTAACCATTGTAGTTCCCTTAGAGCCTGGCAGTGGTGGGTTCTGAAGGTGGACTTATTCGCAAATGTGTTGATTTTGTTATAACATGATTCAAGTCTGGCAAGGTCAAGTCTTCTGACTTGGGTAAGGATAGGAGCGGCATACATAAGGGTGGACAGTAGGTGAGTTTGGGCAAGGGTAATCCGAGCTTGTCTTGTGAGGGATTTTCTGTGTCTATATAGTGTTCCCATTTTTTATGGACCTTTTTGATTGTTTGTGAAATATGGATGTCGAAAAGTAGGCTTTTGTCAATTTCAATTCCTAGGAGTTTGGTGTGGTCAGATGGAGATAATAGTGCCATTTTTGGAGGAGATAGTGAAGGATAGAGGGGTAGGCATGGTTTTGTTGGGGGTGAAAAGTAACAATTAAATTTTATTAGGGTTTAGGATAAGTTGGATTTGAGTGATCCATGTCTTGACAGAGCTAAAAGATTCCTGAGTGAGTTGTTGTAGAGTGGTGATTGATGGTGGTGAACAAATAAGAGTTGAATCATTTGTGTATTGTATAAGTGAAGCATGTTGTGTGGTGGGTGGTATGGAGATTATTGGTATATATGGAGAAAAGAAGTGGGCCTAATACTGAGCCTTGTGGTATGCCTATGGTAGTTGGGAGTAAGGGGGATATTATACCTTGCCATTGAACAGGTTGTTGTCTTTCAGACAGATAGCTTTTAAACCATGCTATAGTGGATGTGGCAAAGGATAGGGAGGCCAGGGTGTTGAGTAGTAAGGAATATGAGACCATGTCAAGTGCTTTGGAGAGGTCTAAAAATATTGCAGATAAAAAGTTATTATTTTTCTGTTGGTTGACTAGATTGGTAAAAGAGAGCAGAGCAGTTGTGCTGTGATGTTGCTTGAAACCGTGCTGTGTGTAGAAGAGGAAATTATGTGAATTTAGGAAATGCATTACTTGAGAATGTATACATTTCTCGAGTATTTTAGATAAGGGAGATAGAATGACAATCGGGTGATAATTTGAGTATTCATAATAATTTCCACCTTTATGAAGTGGAGTAATATATGATACCTTCCATAGTTGTGGGATGTAAGATTCTTGTATGGAGCAGTTGATAAGAATAGAAATATGGTAGGATAAGGATTGAGCAGCTATTTTTAGGAAGTTGGTTGGTAGGTTGTCGGCGGCAAGGGTGGTCGGTTTCAGTTTTAGGAAGAGTTTCTTAATTTTGGTGGCTGGTATGGGTGAGAGAGAAAAATATGGGATATTCTCAGGGCATTTGTTTGGGTTATGTCTAGGGCTTTTTTGATAGTTGGGAGGATAAAGTTAGGATGTATTCAGTGAAGTGGCATTTAAATTGGGAGGCTATGTCCATATTGTCCTTGGTGGAGTTAGGAGTGGGAGTGGTAGTTTTGCCTGGTTTTAGTAGAGAGTTGATAGCATGCCAAAACTTTTGGGAATCTTTTGTGTGTCTGTTTTGGATATCAAGGAAGTCATTTTGGTTATCTAGTTTGGTTTGTCTCTTGGCCTGATTTCTAAGTTGCAGTTAGTTTTTGTTTGGCTAGGCTAGTATTATCCTTCTTCCAGTTTTTCCAGGCTTTATCTCTAGATTTTAGTAGGGCTGTAGTTTCCCTACTTAGCCATGGTGCATAGTTTGCCTTGGCTCTGATTTTCCTAATTGTTGCAACTCTGTCTAGGGCATTGATGAAAATACTGTTAAAGTATTCAACTGCCTGGTCTAAACCTAGGGTTTGTAGTGGTTTCCAGTTTTAACACTGGGTTTGAACACTATTTATGGTAATTGAAAAGAGATAGTGCCAAGTAATGGATCATTTGTATGGCTGGCAGGGCAATTACCCTTTATAGAACCCCATTTGTCTACAATCCAGCTCTGAGTCTGGAGGTGTTTCTGTAATGTCACAGCAATATTAGCCATAGGTAAGCCCTGTACTAAGTGATGTCAGTAGAGATAACTATTCATGATGACAGAGAAAACATAGGGAAGTCAAAAATGAGATGTAGGTGTAATGAAAAATGTAAGAACCCCCCAAAAAGAGGTTGTTATAAGCAAGTAATATTTATGATTTTTGTATGACTTGTGGGTTGTTGAACAAAAGCTGTTGCAGCATTAATATTATCTGTAGTTGTTTTGCTTTAGTCATTGCACTAAAAAAGGAATTTATTCATTATAAGAAATGGACTGTGCAATGAAGTCTAAACATTCACATTTTAGTAATATATTATTGCAGTACCTTCTTTACAGCCTCCAGCAACTGCAAAAAGTTGACATTTGTCATATAGTCTTCATTATTTGGAGTGATGATCAGAACCATCTGATCTTCAGCATCTAGTCATTGTTGCATATTACTGTGATACAGGCTTATCCTCAAGATCGGTTTGCAAAGGATTTTTGTGTTTAGTTAAAAACTGGTACTCTAGTAGTTAGCTCAGAGGACACAAGCTTGTACTTGTTAATGAGCTGCTTCCCGAGCTAAGCGTCCATGGTTTAAATATTTCCACCTTCATTTACCTATTGTGTGATAATGAACAAATCACTTAACCAAGCAGTGCTTTGGGGCAAATGGAAACTTGGGATAGGATTCTAAGTGATCTCCAGGACAGCATGCCTAGTAATTAGGAACCTGTTTTCATCACTTGCCAGCCATTCTCTATTGCATAGTTGACTTCATTCAGGAAATGTTATGGCAGTATCACCAGTGCACCAGTTTTTTTAGTGTAATGCAGGCACTTTATTCTTCAAGGGCAGCAGGCATTGCATTTTTAGATGAAGCACTGAAATGCATTTTTTTATCAGCGCCAACCTCTGCATTATTAACATCTCTCTTTAATGCAGAATTATTTACATAGGTCTTACTTATGCAAAGATTGTGCATATTGGCTTAGCATATTCATATTTTAACATGTGATTAATATTTTGTATGCTCTCAGAAATACTCTTCTGTTTAAACTATGTGCTGCACGTGGCTGAATCTTATGGCATGATGCCAATGATCTTTATACAGTTTCATGTAATTCATCCAAAGTTGTCAATAAAGTACATGTAACTGATTTCTTCATAACAATAAGGCGTATATACAGTCAACAAAATGGCTATAACTGCTGGACAGGTGGGGGTCTCTCTGGGGATGAAAGTACCTTATGTTTTTATCATCTTGTCATTTTTGAACGTCTTTAATCTGGTTTTGCAGGACTAGTGTACATTTTTATGAATTAAGATGGAATATTTTGGCTACTGTGTGTTTGTGTGAAACAAATTTGAAATATGTGACTTTGGTTATTATTAATATTATTTTATTTTTAAGAGACACCCCAGAAGGATGCAATCAACAATGTAGCTATAACTGCTGGGTTTGGGGGGATGTCTTTGGATAAAATTATCTGACCTTGCTGAGCAGATAAAGTTAAAAAGTCATTGGTCTGTCTTTGCAAGACTAGTGTGCATTTGTGTAAAGCAGACTGGCATATGTTACTCTAGCCGATGTTGTCACAATCAGTCTGGCAGTTTGTGGACAGCATTAAAACTGTGAGAAGTAACTCCTGTGGTGCAGTGTTTGATTCCCTTAGCCCTCATTTGCCTACTATGTGACTTTGAGCAAGTCACTTAACCAGATGTTACTTCCAGCCTGCCCCTGAAAAGGAACTGCCTGTCCAGTGGGTCTACCTGATTAACAAATGGATATTATTTTGTGATGGGTACACAGGGAGACCATTTGATATGTTGGGACCTACTGGAGTTAGTCCTGAAACATGGAGACTGAATGGCCAGAAAAACAGACTTAGATATACTAAGTCTAAGATGGCCATTTCTTAGGATATTTCCTTTTATCTGAGGTATGGTGACCCCAGAGATAGTATATATTAGTGGGGTGTGGAGGCCTCCCTAGAAAAAAAAACAAGTTTAAAGGAGAAGAGCAATTTCTCCTGCCTTCCGGTCTTTTCTTTTTTTCCTGAATGTCAGTACTCAGTATTTGGAGTTCTGGCATTTCAGTAGGGAACCATACACAGTCAATAAAGTGACTGTAATTGTAAAGTATGGATACTGGAGGATTATAATGACAGCAGTTTGAGTGGCCTTTTATGGTTCAAATGTTCTTAAATGGATACTTTTGTCATTATTGTCTTTACATTTTGTTTCATTGCTTATTGGAAAAGATGTTCAAAACTACAAATGTAAAATGCACTCTAACAAATGCTTCTGAATTGCACAAGAAATATAATGTAAAACAATCAGGAAGGGGAATTAAAGAACACACGCATGTATGCATGGCCCTAAAAATGTGTGCAAGGGGCCCCTTGTTTGAAAAGAGCCCAGGGCCCAAGGTACACTTAATCTGTCACTGGCCAAATGAATTTTCAAAGAATGTGAGCTTAAAGGGAAGGGACGTTTACTATTACTTATGATGTCTGTTTTACATGTGACACTCTTTTGTCTTGTTTAGCAAATGGCAATTAGTGTTTGTGCTACAAAATTTGAAATAAAAGTTTTAAATTAAATCCACATTTCTATAATCATTGCAAAAGCAAAGAGGAAAATAGCATGTGTGCTGACAGATTTGAAAAGTTTTTATGGTAATTGGGAAGAGACAGCCAAGTAATGGGGCACTGAAATGCTGTCAGTCGGGGGTGGTCCTCCTCCATTACCCTGCCTTGACCTGCATTTGACCATGATCTAGCTCTACTTAAACCCCAGTACCTTTATATACCAACTCAAGGTTAGAACATCATGGGTAAAAGGAGAATCCTTAGTATACTGGCAACTTGACCTTCCGTAGAAGTCTACCATTCGCACATTAGTGATTGCATTAATGAGTATTGATCACTAGTGTTTCACAAACAGCCTAGACTGGGTTTGAATTGCTTTATATAATATGTCATAAGTACGGGTCTACTTCACATTGTCGTAAGCTGACAATATTGAGTCTGATATTGTCGGCACAACAATATCGAAAGTGAAGAACATCGTGCAAGTAAACGGAAATCTCTGTAAGGGGAGATTTCCATTTACCTCAATATAGTGCAGTCTCGGAGTTGGTATATTTAAGTAAGGGGGTGTGGGGGTGCAGGGGGCTTGCCCCCCCTGCCTACGCCATTTATTTTTTTATTTTTTTATTTTTTTTTCATTATTCAATGTTTTACTTAATCGATCAATAAAGTTCGACCTTTATTGATTCGATTAAGTAAACTTTCGATAACGTGATATAGATGCCATAACTACTATGTTCTAAAACTTGCTCCAATATTGCATGTAAAAACCTTAACATATATAATCTAAAAAAGGTATGGCTTAAAATGGACTCTTGTGATACAGTCTACCTATAACTACAACAAAATAAAACAAGTAGCATCTCTACCTTGCATAACTTGCTGTTTGTCAAATAACATCTAGTTTTGCCTTGCCTTAGTTAAGAACCAATCTACTATCATGGGGGCAACATAGGAGGAGAGAATAACTTGCATTTTTTTTAAGAATTACTTTACTAATAATATTGTTAATTGGAGAACAGATGGGGTCCAGAGTAAAGATCCTTGAGAAAAACTGTCATAGTTTCACAGGTCTAGAGGTAGCAGTAATATCATTTAAGAAATGCTGAGCAGTTATTGGCATAGATATGAAATGTATCTAGTGACTTGGTATCAACACCTTCTAAGAGTATATTTCTTGAATAGTAAGTAGTAGAGCACATCCAAGGCTTTGTATAGGTGTAGGAATATTGCTACAATGCACTACCCTTATCACAGTTAGTGATGTAGAATTTAGCAGCTTGGGTGTCAGTGGGATATGGCCAGGAGAAATGGGAGTGAGCAACCATTGCCAGCTCACCCATCCTGGGAGAAGCAATACAGCTGTCACTCACCACATGGTTGGCACTTCATGGGGGCACTAGACATTCAGCTAGTGGATGTCCAAGGTAGCATTTGCAGTGTGCAGCTAAGGGGAAACTAGAGTACAGATGCATGTTCCCCCTTGGGAGGTAGTGATGACTGCTTATGTGGAGGAGCTGCTAAGGGGGGAGGGGTAATCCCAAGAGGAAAGGATAGGCCACCTTCCAGGACCAGCAAGCTGGCTTGCTATCTACATCTTCATTCTTACCAAGGATTTAGAGGGAAGCTAGAGTTTCTTTTGTGGGAATAACTAAACTATAGGTCTCTTGCCCATTCTAGGAATACCCAGCTCACTCACATTCTGCCAGAATGAATGGGCCAATTGGGTGATGGTAGGACTGCTGTCAGGCAAGGTTGTAGCTGGGCTTGTAAAAAAAAAAAAAAAAAAAAAAAAGATTACTGATGCTGTCATCTCTAATTAGTCATGTTGTCATCACTAATTATGCCAGTTGTATCCTTCAGTGTAATATCTATGGCCACATTGTACAAGAGATACATGTTTGTAATCATTTAGGAAAAGGGTGAGATGAGTGGTTGCTACCTTCTCAAGTACTGTTGATAGTAGAGTAAGGATACCAATTAGTTTATAGTTATCAGGCATTTGTAGTCCATCCTTTAGGAATTAGAATTCCTTTACTTTATTTTCAGATTTCTGGAACAGTCCCTTTGTACATGCTTCTTTTTTTTATAAGAGTAAGAAGGGTATGAAATGTGTAGAATAATGACACTGAGTGTTCAATGGCTGTTACTCTAAGTCACTTTAATTGATGTTTAACTTTTGTAGCAGCTGTGGGCTGAAACTGGAATGGTGTCAGACATGTTCATTTGAAGAAGTCATTGATGTATTTATTGCTAGTGAGTTAATAGCTAACAGTTAGAGAGGCAAAGTAGCTGCAAAACACATTGGTGAGATCTGTATGAATCCTTATGGTGATTAGGTCTGATTGTTCATCATTAGCCTTGTATTTCATGTCATTCATTATTCTGAAAAATCTGGTATAATTTCTATTCCTCATGGAAATTGCCTAGTGCAGACATTTATGAATCACCAGACTATGTAGTTAATCGTCAAGTGCAGTGCACTGTACTGAAAATGGAATGCCTTAACATGGGCCCGTATCCCGATTGCCACATTTATAAGTGGCACCAAAGCTCACATTGTGCTACCTAGCTATGGAGAGAATGTGAACTTTTGCTACCTTTACATGCTATACCACCTCTCTATGAATTCCCTATATAGTTTAGAATCCCACCCTAGGTTGAAATGGGGGGGGGGGCAACATTGATTATCACAAGCATTTCAATTTTATCCTAAAGTCAAAGTGATTTCATTACAACTTATACTGTCTTCTTAGTTACATGTTCAAAAGTAAATTATTTACTGAGACTTAGGGACATCCATGCTTATCAGAAACATTTCAATTTTCTATTAAACTCAAACTTTTTTCATCACAAATTCATCTTCTTCTGATCAGGACTTAAGCTTCCTGGGGGTCTGTTCAAATCTACAACACTGATGTTCCCAGACACTCTGAATTTAGAAATCCATTAAAACATTCTAGACATTTGGAATCACTTATTTCAAAACATATAGCCATTTCTACAGCTTAATACTGTCCTTGCATTTATTTGTACCTATTTTCATAGTGGATGTGTACAGCTGAAACTATGACAAAAATCATAAAGATATGCTGATTCTCGCCACAAAGCAGTTCTAAACCCTTTATGAATGTTCCTTTTAATATGTCTACAAGAGATCATTTATGATTTTTTTCCTTTTCATATCTGCTTTCAACTCCATGTATATTTCCTTGAATGTCATACATTTCTAAAATAGCTCAATTTTATAAATAAAATAGTGTGGCCTTTATCTGATTCTTAATAGAAAAATGATGGTGGTAATGCAAGTGTCATTTTTCTAAAGATTAGCATCATTGGATATCACCTCTACTGTGATGCACTGGCTGTCCTTTGTATCCTAGAAATGAGTAATCATAAGTAAAGATTAATCAAATAGTTTTCATGAAACGTACAATATAATATATAGGACATAACTAGGCATCATATTTTTTCCAAGGTTGCTTTATTACCAGTGTCATTGTGTGGAAAATGTTTAATAAACATGTTCCTCCATTTTTGTAGCACTGGGAGTCATGTCCTATAATGAGATACTACAAAAATTGTTTCTTCTTCACTTTCATGTATCATTTCATCTTCATCAGTTGGTAGTAGGAATGGATAATTCAGCAGTATATAACACTTTTTTGTAACACAGACATCATTTATTCCAACAGAAATGAAAAATATTGTAAAGCTTAATTTAACTGTAAAATTGTTGACAATAATCAGCAAGCATCGAGCTATGTCCAGCGCCAGAGAAGATTTGATAACCTTATTTATGTATGTTTGTAATTATTATTTACTGATCAAGCAATAACCGACTACAGGCTCAGCTCAGATTACATCATACTATAACAAAACAATGTACAGTATAGAAATACCAATGGTTTATACTTATGAATAAGCAGAGAAAATCTGACAAACTTTATATACATAGAAGATCTAACAAACCAAGTATATGTACAGCTACATAAGTGAAATAGAAAATGGAGAACAGAGTTAAAGCAGGAGAAGTAGAAGTGGTGGAGATATGAGGTCTAGTTATTAGGTGAAGAAAGCTAATACATGCCAGTAAAGTGAAATGGGATTAGATTATGTATACTGGGTTTAGAGCATTAATGATGTGGTAAGATGAAACACAGTGCAGGCTAAGGGCATCAATTAAGTATATAGGAGAAACAAAAAAGTATCGTAAATGCTAAATAAACGGACTGCCTGAGAATTATATAAAAAATTTTATTCAACAAGGATAAAAGATTAAGTGCTTTCGTCCAGTAGACGTGAACTTCATCAGAATAAAACCTCTATCCACTCACAAGTTTAAGTACACTACAGATGGCAATTAAACAATCAGATAAACAATTATCCAATAAAAGCACAATGGGCTTACTAGAATAGTACATACACTTTGTGATCTTGTTTAAAAATACATCTCATAAATAAATACACTAACTAAAACCATTAAATGTACATTGCAAACTAATCACAAATATTTGATTATAATAAATGTACATTGAATACTCCAGAACCAAACTAAATAAAACATATTTGTTAAAACCATAATCCTAAATGTTTAAAAAGGACCTAAGTTTTACAATTGGAAGAGGGGAAATATGATCATTAATTCCTAGTGCCTTAGATGCATTTAATCTTAGCTGCCACTTTGTCTCTTTCTCTTCCAGGAGTGTTATGTCATCCTCTCCCCTAGGGTTAATGGAGACCTGATCTAAAATAGCAAAGTGAAAACTAGAACAAGTGGGACTAGATGTCAGATGTTTATATAATGCATTGTTGTCACTTTTTTGTTGATACTATATAAATGCTAATATATACAACATTGTAGAGTCCTTTTGGTCTTGCCCACGTAAAAAGCTGGGCAGTCAAGGCACTTAGCCAAATAGATCATGACGGAGGTGCCCATTTGAGAAGGAGGATCCCTTTCAACCCCCCTTTACATCCCACCTTATCTACAGTTGAGGATGCTGTTACTGAGGACCTGTATAAGTTACAGGCCAAACTCAACACCAACAAGCGGTAATTTTCAAATTTAACTAAAGAGAAATTCACCCTCTTTCAACAATTAAGTAATGATAAATCTATTAGAATAATGCAACTGGATAAAGGGGGAGGAATAGTTTGGTTTGATGCTATTGACTACTACCATATTATGTTCGACATTCTGGCAGATAATAACACATATTCCCGAGTTTCTCTCAATTAAATTAATATAGCTTATCAAATGGTTGATTCCTACTTAGAAGAGTATCTTATGGATCAGAGAATCAATAAAGAAATTTATGATTTTTTGAAAGTGAGAAAACCAATGATGGCCACCATATCTGGAATTCCCATGAAACATAAAGAAATACTGAATCCACCTTTTTGATGTATTGTATGTGGGAGTAGATCCAAAATGTATCCATATAGGCTGGTTACTGAAAGATGGCTTAAACCCATTTATTCGAGGTTGGACCATTTACTTATTGATTCTTGGGATTTTCTGGGCCATTTAAAACTAGATATTTTGAGTAAAGATTTAGTTTTCTTGACTGTGTACATAGCCGACTTATTTACTTGTATACCTAAGGACTTAGGCCTGGATATCTTCCACAAAAGTATTATTCGATATTCTGGTTTTGACAATGATAGAGTAAATCTTATTCCTGAATTCATGAGTTTAGTTTTGGATAATAATTTCATATTTTTTGCAAGGGAATACTATAAACAAGTCAGGGGTGTTGCTATGGGCACACCGTGTGCCCCCATTTTTGCTAACATGGTGTTATTGGAGTAGGAGAATTTACATGATTTTAACTGTCCCTTTCAGCACTACATCCAGCTCTACTTAAGGTTTTTGGATGCTATATTGCAGCTGAAAGTCCACCAGGTGTAGCATCTCTAAGCCACTGAGGTCCTGATCACTTTGGGCCCCCCCCCCCACTTGGGTGAGCAAGGAATCCTCTCACTCCAGCTAAAACTAAAGAAAACTCTAACCAGCAATCATCCAAAAATATACTGCAGCCCCAGGTTTAACTCCAGGAACCTGTTGCCGCTTGTGTAGTAGCCACTGAGGACTTGATCGCTTTGGGCCCCCCCCCCCACTTGTGTGAGCAAGGAATCCTCTCACTCCAGCTAAAAGCAAAGAAAACTCTAACCAGCAATCATCCAAAAATAGACTGCAGCCCCAAGTTTAACTACAGAAACCTTGTTGTTGCCGCTTGTGTAGTGTAGGTGCCATCTTTTGTGATTACTGTTATGCCTTGTTAAAATCTATTACAGTCAGCTAGAGTGCATACCCCAGGGGCAACAGTTGCAAACCTTCTTCCTCTTAGCCAACCCCCACCCCTTTCATCCATTTCACTGTTGATAATTTGTTGTATGCTAAGGTATTTAGCCCCTCACAATAGTCATAGTCTTCAGTCCCTCCTCCTCAATACTTGTTCTTCACTAAACACCAAACAGAGGTGCAAAGTCTCCAGCTGCTTTTATCTTTAGCTACATTGTGTGCAGAAAACAATGAGCAAAGGGTAATACAAATATAAAAGAGAATAGTAAGCAGCATACAACTTCTACCTGTGGAGTACTCCTACACATCATTTTTCTTGGAGAAACCTTCCAGTCTTTGAACAAGGGTGCCTGTATGTTTACCTTATTTCCTTGGCTGTCCTTTGATAATTAGCTAGTTTAGCAGAGTGCCTTGGATTCTCTCCTGCTACTTTAAATTCCAGTTGATGGTTTCCCTCCCTTCCCCCACCCCCCAAGTGATTGCTCAGGTACAACACACCAAATGTTTTAAAAACCATGGATGCCATATTTGCTCTAATTGCAGCTGAAAGCCCTCCAGGTGTAGCATCTCTAGTAAGTGTCCCTGGACTAGCTGATAGTTTTTTTAGCTAAGATCTATCTGGAAGGTGTAGCCCCGCTCCGTTCACTTCGCACACTTCGTTCCCCTCCCACCCCATTCCCACACACCTCCATATCATTATCTTTATACCTATCCATACAACCACACCCCTCACTTCCTCCCAAATCCCCCACCCCTCTACTTTCTGTTCTCATACTACCTCCCTTCTTTGCTCCTCCCCACACATACCTACTATCCACTATCAAAGACTACTATACCTTACTCCCACCCCTTCCTGTCATCCTCTGTTCTACATCACATAACGTGACATGCCTCTTACAACTCAAACTATACTCTTAACCTTCTCTACTCCTTATACTCTATCACCTCACCTCCTATCACTCACAATTACCTCCTTCCTATTTCCATCCCTCAAACACCACTCTTAACTCAAGTACTAAACCACAACTCTATCTACTAATTTGTCCCTCCATCCTTCCCCCCACCACTCCCATTCCTAAAATAAAAATATCTCCCTCCTCCCCTTTAAAACAAAAAAAAAACAAAGTCTACTTACTCAAATTAAAACCCCATTACAAACCTCTACTTCTATCTGGTGACATTCATCCTAACCCAGGCCCTACAGACACTACCCTGAACAATAAGCCCCCTGTATCTAAACCTGCCAACCCCTCCAACCCACAAAAACAAGTACAATTCTGCTCTATCAATGTCAGGAGCCTTGTAAATAAAGTTCAAGAACTCCATGCTTGGATAGCTAGCTATACACCTGACATAGTTAACCTAACTGAAACATGGTTAAAACCACACCATCTGGACAATGAAATCATCCCTCCTGGCTATAATATCCTTAGATTAGATTGACTTAAAAGAAAAGGAGGAGGAGTATCCATACTCTACTCCAATTGTCTCTCCCAAATCAGTCTCACACTAGACTTACCCTCCTTCTCACCAGCTGAACTCCTACTAACCAACTTCAAACTTAACAGTTTCAACACCATAACTGTAGCAGCAATCTATATTCCCCTGGTGATAATGTTAACATACTTGAGAACATCCTATCTCACCTCTCACATACCATCTACAATGAAATAATTATACCGGGAGATGTAAATATTGATTGGCTTACAATACAAGCTCCCAACACTACTTCCTGTATAAACCTACATGGGTTTGAGCAGCTAATCACAACCCCAACCTACATTAATAAATCTCACCTACCTAGCCCTCTTCTTGACTGGATATTGGTCTCCCACCCTCAAAACTATCATAACTCCCAAACCCTTCCAAATGCCGTCTGTGACCACTGCCCTATAACAGTTACCAGACATACTCCCCACTTTACCAAACCTAACAAATTTATTACCACCCGCTCACTTTCTAATTTCTGTCCTAACTCCTTTATTCACCAACTCTCCAAAATTAGCTGGTCTTACCTCACCACTTTTCCTTTAGATGAAGCTTTCCACTCCTTCAACACTACATTCCTAAACATTCTTAACTCCCTTGCTCCTCTTCGCACAATTAGAATCAAATCTAATACTGGTCCCTGGCTCACTAAATCTACCAGAACCCCCATGAAAGACCGGGATAGGATTTGAAAAATGTGGACTAAAACTAGGACCCCTTCTCTTCTAAAGAAATATAAAGAACTCAGAAATAAAATAAAAAAAAAATCATCCATTATGACAAAATAAACTTCTATGCCAATCCTCCCTCTACTCTTAAATCAGACCCAAGGAAATTCTGTAGCTCTATTAAACAGGCTCTGCATCCAGGAAACCCTTCCTCTCCTAACCCATGTCCCAATGCAACACCTGAAGACCTAGCCAACCAATTTAACAATCATTTTATAAACTCAATAACCTCCATAATAAATTCTCCCCCCAGAAACAATACTAGCACCCCCACAAACTATATACCTCTTCCAAACCCTCCTAACTCCTTCCCTCTAAAAGCAGTATCAGCTAACTATGTAAAGTCATTACTCTCTAAACTTAAACCTTGCTCCATCTGTTGACAAGCTACCCTCTTACTTCCTGCAGATTGCCTCTGAACTTCTTGCCTATCCTGTATCCATCTTAGTCAACTAATCCATTTCTGAATCCTATGCCCCCACTGTATGGAAGAATTTCTTTACTCTACCCATTCACAAATAGGGCAACTCCTCAGACATATCCAACTTCAGACCGATTGCCATACTCTCTGCACTCTCAAAAATCCTAGAGAAATGCATTCACAAGCAGGTAATGCAGTGCCTTCACCAGGAAAACGTTCTAACACCCACACAGCATGGTTTCCGTCCTAAGCATAGTACAAATACTGCACTCATATCATTCATCAACATAGTCTCCCTAGCTCGTGATAACAATACACTTGTCTCATGCCTATTCCTTGACCTTTCTAAAGCCTTTGACACTGTCTCTCACCCACTCCTTCTAGATAAGCTCACTAACTTACATTTCTCTCCCCCTACAATCTCCTGGTTCTCCAGCTATCGCTCTACTGGCCAGCAATCAGTTAAATGGTTCTCTGCACTATCCTCCCCTCTCACTGTACAAATGGGAGTCCCCCAAGGTTCCATACTTGGACCACTACTCTTTAATATTTTCACTAACGTACTCTACTCCTCTTGTCCCCAGTCATCTCTTGTGCAATATGCTGATGACTCAACTGTTATAACCATTGCTGACAACCCAACTGACCTCCACTCAACTACCCAGGCATCCTTCCACACCATTGAGACTTGGCTTAGTGATAACAAACTAATACTCAATCCAAAAAAAAACTAAGCTCCTACTCTTCCTCCCTAAAAACATCACCACACTCAAAAGTACATTTACCATCTTATTCTGCAACAATGCTATCATCTCAGCTGAATCTAATACTAAATTGCTAGGTGTTACAATAAATGATCAGCTTAAATTTGATCTCCATATTACTAACTTGGTAAAAAGAACTCATCAGAAACTTGGACACCTTTTCCGTAGCAATAAATGCTTAACTAACACTGCCCAACTAACTCTCTCCCAGGCTTTATTACTTCCAAAACTCCTGTACAGCTGCCACATATTAAAAAAACTAAATTATACACTTATTTCCAAGCTTGAAACTACCTATAATAAGATTGCCAGATTTGCAGCTAACCAAACCTACAAGTCACACCACTGCTTAGCACTACAGCAACTAGACTGGCTAGAATTCCCTCAGCTGCTCCAACTATACCAACTAGAAATCATCCACTCTAATCTCTACCCTCCTTCTGCCCCAGCCTCTCCACTATCATATCTAAATACTCCCCTGCTTGGATGCTACGGAACTCAAATCAAGAATTATTAGACATCTACAAACCAAAACCAAAATAGGCTGCCTTCTCTATAACTATAACCCAGCTACATCCTGCAACCAACTCCCCTTGGAAATAAAATCTCTCCAGCACAGCAAAAGTTTCAAATTAGCCACAAGAAAATACCTAAAAACAAAGTGGTCTTGCCACTGTAGCCAACCACCCTGAAACCGCCATCCTTATACCTATTTCAACACCTCACTTTTAATGTACCTCTAACACTATTCCCCTGCCTCTTCTATCTCTTCCCTTCCTCTATCTCCAACCACTCTTAGTTCTTACAGTCTCAAAACAACCTACCTGTCTAATTTGTCTCCTATACTCTACCTCCCCTACATCTCCTACTAGCCATTCTTACTTTCCTTTCTTATTTCCAAACTCCTATACAACTAGATTCTACCCACTTTAAATCAGCATCTGCCTACCTATTAACTCATTTTGCTCTAAGCAGCTTAAATAATATTGTAACTAGTCACATTTTCTTCTGCTAATTGTTTAAAACCTTGTTTGTAACAACTCACATACTTGTCTGCCAATTGTTAATATTCTGTATAATTGAACTGCCCGAGGAGTTTTTTCTCTCCAGGTCTCTGCTTGTAAGATCCTATAGCTGATTGTTACTACTATGTTACTAAAATTTAATAAATTGTTTTCTAGTCCTGAGGAGCTTTTCTTCCCGGGTCTCTGCTGAAAATGAGCCAAAAGCTCAGCCAGACTAACCTGTTTAACAAATGTAAAATAAATAAATAAGTACAATAAATAAATATTTATTTTGTGGAAGGGACCCTTGCATGACATCCTGTGTTTTATCGGCTATCTACAGCAGACCACCTCCTTTTTAAAATTTACACATCATAGTAGTACAGTGGGTATTGTTTTTTGGAGACTTTTTTAAACACACTGATGTTGGTTTTAAATCCAATATATATAGAAAGCTTACTTTCAGCAACTCCCATCTAGAATAGTTGTGGTGTTATTCTTTTAAACAGAAAAAAGTATAGTGAAAGCTAATTGATTACAGCAGCCAGAATGACTTAATCATATGAAGATGTCCTTAGTGAGATGGACTTCATTGGTAACATGTTTTTGCAAAGGGGTTACCCTTCCTCATTAATGGAGGAGGTTAAAGAATTGGTTACTACACAGTGGGGTCACCAGTATAAACTTCTTTTAGGTAGTCAGTTGGTAACCAAGAAGGACGTAATGGATACCAGCAAATTTTAGAGGGCTCTTATTTTGAAATATGGTACACATCTTAGTGATGTGAAGGACATTTTTAAAAATAATTGGAATATTCTAAGGGGAAACTCTGACATTTTCCAACTTTTGGGTTCAAATCCATCCTTTGTTTATAAAGCTAGCTCAAATTTTAAGCCTATTTTTGAGAAATCAATAAGTAACAAAGGTGGGAGTGTGGCCAAGGGTAACAGGACTAGAATATGTGGGTTCTGCAAGAAATGTCCCTATATTTTGGATGTGGAATCCTTAGCTTTGGACAATATCATTAAGAGCAAAGTATTTTTTATAGGTGGTAACTGTTTATCTAAAAACATGGTCTGTTTGGCTAAGTGCCTTGACTGCCCAGCCTTTTACATGGGCAAGACTGAAAGGCATCTATGATGTTGCATATATGAGCATTTACATGGTATCAACAAAAAAAGTGACAACAATGCATTATATAAACATCTGACTTCTAGTCCCACTTGTTCTGGTTTTGACTTTGCTATTTTAGACCAGGTCTCCATTAACGCTAGGGGAGGGGATGACAAAGCACTCCTGGAAGAGAAAGAGACAAAGTGGCAGCTAAGATTATATGCATCTAAGGCACCAGGAATTAATGATCATATTTCCCTTCTTCCAATTGCAAAACTTAGGTCCATTTTAAACAATTAGGATTATGGTTTTAACAAATATGTTTCAATTAATAAGGTTCTAGCGTATCCAATGTACATTTAATATAACTGAATATTTGTGATTAGTTTGCAATGTACATTTTAGTGTTTTTTAGTCAGTGTATTTATTTGTGAGATGTATTTTTAAATAAGACCACAAAGTGTACTTACTATTCTTGTGAACCCATTGTGCTTTTATTGGATAATTGTTTATCTAATTGTTTAACTGCCATCTGTGGTGTATTTAAACTTGTGAGTGGATGGAAGTTTTACTCTGATGAAGTTCACATCTAGTGGATGAAAGCACTTAATCTTTTTTCCTTGTTGAATAAAATCTTTTATATAATTCTCGGGCAGTCCATTTATTTGGCAGTTACGATACTTCTTGTTTTTGTTTTTGGTATTTTGTAAGTATCTTTCCACCATTTTCATTCTTATTAGTTACATTTGGTGGTTTTCCTGCCTACTTCAAAGGAGCAACATTTGAGGAGCGAACATTTACATCTTGCTTAGATACATGGATTCCTTGGATGATTTTCCATCCATTTTTTCTGCCATACATTGGGAGGAGTTTAATAGGATGCAGTCAGAAATATCTATCATTAACAGTAAGCTCACCTGCCTCATTGACCTTCTCAGTCAACCGGAGAACACTATACTTTTTACTAGGAAGACTTTGCCATCTATTACATCACTTCCGGCCACTGTGTGTGATGAGCAGAAGGACGCATCAGTCAGTGACTGTAGCACTCGGTCGGGTTCCAAACAAGACATTTTAGATACTTCATCAAGAGTAGGGTCAACAGGGAAAGACAATGCATCATCTGTTCACCGGACTCATCATTCAATGGCCAAAGCTAGCCCTGGCTTTGAGGAATATTATCGTTGCAGGGTTAGACCTAAGAATACTATCCCCCCAAAAAAACTATGCGGCAGCCAGAGCATTAAATAAAAGTATGAATTACAATACTTTTTCCACCAATGATACATTAAATGTTCTGGGACAGAAACATTCTGTTGAAAAGTGGTCTGTTGATAAGACTGACAAATTTGTTAATGGAGCATGTGTTAATTTTGAACGATTTGTTTCTTCTGGATATGCTTTCTGTAATAACTGTATGAGATGCTTTAGCAACAACGGGCACAAACGGGAAGCATGTGATACTTTAAAGGAGTTAATTATTTTATTTGGCAAGAAGTTATTCAAGATTAAGTCATTACAAATACACAATGCTTATTTAAGTAAATGTATATTACTTCAGATTGTATCCAAGGGCTTGCGGTTTTTCAAGATGGCCTTAGAGATTTTTGTGGATGATGCTACGGTTAATGAGTTTTCTGTGTTATTTCACCAGTTTGGGTTTGATTTTATGAAGTTAATGATTAAGTTTAATGACACTAGGATAAGTTTGTTGTTAATGAGGTTGAGAAACTCAATGTGGATATGAAGAATGACTCAATTTTTGCACAATGTGAAAAATTTTGCAACAGACAATTTGAATTTGTTAAAAAAAGTGTTTTAAAATATATTTGAATAAAAGTAAGAAGATTGAGAGGGATGTTAATTAGTACAATAATACGCAAGTTTACCCTTGGGACAAATATAAACACAGTAATACTGTTAATGGTGCGTACAATTTTATTTATTTTATTTATTTATTTGACATTTGTTTACCGGGATTTTCTGACTGGACAGCTGGTGTCCATTTTCAGGCCCAGGGAGAAAAACTCCACAAGTACAGTAATTACATTTATTAGTGTAAACAGTAACAGTTGCAGAATTGTTAAATATTGCAATGCAAGGTGTAACAGTTTTGCAGGGAGAGATAGAACACATGAGATACATGACTAGTAGCTAAGTAGAGCATTAAGACAATAATAGAAGTATATGAGTAAGCTATTTACATATATACATTATTGCAAGCAGCATTCAAGAGAATTTAAAGGGTGTGACCATGTTGTCACAAAGGACGAGTGGCTTAAGGAGGCAGTATTGCTGCAGTATGGTGAGGGTATAAGGTGAGGCATTGCAGTTATGTAGTCTGTCAGTGAGAAGGTGAGACTTCAATAGTTTCTTGAAAGTGGAACTGTTTTTTTTGTAATCTAATATCGGGAGGAAGACTATTCCATATGTTAACAACTTTGTTAGGGAAGAGGGATTCATCAAGAGCTGTTTTTGCATGGGATTTTTTCAAGCAGAGCTTTATTGGTCAAGCGTAGCTGTCTATTTGAAGTGTAGAAGTTTAGAAGTCCAGATAGGTCAGGGTTTTTTTCTGGATAGTAAAGAATTTTATGGCTAGGTTGATTTAGTGGAAATTCAATAGATTGGCAAACTCAAGCCACTGTAGAGCAATTAGGGAATGACAGTGGTAGGAATGAGATTTGGAGCTGGTAGCAAATCTGGTGATTTTTGTGGTAACAAGTAGAGAGTTTATTGCAGTCAGTTTTATTTAGATTTGTTAGAACTGGACATGCATATAGTAAGGTAGCTAGGAGATGGGTTCTGGCTATGGCAATTCTTGATTCAGAGGTAAGGTACTTATTGCAGTGCTATAGGGTTCCTAGTTTTTTGTGAACTTTGGTAATAGTCAAGGATATGTATTTGTTGAATTTTAATTGTTGGTCAATTGTAATCCCTAGAAGCTTGGCCTCTGGGACTGGAGAGATGGGGGTCCTGTTTGCAGAGAATATGGTGAAAGTAGTTGGATTGGTATTCTTTGTTGGATGGAATAGTAAGACTTGTTTTTTTGGGGTTCAGTATCAGTTGTGAATGATTTAACCAATTTTCTATGTCTGTGAAGGAATCCTGGGTATTTTGCAGGAGGTGCTGGAGATTGGATGCAGAGCAGATTAGGGTTGTGTCATCAGCGTATTGCATTACTTTGGCTTTTGTAGTGGCTAAGTGAAGTTGGTTTGTAAAGATATTGAAGAGAAGAGGGCCAAGAATGGAACCCTGGGGAACACCTAGTAATACTGAAAGTGGTGGGGATAGGGAATCATGCCATTTAACTGACTGAAGGCAGTTATTTAGATAGCTTTTAAACCAAAGCAGGGTGGAGTTGTCTAAACTGAGCTCGAGCTCAGAGAGGTGGGTTAAGAGTATGTTGTGGGAAATGGTATTGAATGCCTTGGATAGGTCTAGAAAGATGGCAGAGACTAGTTAGCCTTGATTCCTGTGTGAAGTTATGGAGTTGGTGAAGTTTACTAGGGCAGTGGTGGTGCTGTGTGATGGTCAGAAGCCATGTTGGGTTTTGGATAGTAGGTTATTAGTGATGAGGTGGGTAAGGAGTTGGCTGTGGGCACATCTTTCAAGGTTCTTTGATAAGGGTGACAAGATTATGACTGGTCGATAGTTAGAGAGGTCTGTGGAGGGTCCACCTTTGTGGAGGGGAATGATATAGGGAATTTTCCATAAAGATGTGGTTGTGTGATCAGTGATGGATCTATTTATCAATATAGAAATGGGGTAGGCAATGGCTTTAGATGCAATTTGAAGATAGTTAGCTTTGAGGTTGTCAACGGCGAGGGTTGTGGGTTTAAGCTTGGATAAGAACTTCTGGATGGTTGATTTTGGAACTGCTTTGAGTAAGGAGGTATTGATTGTTTGGGAATTAGTGGATATTTGGAGGTTGGTGGGATTTGTGTTATTAATAAGTGTGAGTATAGAGGAGGAAAATAGTTATTGAAGTCAGAAGCTATATTGGAGTTTGATCCTTCGATGCTGGGTTGGGGGGGAGGGTAGAGGTATGGCCTGGTTGCAAGATATTGTTTGTAGCTGCCCAGAAGAGGGTTAGAACTGTGCTTCTTTTGCAGAGAGAGAGGTAGTGGTTTTGTTTGTCTTTTCTAATTTGTTGCTTTGCCTTATTACAAAGTTCAAGGGAAGTTTGCCTAGATGTAGGAGTTTTGAGAAAACATCAGTTGCTCCAGGCTTTGTCTCTTTTTTTCAGTAGTGTTCTTGTGGATTTTTGTATCCATGGGGCTGGGTTACTACGAATTCTAATTGTTCGTGGTGGGGCTAAATGGTTTAGGATGTTTAGGAATGAGAAGTTGAAGTATTCAACTGCCTGGTCTAATGGAAGGGTTTTGATGGGGGATGAGTTGCATGCATTTTCCAAGAATAGGTTAGTGAGGAAGTTTTTTTGGGTACAGGCGTGAAGAAGAGATGGTGGGTTGTTGTTTTGGAGCTTGTGTCGGATGAAGAAAGTTGGATTGTGTTCACTTAGAAAGTTGGCTATTTTACCACATTGATGAGCAGTATTGGGGTTGTTTGTGAGGATCCAGTCTTGGATTCCTTTTTTGAAGTTTTGTCAATACGGGTGGATGAGTGCATGAATTTGGTCAAGTTGTATAAGTTAAGGTGGTTTGTTGGTGTGGGCAACTGGATGAAGTTCCAATCAATATTCACATCACCTAGAAGGATAGTTTCTTCAGGGGAGGGAGTGGGAAGCCCAGGGGAGTATTGAATCTAAGGTGGACAGGTTATTGCCATGAGGTAGATAAATATCAAGTATGTTTAGTTGCTTGTGCTGATTAATAAGGAGTTTTGCGACTAGGATTTCAGCACAGTTGAAAACTAGGGGTCCCTTGTATATCAGATGGATATTTAGGTTAGTTTTATGGAGGAGGGCAATCCCGCCACCTTTTTTACCTATTCTGTCAGCACTAAGTATGTTATATCCAGGTGGGGTAATGGAGTTATCCTTGGTATGTGGCTTAAGCCAGGTTTCAGTAAGGAGCAGGATGTTGGGTTTATATAAGGAGGCTGTGGCATGGAGTTCATCTATTTTGTTCATCATACTGCAGATGTTTAAGTTGAATATTAATAGATCTACAGGTTGATGGTTAAATGGAGGTTGGCAATTATTTGGGGTTGGTGTTGGACCAGGGTTGGGATGGATGTCGCCTGAAAGTAGTAGTTGGGATGCAACATTGATAATGGTTTGATGTATAGTTTTATTAGGGAGTTGTACTTTAGACTGGGATGTTTATTAGCTGGTGTAACATAATAAGTGGGGGAGGAGGTCGGTGCAAGATAGGTTGTATATGGTGGCTGATATGATAATATTTTTGGTGGGGTATGGAGTGGGGTGAGGTGTGATGGGGTATTGGGTTATTAAGCTGAGTGGGTACAAGATGGTATGAGGTAGTAATGGAGAGTATTGAGAGACAGGTGGAGAGTGTGGCTATTACTATGAAAGTGTTGAAGTTTGAGGGGGGAGGGGTGTGTGTCATGATGATCACTAACTAAGAATTGGGAGGTATATGGTTGGATGATGAGCATAGGATGAGTGAAGAATATGGGCCAGTAGGGGGTGTTCTATTTTGTATGGGCAAGGGAGATAGATTGAGTGACAGGGTTGGTGATGTAACTGAATTTAGGGAGGGGTGCGAGAGTGGTTGTGTTTGATTTGTATGGTGGGAGGTGGATGTCAGGGGTCAGGTGACTGTAGCTATGAATAAATGTAGAGGTACTGGGGGCGGGTGGGGAATGGGAGCAGGGAGGGGAGCAAAGTGAAGCCTGAGTGCAGTGAGGGTGAATGGAGCAGGGTTGAAACCACAGAGACTGAAATGGACCACAGTTAGGCTAGATCCAGAAACTTGGCCAGGTAAGTTTTGAAACACCAGCACAATATGTCTGTATAACAGTTGCTGGCCTTGACTGTAGTGGAAAGGAAGGGTCGAAGGGAATAAAAACATGGTGTAACCTTGTAAGCCATGCCAGAGGAGGGTGCTATGTAGTTAATGGCAAAGAACTCGGTAACAACACCAAGGTTAGGTTCATACACGAGAGCTTGTTGTAAGGGGCTTGCCTTACGAGTGAGCGCTCCACAATTAAGTTGTAATTGCTTAAACTGTTTTATGTCACAATACAGCCAGTTATATCAATCTATATGCCAGAAGCAATAATGTACATAAATTTCCTTTTCATGAGGTGAAGAGGCCGGCAAGGCGACCATATTATCTTTCAAATTTCCATCTTGGAACAGAAGGGGGTACTATCACAGGAACATGAATTCCATGGACTAGGGTAAGAACAAAACTTTCAAAATTATCAGTACAATCAGTGGAGACCCAGGAGGAAAACACAAAACAAGTCAATCCATTACCAGTGGTAGTTTCTAATAAGTATGTATATTCGTACAATGGTTTCCAAATATATAACAATACTAACCACCGTATCAGAAAGGAGCATTTTTCATTGTTTAGTAAGGGGTTGAAATGTATTCCTGCCAAGACTTTTGATTTAATTGATACCTGGATTGAGACTAAGTTATATTTCAGGAAATTAAATTTGGCAATACATTTTAATAGGAATGGTCACTGTTCCACTTCCAATGAGGGTGGCCATTTGAGAAGGAGGAGCCCTTTCAACCCCCCTTTATGTCCCACCTTATCTGCAGTTGAGGATGCTGTTATTGAGGACCTGTATAAGTTACAGGCCAAACTCAACAACAACAAGCAGCAATTTTCAATTTTAACTAAGAAGGAATTCACCCTTTTTCAATAATTAAGTAATGATAAATCTATTAGAATAATACAACTAGATAAAGGGGGAGGAATAGTTGTTTGATGCTCTTGACTATTACCATATTATGTTTGACATTCTGGCAGATATTGACACATATTCCCCAGTTTCTCTCAATGAAATTAATATAGCTTATTAAAGGGTTGATTCCTACTTAGAAGTGTATCTTATGGATCAGAGAATCAATAGAAAAATGTATGACTTTTTTGAAAGTGAGAATACCAATGATGGCCAACATATTTGGGATTCCCAAGATACATAAAGGAATAGTGAATCCACCTTTTTGACCTATTGTATCTGGGAGTAGATCCAAAACATATCCATTTGGGGTAGTAATTGATAGATGGCTTATAGCCATCTATTCAAGGGTAGGCCATTTACTTATTGATTCTTGGGATTTTCTAGGCTGTTGAAAACCAGATATTTGGAGTAAAGATTTAGTTTTCTTGACTATGGACATAGTCAACTTATTTACTTGTATACCTAAGGACTTAGGCTTGGATATGTTCCACAAAAGTATTATTCGATATTCTGGTTTTGACAATGATAGAGTAAATCATGAGTTTAGTTTTGGATAATAATTTCATATTTTTTGAAGGGGAATACTATAAACACGGGCACCTTGTGTGCCCCCATTTTTGCTAACCTGGTGTTATTGGAGTGGGAGAATTTACATGTTGTTAATTGTCCCTTTAAGCATTACATCCAGCTCTACTTAAGGTTTTTGGATGATATATTTATTTTGTGGAAGGGACCCTTGCACGATATCTTGTGTTTTACTATCTACAGCAGACCACCTCCTTTTTAAAGTTTACACATCATAATAGTACTGTGGGCATTAGTTTTTTGGATACTTTTATTAAACACACTGATGTTGGTTTTAAATCCAATATATATATATATATATATATATATATATATATATATATATATATATATAAATATATATATATATATATATATATATATATATATATATATATATATATATATGAAGCCCACTTTCCGTAACTCATATTTATAATAGTCGAGTTGTCATTCTTTTAAACAGAAAAAAAGTATAGTGAAAGGCCCGTTGATTAGAGCAGCCAGAATGATTTCAACATATGAAGATGTCCTTAGTCCTAAAATGGTTTAAACTGCCTACCATGACCTGGCCAAGGCATTTAACATAATATCCCACTCAGGCATTGTTGGCAAACTCAACAGGTTAGGTTAAAACCCCTATGTCACCCAGTAGATAAGCAGATGGTTCACAAACAGGACCAAGTAAGATAGAACTGGGGAGTCCATCTCATCAAAGAAGACAGTCACAAGCAGAGTCCCTCAGAGATTGGTCCTGGGACCCCTGCTTTTTGTTGTCTACTTTTCTGAAGTCAAGACCAACATCAAGGGCTTCTGTCTGACCAGATTTGCAGATGATTGTAATTTAGGAGTGGTCATACAATCTCTTAATGACAGAGAAATAATTGATGTCAGAGCCATGGACTAAAACCAAATGCCAAGAAATGCATAATAACATCCTTCAGGTAGGTCTACATCCACGGTAACTACCATACTGACAACACACCTCTAAGAGTTGACAAAATAGTCAGGAACTTGGGGGGGGGTACATAAACAGTAATCTAGCCTTTGACTATCATGTGTCTACAGTAGTAAGGAAATCATTCTATATTACACAACTTATAAACAAAGGTATGGCTTCTAGTTCCAAGGAGGTCATTGTTCCACTGTATTTGGCACTCATCATACCTATCACTGAGTACAATACCCCCTTTGTTATCTACCTAACCAGGCATGTCCAACAAGTGGAATGTCTACAGATGTTCCTCACTAAAAGAATATAGGGTATAAATAACATGTCCTATGTATACTTCCTCTAAGCCCTGTCTCTGTATTCTGTCTCCTACAGGCTGTTGAGGGAAGATCTGTGCCTGATATACAAGATGTACATCTTTGGATCCTAATCTGAAGGACACCCCCCTGCATATCTGCAAAACAAGCAGCAAAAGAATTACCCATTCTAAGCACTTAAACCTTGCCTGTGATATAAATAGGGCCTGCTGGAGAGACAAGTGCAGGGAATTCAATAAAGCTTACATGGAGTAATTTTCCATGTAGTCATAGTGGCACGAAGCTTACATGAAAGTAAGCAGCTGTGAGATCCAGTAAACAGAGCTGAGGCATGTGCATGAGCATGCCAACACGGAAGTGTCCATGGCATGCAAATCACCTCATAAGATGGTGAATTGCATGCAAATGATGGTGTAGCGTGAACCAGCAATCAGATAGGCAGTCGTGCAGATCCTGTATTGGTGTCCAAAGTGTACATGGAAAAATTCCATGTACATGAAGTTAAAAAGTGAACAGGGGCTGTAAAAGCCCAGTTAATGCAAATTAGACACAGATATTTGCAAAACTATGCCCTGTGTGCTCACAAAATAATAAAAAACAATGTAAAATAGTTTTTTTTAATACACATATTATGTTCGGGTGGCACACAGCAGTGTGCAAACATTCCATTATGCAAAATATTTAAAAGTGTAAAAATGAAAAAACTAACATATGTGACAATAATGCATTATAGGACCTTGCATAGAGTAGGTACAATGGTAAATGTCTGTGGTTGCTAAGGTTGCATGTCCTGGAATAGTGTGTTTTCCAGGTTGTGTGCATAGATCTGTATGCAAATGAGCTAGGGTTACTAAACAGCAAAAATGGGTATCTGTACCTGCAGATCAAACCTGTGTAGCCACAGAACCATGTTGGTGTCCACAGATGAGGCAGATGACATCATATGGGAGTGTCTCTATTTCTTTAAGCAAATTGGAGCTCAGTGGTTCCTGTTTGTGCACCACGCCACTGAGCTGAGGAGAGATTGTGTGTCCTCTGCTGCTAATCTGTGTTTAGCTTCATGACCCATGTTTAAGCTGGTTTGAGCATGTTTGCATGGTGCACCACTGTGCTGAGTGTGCCCGTACAAGGGGGTGTGTCTATTGACAGCTGAGCATGGGTTTGCGCACTGCGACACACTGCTTAGCAAGGAAGGCTGTCAAAAAAAGAAAAAAAAAGATACTGGCTGAGAAAGCCAATCATATATAAATTACTGATGACCTGTGTTCCACCTAAATGGGGCCATTCCAACACCTCAATGATGTACTTGGTAGGTGGAATACATCACAGTTAGCCAATCACACAGGCTGCAAATGCAACAGAGCACTATAAAGTATGCATACACCCTACAATCTGATTTCCCCCATACTCTGCACCACTGGAGTGCAGACTTGGGAAAGTTTAACTGAGAGAATGCTAGGGGCTGCTGTAGCTCTTCTACATCTTTATGTGCTAGATGCTGAGGTCACTGCTGATGTTGCTGCTGACAACAGGCTGAGATTGAGAAGGAGTAGAGTGTTCAGACCCAGGGTAACCTTCCAGGAGCTACACGAGCTGGAGATTGTAGAGAGCTACAGGGTGGACAGAGTCATACTGCAAGAACTCACCAAGCTCTGCCGCCCTCAACTCAGACCCAAAGCCAACAGAGAGAAACCCATCCCAGTGCAAACAAAGGTATGTGTAATCCTTAGGATACTAGCTACAGGTAATTTTCAAAGACTAAATTGTGACATGATGGGGGTCTCACAGGCGTCAGCATCCAGGGTACTCCAACAGTTCCTGGATGTCATACAAACATATGCCAGTGAGCACATTTATTTACCCTGCACCCCTGAGGAGACACCCAGCAGTATGCTTCAATTCTACCATGTAGCACACTACCCTGAGGTACTGGGTGCCATACACTGCACTCATGTCCACATCACCGCACCACCCAGTGAGGAGGGGAGAGTCTACATCAACCTCAAGGAGTATCACTTTATCAACTGCCAGGTTGTGTGCAATCCCAGGGTATTATCATGAATGTGTGTGCTGGCAGCCCTGGCAGTTATCACAACTCTCATATCTGGCACTCATCACAGCTGTACCAGATGTTTGCCAGGGGGGACATCCCATATGGCCATCTACTGGGGGGATGCTGGCTATGCACTGGAATCGTGGATGATGACACCCATCAGAAATGCACACACACCTACTGAAGAATGCCATAATGAGGCACACGCACAAACTAGGAACATCATAGAGTGTGTGTTTGCACTACTCAAGTTACAGTTCTGGTGCTTTGATATATCTGGTGGAGCCATTCAGTACTCTCCAGCCACATGTGCACAGATGTTCACAGTATGTGCCATGCTACACAATATGATCCTGTGGAAACAGCTATGGCAGGATTATCACAGGGAAGGGACACACAGCCGCCCACTAGTGCCTAGGTCACTATAGCCACACCTACAGGGGTACTCATAGGATGAACCCCCCTGAGGCTGTCCCTGTAGGCAGATGTAGGCATGCCCAGTATGCCCTGGCCTTGGCCAAGAGGCAACACATAGCACATGCACTGACAACTTAGGGTTCTAGGGACTGACACCTTACCCCATTTCACATACATAGAAAAAGGATGCCAGTCACATCATACAACCTCTACCTAACCATGTATTGGCTGTGTACTGCATGCATCAGACACAGTCAGCCCTGAAACACAGGTCTCTTACCCGCTGTGTTCACAAGGTAAGTCACTTTCCTATACAACAAATGTATGCAGTACTAGACTATGGTAGCATATGTATTGACCTGCTGCTACTGGGCTACTTGCAGAGAACTAACAGCTACTTGGGACAACAGGTACCCTGTTCAATATTGAGTGCCCCATAATATGCATTAGGCCAATGCCAAGCAGTAGGGTCATAATACAGATGCATGAGTGTCAATACCAGAGTCCGCTACTACCAACACATCAGTGTTCCCATACATCTGCTGTAACAGTATGTTTGCAAGGATATAGCAGCAGACCACACAATTCCAGGACTGTCACAAAGAACCTGGATACATGTTCTATTTTCCACAAAATGCAGGGGTCACAGTGTATGTCTTTATGCTGTTGATAGTGTGAGGAATTAAACCTCACTTTCTGTTGGCTGGTGTGGCTCAGTGATCTAATGATGTTAGCATGGCTGATGGTGTTGATGGTTCAAAACTGGCTGCACCTACAACTTTTGCATGTGAGTTACTCATATGGTAGGAGTCTCACAGACTGTCAAAATACTGCAATCTGTTACTGCAAAACAGCTGGACAAAGCCAGAGAAAATGGAGGGATAGAGGGCCAAACCTATGGACATTATCCGTGCTCTGAGTAACCTAGAAGGTGGCTAGTATAACAACAGGTTGCAACAGGTTAGATTAGCAGCAAGATGTAAAGTCCATCACTTAACTGTGTCAGTACTTACAACAATTCCATGGACTGCATTTAGAAGTGTATTTTTGGATAAACACAACTGTATGAGGAACAGAGCACTCATATGGGGCGGAATGCTGGATATTCTGCAAAAACATGTACAGTGAGAGGTGTGAAGACTGTCACCCTGTGTGTAGTGTTACAGATATAACTTGTGGCATGTGCAATAAGTACTGTGAGCTATAGTGTGTAATAGTAGGTAGGTGGGGGTTCTTATCTCACATAAGCCATATTGTGTGTGTGTGTGTGTGTGTGTGTGTGTGTGTGTGTAGATGTATCCCCTACAGTAGTACAGACTGTTTGGCCTATGTCTGTGCAATAGTTATTCATTTTATGGCCCTGTGACTACTTGCCAGCCTCTCCATTGTACTCCTTTACAAGGCCTGCTGATGTCATCCACCTTAACAGCACTGGCTGACAGGCTAACAGATGAGCTCCATGGTACAAGCAATAAGAACTTTGTCCTATTGTGTATACTACTAGATAGGTAGAGGTTCTAATCTCATAGCAGGCAACTCTGTGTGTGTGTGTGTGTGTGTGTGTGTGTGTGTGTGTGTGTGTGTGTGTGTGTGTGTGTGTGTGTGTGTGTGTGTGTGTGTGTGTGTACATATATCCCCTTGCAGCAGCAGTGAAGACTTGCCTGTATGCCCTACCTCTGTGCAATTGTTATCTATTTTAAGGCCCTGTGACTACTTGCCAGCCTCTCCTTTGTCCTTCTTTACAAGGCCTGCTGATGTCATCCACCATAACAGCACTGGCTGGCAATCTAATGACAGGTAAGCTCCATGGTGCATGCAATAAGAATGTTGTGCTATAGTGTATACTACTAGATAGATAGGGGTTTTAATCTCACAACAGACAGCTCTCTCTCTATGTGTGTGTAAATATATCCCCTTGCAGCAGTGAGGACATGCCTGTATGGCCTTTCTCTGTGCACTGGTTATACATTTTAAGACCCTGTGACTAATTGCTAGCCTCTCCTTTTTCCTCCTTTGCAAGGCCTGCTGATGTCATCCACCTTAACAGCACTGGATGACATGCTGATAATTGATAAGCTATGTGGTGCATGCTGTAAGAAATTTGTGCTAGTGTATACTATCTAGATAGATAGGGGTTCTAATTTCACAACAGACAACTCTGTGTGTGTGTGTGTGTGTGTGTGTGTGTGTGTGTGTGTGTGTGTGCGTGCGTGCGTGTGTGTGTGTGTGCGTGTATGTATGTGTGTCTGTTGTGATGTCCCTGCACTGGCCCAGTAATCAAGGGTCCTCAATCCTCAGAACTAGCATCAGTGAGGGACATGCACATTGAGAGGATGACAAGTACACACACAGTAAAGTACAATTTCCCTTAAGAATGCACAGAGATCACAGTCAGTCTGGGGATGGTTTTGCTCTCTTTATCCAGATCCCCAATAAGACTCCCCACTGGCACAGCTATAGGGTTAAGATCTCAGCCAAGTGGTCAAGCTAAAACCTCCAGCACCCTCTCTGTCCAACCAGTGCTTCATGTCCCTGCCCAAGTAGCTGACATACACACACTTTGAGATTTGATTTATATACAAACACACAGACACTCCTGGGGAAAGGCTGGCACAGGTTTACTAGATATGCCCCCTACTGCCCAGACTATAAGGTAGTAATCACTGCCAACAACCACCCTTTATCAGCTACTATAAGGCCCTTCCCATAGGGTGACCAATTCTACTGTGTAGTGTTTCTATTATCCAAATGGTAAGTGTGACCAACAGCAAGGCTATTGAAGAGTGGCCTGTGCAGTGTCACCAAATACATATGCAAGTAGTCTAAGAGCTTAAATATTTCTAAACAAACCAGCCACAATTAAAAGGTTTAAATGTATTTAATAATAAATAATAAAAGCACAAGACAATACTCAAAAACTCAACACAGTGACAACAGAGTTCAGAATCACAGGAAATATTTTAAAATAACATTGCAGGACAGTCTCACATAAATACAGAAAACATCTAAACTAACCTTACTAAGTTCCTATCTCAAAGAGAAACTATGTTCTAAATAACTTACTATAGAACCAGACAAATGCAAGCGCTGAATGAATATTTACAGGTCCAAAGATAAGATACAAAATGCACAGACTCACTCTCTGAGATAGTTCTTACATTACTATCAAGCATTTCTGCTGGGTTATCTCAGATTACATCATTTTTGTCACCTCTGCCTTTAGTTCCCCAGCTAACAGGCATTTAAAATATAACACCTCTGTGTTAAAAATACTTATGTCTCAGAAGTTTTACCTAGAACTTGAAGTCATAAAACTGTTAAACACTTTCACCTTGGAAACCTGTAATTATTTCTGTTTCTAGACAATAGAAAGAATGTCCAGCTGCAGACATTCTGTCTCCTAGCTGAGATAACTACCATCATAAACAATTCAATTTATTTTCTTAGAGTTTTATTCTTTTCCTGTAGGGTACATCGTGGTTACATTTTTGAAGCTCAGCACTTAGTATACAGTTTACTTACATTTGTAAGACAAGCCTATGGATCAAATCAATATTTACAAATGACATAGGATTATTTCAAAACTCTAGCTAGCTGGGCTGGCAGCCTTCACAATCCCCCCCCCCCAAAAAACTCAAGCTAGTTTTTCAAGTGACCCTTGAGAAACATTGCTTGAGAAGGTTGAGCCTATCTGTGAATACCATACCCCATTCCCTGTCTTGACAGCCCATCTGTGTTGGCATTGCTAACTCCACTGCTGTGCTGCACCGTCATATATGCTTGCAACCCTAGGCTCCAACTTAGTAGCTTGGCATTTTGCTGGCTGGCTCGATGTAGCCGTGTTAAGGGACTGTAGTCTGTAACTACACTGAATTTTCTTCCATACAGATAAGGCTGATGTTTATGCAATGCCCACACTATGGTTAGATATTCCTTTTCTACAACTGCATAGTATTCCTCCCTCGGTTGGAGCCTATGGCTGAGATAAACCACTGGGTGCTCTTCTCCCCCTGAAGAAACTAGGTAAGTACAGCCCCCACCCCATGGTTTGAAGCATCCACCTATACAACAAATTGTTTCCCATAATGTGCACTGGCTAACGCAGGTGGTCCTCCCAACCCTTCTTTAAGCTTCTGGAATGCCTGCTCACATGCTGGGGTCCATACTACCTTATCTGGTCTGTCTGTGAGTACTATAACAGGGGCCACACTTTTGGAAGTACCCTGCTGTCCATAAAAATCTCCTCACCTGCGTTTTCGTAACAGGTGCAGGTGATGCCTGAATGGCTTCCACTTTGGCAGGTTCTAGCCTGATCTTTCTACTCCCCACTCTATGTCCCAGGTAGGATACCTCTCCCATTTGCTGGGCTTAATGATCAACCCTGCTCTTCCTAGTCTGCCCAGCACCTCCCTGACATGCTGAAGCTGCTCTTGCCAGAAATGACTGTAGATGCCACTATCATCTCTGTAAGCAATGGCAAAATTTCCTGCTCCTGGTAGGATATGATCTGCCAGCCTATGAAAAGTCACTGGGGCATTTTTCATCCCAAAGGGCATCTTTGTGAACCCATACAAGCCGAAAGGTGTCAGAAAGGCTGACCTCTCTCTAGCACTGGGAGTCAAGGGCACCTGCCAGTAAACCTTGGTAAGATCAGTGGTGGTAAGATACTTAGTCCAATCCAGCTGCTCTTGTGCTTCATCTGTCCTAAGCATGGGGTAAGCATCTGACACTGTGTGACTACTTAATTTCCTGTAATCCACACAGAACCTGGTTCTGCCATCTGTCTTTGGTACCAGCACCACTGGGGAGGCCCAGGGACTGATGGACTCCTGAATTACCCCTATTTCCAATATTTTCTGTATCTTCTCCCTCACAATCTCTTTGACTCTCTCAGGCACCCTATAAAGGGTCTGCTTAATAGGCCTTTTGGGTCCTGTATACACATGGTGCTATACCAGGTGAGTGCACCCTGGTTTCCCAGTGAGCATGTCCCTAAACTCCTGTAACACTGCCCAGATTTCTCGAACCTGGGTAGGGGATAACTGCTGGGACATTGCTATCCTGTCCACTGAGGTGTCAGTCCAAGCCTCACTGACAGTCTACTGTCTCTGGCCATGAACACAGGAAATGTCTATGCTAGGAGTGGCACTGGCACCACCATGCCCAGGGTTAGATGCAGTGGTAGTACCTGATGATAACTGCTGTCTGCTGGGCCTGTGTCCCCCACAGTACTGCCCAGGACCACATGCCCATGGCCTACCATGTTGTGGTGTGGACAGCACACTTCCATTTGTAGTGCTGGAGGTACTGCCACTACGGGAGTGTGAGTGTGCGCGGCCATGTGGAGTCTCAGCAGATGGTGTTGTTGACCTATGTCCAATGTCCATCAGTGAAACGATCTGTGGCATCACCAATGCAATGGAGGCAGTTGCAGATGTCAGACTGTGCTGCATCCATAATCTGGAGCATCCATCTGGTGTTGCATTTAGAATGTGGATGTGTCTCTATGACTGACCAACTTCTTCTTCTTCTTCTTCTTTCGGCTTTTTCCCGGTTAGGGGTCGCCACAGCGGATCACCTTGTCCGCACATTGAATGGCAGTGGAGTTTTACGGTGTCGAGTTGCCAGCCCGGCGCCCAACCTTCCACAGAAGGCACACTCACACGCACACCTAAGGCCAATTTAGAGTGTCCAATCCACCTGCAGCATGTCTTTGGGATGTGGGAGGAAACCGGAGCACCCGGAGGAAACCCACGCGACCACAGGGAGGACATGCAGACTCTGCACAGAAGGCACCCCAGCCGAGGATCGAACCGGAGAACCTTTTGCTGTGAGGCAGCAATGCTAACCACTGCACCACCTGTCTCTATGACTGACCAACACATTTTATTTATTTTTTTTTATTTATTTTATTTTATTTTACATTTGTTAACCGTGCTAGTCTGGCTGGATACATGTCCATTTTCAGCAGAGGCCCGAGGAGAAAAGCTCCACTATCAGACTAAGACACTACAGTTTATGAAGTCACTAATAAACTAACTATAAAAATAATGTAATAAGGCAAAATACAAATGCATATACAGTTTTCCTGGACTAGTCTGACTAGATGACAATCAAAATTCAGTCAGGGGGCTGAGGAGAAAAGCTTCAGTATCATAAAAAACAATTTAAAGTTAAAGAATATCACTAGTAACTAGTCATGACAACAAATCAGGTATTGGCTGAAACACATGCAGCGATTGACCCATGATGTGACACCTGTGACAGGGGGTGGATGGGCAGCAGTCTTCCTTTGAGCACCCCTGTCAATCTGCCTGTGTGAGACCTCACCAGCCTTCTGGTTATGGCCAGTGTCTACACTCACTAATGCCATAGCTGCCACACTGTCCTGTTCAATGGCACCACCCTCTGATTGTCTGATATCTGTGGCCTCATGGGACTGGGTATGTGTGGATATATGGAGTGTATGCAGGTTCAATGCGGGAGAAAGTGAGATGCCAACCCCTGAGACAGATTCAACCCTCAACAACCCCACCTGTGCCTCAGTATGGCCACCATCATCATCAGAGTCTAATGAGGTACTAACATGAGGTTGTGAGGGGGACAAACTCCAACCCCCACATTCACCTGTGAGGAGGAAGACAAAATCATTGTATTACTACCTGCACTATTATGTATGGTAATCCACACAGACACATACAGATGAGGAGCCATATCTACATTACACATCCCACACCTTATCTCTGGTCCCATGCACAACACACAAACACACAACAATATACAGAGAAAAGTCAGGCCCTTCATAACATGCACTGCAGCTACATCCAGTTAACGCTACCAGTACAATACACCAGTGAGATAAGCAATATGACAGTGTATCTGATAGACCTACACCTAAAACCCAGTGCACCTTTATTGAGCATAATATGCCAGTTGTAGTATCAGTACTTCAGGTATGTACCATCTCCCTATTGTGTGTAAACAGGCATCTTGGAGTGATTGCCTCCTATATAACAGGTTGCATAGTTCTTATAGGTTCATAAGTTCATAGGTAGGTACTAGGCTATTGGCCCTAGGGCCTATACAAGCCTAGCCAAAAAGGTACCCTGGCTTTCGCCACCCAAGAAAATTATTTTCCTGTGCCCCTGTCAAGCAGAACCACTTCTTAACAATAAGTGCAAATGTGTTAATATTTCTGCACATACACAGCTGTGATTATCCATACTATGCACTTCAGTTAACTTCTCCAAAATGGAACATATAACTATTCTACTCTGGCTAAGCATAACAGTTGTGCATAGGGCAACATGGCAGCCCTTAACATTATTAGGGTATATACAATCTGTCAAACAACAGTATCACACTTACCAGGTACAGGACCTTGGACTCCGGCCATACCAGACATACCTATGAAAATGTGAGGGAGAGGTACTGTCAGCAATACCACATGTTGCATTGTTACAAGGTAATATGTGCAAATATCTATATGTACAGTAGCTAATGTGTTACTGCCTACATTGCTGACATTCTGAGTTTGTGTGCACAACTGTGCATTAAATCCAACCCCCCCCCAATGCAGATACACCTGACACCCGTGTACTTGTATGCAGAACCTGCCACAATGACTGATACAGTATTACACTGATGAATACAATAAGCTTACCTGGATGCTCCTCTGATGTGTACACTGGCACACACCTCTAGAATGCATGGGATGATGGATGGTTGGGTGTTCATAGCTGATCCCATGTTCACAAAGAATTCCTCTGTGGCCGAGAGTGGTTGTACTGTTGCAGGCCCTCCACAAGTGACAACACAGTCCCTGGCCACAGCAGCTGCCCTTTGCTGTGCAGCATTGATCATGTCTGTGGTCTGGTGTTGGGCCTGCTCATAGGTCCTGTCCTATTGGGCAATTTGGTTCACTGCCATGATGACGTTGCCCACAGTTTTGCACATTGCTCATGATTTAGGTGACTCCTGGACAGCAGAATGTGGTGATGCAGTCTGAGGCCATCCAGGATAACATTATTTTCTGCTGCTGTAAATGCTGGGTGCCTCCTGCAAGACATCATTCCTGAAAGACAACAAAAGGGGAACACATCACAGGACCAGATACATGGACATGCACTATGTAGAGACCCTGCACAACCAAAATGGCTGCACTAACCACCGCTCCCTCACATGTCATACCCCAAAGTCTATTAACACAATACATGTGTGGCTATCAACAAGATAGTAGCAATAATGGTTATGTCCCTGTGTATCATGACAGACTCTGCTGTATGTCTCCACACCCATCACTGCAGTCTACTGTGGTGTGTCCCCTATGTGCAAAGTCCCACTACTATGTCATACAGCCACTGTCAGACAAATAGCTGTGTGCTATTATAACAACTATATGGGGACAGTCCAGCAACACCACTGTGCCACAATGACAGATAACAATGCAAACTTGCTGTAATATATCTTCCCTGTAGGTATCATACCTCTCCACTACACCGATGTTTCCAGAATGTGAACGTGTGCCTCATAAATGTCATCCTTTTGGCACAAACGTTTGGATGTCTGACAAATGGTTGGCCAGTCATTGATAGCTGTTGGCAGAATATAGAGAATCTGGCTGTCACACGCCAGACTCCTCAGAAAACACTTACGCTACAACAATCTCCATTAGTCTATTCATAATCTTTCTTTGTATGGCCAATATGTACACTCTGTCGCTGAGTTTGGGCCTGTGTCCCCCCCCAGTAATAATGGCTATGACCTGAATTCCTGCTGCAAGGGGTTGACAGGTATGTTAGCCGTAGCTCTCAAGCAATGAGGTTTGACTGTCAACAAAACAGTGACCTAGACAGAGTACATCAGGGACAGTCAGTGGCACATTTACAATATCTGGACTATTTCTGTGTGACAGTGACAGACTTAGAGGAGGTGAATTACAGTACATTGTGTGATATTACAGCTGTGTACACCCTTACTTACTGTCAATATGTCTAACTCATAATCCACTAGCTTTCCTACAGGAGCCGACCATTGTAGGAGGGAGCAACAGGGGCAGAGCTGTGATTTGATTCAAAGCAGGGGCAGTTGAGTGGCATGCCTGTACCTGTTGGACAGCAGAGTATCAACAACATGTCAGTGCCACTGATCTACTACAGGCCTACTGTTGTAATCCCTTTTCCCCATACCACCATCCTCCCATCTGCATCCCATTATATGGGCACATGTATTACACACCTGATAGAGTGAAGTAATCCTTTTCTACCAGATCCTCTGCAAACAGCTTACTAAACCATATTGTATCTGAGTGAAGCAACATACAGACCTGTTCCCCATAGGCAGTTGATTGCCTTTGTAGGGAATGCTCATTAACAGGTAATTGTCTGTGCACCATTCTGTGGCTCAGACTTGCTAATTGTATCCAAAACAGCTGGGTTGCACTTTCATTAGCCAATGACAAGGCTGTCATGTAGGCCTTGGCCTCTTTCTTAGTCTTCAGTTGGACATTAGTGAGGTGTGGTGACTACAGCATCACAGAGGGTAGGTACAAATACTGTCCACTGTTGAGATTTATGAGGTATGTCCACAGTTTTACATAATATGTTTGGCCATTGTCCCATGACATTGTGATTATCTGGCAGTTCAGTGGTAAACATTCTGGGTTGAGAACAGTAAGGAGAGACAGAGAGAGACATGTGAATGTGAAACGTCATACCCATCAAACTATGCATGTTGATGCAGTATCTACTATTCTATCAGCTCACTATCTTTGTAGGGGAAAACTGTGAAACATGTCCCTCTTGCTGGACCTTTGACCCCCCCCCACCCTTTATGTATGGCTATGTCTGGATCCCTTGTTCTAGGGGTTTCTGAGGTATGGTAGGTCTGTAGCAACTAGCTTAGCATACAGCTGTGTATGTTCCAGGCTGCAGCTGCTGCTGCAGCCTAGGACACATAGGGGGAAGTGTGAACTCATTGGACACCAGCAGCTGTATGTGTAATTGAGGCAGCAGTGCAGGCTGTGTCATCACAGCAGAGCCAGGGTAAGGCTACCCTGTACAGTCCTATCAAGGCATGTGCATAAGGTACATCTGTTATGTAACAATAACAATCACAGAACAGTAAGTGGCATAGTTTGGCTATACAAATATGTGCAATGTGTCCCTACCTACAGGCCTTTGACTTGCAAACATAGATTGTAGTTGATGCAGGTGCAGCAACCTGTGTGGGTTAAAACTGCATGACTCAGTCATTCCTTGCTGTGCTCACAAGAATGTAATTGATGTGCAACACACTGGATTCAAAACCAGGACTGTGGGTGGCAAAATATACCACATGCAGTGCATTTAACAGACTGAGCTACTGAGTCAGTGCTGTTGTAGGTATATTTGCAAGATATATGTGCATACATATAGTCTGTGACACACATCTGCATCTATCATTATGTGCATGGCAGTCAAAGACAGTTGTACAGCAGGGTCCCAGTGGTACAAATGTACTTTGACATTGCTGCATTAGCAGGTGTGTTTAAAGGTGTTGCTGATAAAAGGGAACAATTGCCTGCTATCATACCTCTCAACCTCTTAGGGCAAGAACTCTGGACAAAGCCATAAATAAAAGTGGGACAAAGACCAATAAACAGGGACAATCTATAAATATTGCTCTTGCAAACTTAGAATGCGGATAGATTAACAGGTTTTGAATTAGCATGTGTTTTCTGAAGGGTATGAAGTGTGAAACTGAAATGTCTGTCATGATTTTCTAACCACAATCTTTAATGACTTGCCACTACTTTTCCAGCAAAATGCAATGCAAACCAGGCCAAAAATAGGGATCAAACTCTACATTCTGAGACAATATGTACAGTTGACAGGTATGCCTACTATCAAAGGCCTCACATGCATCCATTATTATTTATTTGGCTGTGTACTGATGTAGTGTTTGTATCACAGTCCCAGGTAACACTCCCATTTTTCCCATTGTATGTACTTGCAGTGTGTCAGTGCCAATCAGTATATTTTGCTGGAAACAGTTGCTCTTGTTCATAGCTGAGTGGCCTAATGGGCTAATGCACAATACTATAGTTGAGAGGGGCCTGGGTTTGAGCCATGGCAGGGGTGAGTATTTTGCAGATGTGCCTAACACTGTGAGAAACACATAAGATCATTAAGGCACTTTTAAACACATTTAAGTGGGTTTGCTTGGCACGTCGCTTAGCTCTGCACAAACCCACACTAAAAATTAAGAAAGAAAAGATAAAGGGGTGAAAGGATAGTGGTGGAATGGGGGCAAGCAGGGGGTAAAACATACTGAAAGGCAGTTAGCGTTGTGCAGGAAGGGTGCAGGAAAGGACCATAGCTTTCCATTTCTTGTACAGCATTAGCTGTACAGTTTTTACATACTTTGTACATTAATTTGGACCCTCAAACCCCAGAGAGAGGGGTGAGAACAACATAAATGTATTGTTAAGCCAATTGGACCTAATTAGTTGTGTCCAGCGGACACATGTGCAAATTGGAGAGCTATGTATGGGGTGATATTTTTTTGTGGGACAGGTGCCCACGTTTTTGTTTTTAAGGAGAGAGTGGAATGTTGGGAAGGGATGTAGGTACATGTGGGGAGGTAAGTTGAGTAGGAGAGTTTGCATTTACAGATCGACAAGAAAAGACAGCATACAGGGCAGTGTGTAACATATGAGAGTGAAACACCTTGGACAGGGAGGGTGTTATGGAATCAGAGATGCATGTGCTCCCAGATATCAGCAGCATGACTGAGCTCCCCACCCATGGGCAGTCAACACTGCTCTTTCACTGCCCCAAAGGTGGCTGTGCTGGAGGCTAGGCACCAAGGCCACCAAGCCCCACCAGGTTGTCAAGTCTGCCCTCAATCTGGCACAGGCATTGTTCATAACTCCTATGCACAGTCCTGTGCACTATGGCTGGTAGCTGATCCTGGGTGACTACCGCTCCTGCGCCACCACTGTTGGGGGGATGGGCCCCATCCCCTGAAGTGATTCCACCAGAGGGTGGTGCAGGGCCAGCAGAGGGGGGCACCACCAGCCTGTGTTCCAGATGCACTGGTACCCGGTTCCATGTCCTGCTGAAATAGGGAAGGTGGATCAGCAGGATCTGGCCTACTCTGTTGTGCTGTGGTGATAGAGGTATAGCAATGTGTATAGGTTAGTTATGAACAAAACATTTTGTAAGTTATAACGACATGCCAGAACATTGGAAATTACCCATTAACATATCAATGCATATTATATGGAACACAAGAACAAATAAGATAACAGTCAGTATATTAACAGCATGCCAGTAACAGTTACGGTATAATGCAACAACATAGGCAATTCAACAAGATATGTTAATATGCAACCATTGTAATACATAACAATACTAAAACACATAGCCCAAAATAAAGTTTAGAGAACAACATATGTTAATAGTAAACCATAACCAATGTGTAACAATAATAAATTTAGATGAAAATAAGGGGTGGGGAGAGAGAGAAATACAGTCCATTAATACCAGTATAGGCTATATAGTTTACAACAGCACTGCTATATACTCTACAGGTCTGTCCTTCCTTTATGTATAGCAGTGCCCTATAGCTGCAGTAGCAGGTACATACCTCTCAAACTACCCCCATGGGACAGTATTGGCCAAGCAGTAACACCGGCAGGCACACAACTACAGAGAACACTTACACATCAGGTGGACCTATATAACTACCAAGGTGTACTGTGGACTGATGTAGTGTGACTGTATATTGATATAATCATGTTGATGATACATCTGTGACAGAGGGATTATACAACAGTAATTATGGTCTGTGACAGCGTGACACTTGAAAGACATATATCTACGCAGTACAGAGAGTAAACAAATATCATGCCGTCCTTGGCAGGTATGGGGATAGACCTTCTGCAAACTTTCACAAACACTCCAGGCATACAGCCTTACCAAGATTACATATTTTATTTATTTTATTTTATTTTATTACTATTGTACTTTTTGCCTTTATTTTATGCAGACTTATCACATCCCTGGTCAGTGCTGTTAACAGCCTGTTACATCTGAACACACAAAGTATTTACTCATAATAAGGGCTGCTTCACCCATTTACCTATATTTCATGTGGAGAGAACATCTGTCAGCAACACATAACTGATTCAGCAATATTTATTACTACTTTGCACTGGATTTGAACCCTGGTCTGTGTGTCTGGAAAAATGTACTTCAGACAGAGCATTTAACAAACTGAGCTACTGAGCCACTGCTAACTATTGACTGACTGAAATTTGCCTGGGCCTCACCTGGAAACAAACTATGACCCGGTAATAGTACTACAATTTTATACTAGACTGTGGTGACCGTTGAACACACATGCATGAGATTCATGCATGACAGAGATACTAGGTAAATTATACATTACTACACAGAATGCAGGTGTACACAATATACTGTTAGTGGGTGGAAATATCTTTGAAATTGACAAACTATGTCAGATTATTGGGTTGGCTGCCTCACCCATATACAGTTGCAGATAGTATATTTGCAGTCAACAGCTATTACACTGTCATGCTTGCCTGCAACACCATACCTCAGAACATGAATGCATATAGCTGAAATGTGATGGTTAACACAAGATAATCCTGATATACACAATATACCTTGGGTGTTCATGCTATTGCTTCAGATGTTAGTACAGAACAGGTGCTATAATGCATTTCTTGTATTGCAGGTCTAAAGCTACAGTTATTGCATAACACTCTTTATTAGCTATACCTTGAGGCAGGTAGTGGTATTCTTTTGTGTTTTTATTTCAGAGTAGATGCCATAATCGATTTCATGAAAGACAATCCTACTTACACACACATTGTACAATGCAGCTTTATTAGGGGTACATTCATGCAGTTAATGGTATAGTTTCGAGTCTTTATTGCGCAACAGTTGATATAATGCAGGTGTTGCAATACAGCTGTAATTCCACAATTATTGCAGTAGAAACTTTATTTCATTTACATTATCAGGGTTAATGTTTTAGTATTCTTTGCTTATTGCACTATAGTAGGCTGCAGTCAGTTATTGCAGTATAGGCCTATATCCACATTCACTGCAATGTACAAATCTTTACTGTATGTACCTAATGGTAGTTAATGCTTTACTCTTTCTTGCTTACTTGAATATAGATTGCAAATTAATCTGTGCTTACCACACTCACAACACAACCTGGCCAAGCACCTTGCATGGACCTCTAGATTGCGAGCTCTTTCCTCTGCAGCTGTACAGAGAGAAGCACACCACTATGCATACCTGTCCATCAAACATTCAGATTAGGTATTGGTAAAACAATGCTAACAGTACTTACAAACCTGTGAGGCATTCCCAGCCTGAGCTTCCCAGACCAAGGTGTCCAGAAGATCCCCCTTCCGATGCTTCAGGTCATGATATTGGTGACGGACCTGATCACCTGTGTGGGGGATACCTGTAGCACTGGTGAGATTGCATGACAGCCAGTCCCAGGCCTCCACCTTGCACTCTGAGCCCTGGAATTGCCCCTGCAGCAGCCAATCTTCATGGTCTTTCACCAGAAGTTCAACTGTGACCATGGACTCCAGAATGCCTCACAACTGTGCCTGGAAGTGTGCACCTTCTCTAATGCCTGCCATACTTTTTTCACAGTTCAAACTCCAACTGATTATGATGTAGTCCCATCTGTTGCACTTAATATAGCCTGTTTTCCCACCCTTACATGCTATTGGGCAATTTTTAAAATGTGGCATGTCACTTGCCACCGCATATACCAGCACAGCTGAGCTGAGCAGTGCTTAAACTGGCAATGCTTAGTAGTACTTAGCAGTACAGAAACCAGCTAAGCAAAGCTAAACACTGCCAAGCAGTGCCTAAACAGAGATAGTTTAAGCAGTGCTCATCATGGCTTAGCAAGACTTAGCAGAGCTAAGCTGAGTGCAGCAAATCCTGGTTTAGAAATAATTGGCATAAATTGTATTTTGAAGATAATTGCTTAATTTTCCTTCCACGTATTCAAACTTCGCACCTACTGCACATTTGGTCATAACTCTATCTACTTGGCTATATGGATATGTAGAATGCTGCTATACTTTTACATATACCTATGAGCCACATTTAAGCACTGCTAAGCACCATGCCACACTGCACAAACCTGCTAAGCAATGATTAAACTTGACCTTTGAATCAAAAATTAAATGCATCTGGATTCTATTTCTAGATGTCTGGCACGTGTCAATTTCTGCACGCCATGCAAACTTTAAAAATAAAAAATTAAATACATTGATATCATGCACTTGGACAGTGCAGGCAGTGTGTTACTCATCTGTGGACACAGATAGTGACATAATCCCTACACTGATTCAATAACAGTGCTCCACAGCTCTCCCTCAGCACTGCGGCATCATTAATATGCATGGTGTGCTACCGAGGGGAAACCACGTACATGGACATGGTAACTTCCATGTAGGCTCTACACTATGCCTGCACAGAATTTATTAAATCTGGGTGAGGTATGCATCCCAGACACTACCCCTACTCTGAAACAGGCTCCCCATCCATATGAAATATAGAACCCAAAGAGGCCCAAACATCTTCAAAGGTCCACACTGCACAACAGCACACAATAAATATGATAAATAAAAGCAGCAAGACCACCACAGCTGTGAACATGAAAATGTAATAAAATAGATAAGCACTTTCGTGTTCTGACAAAATGCTTCATCAGATCTACAATCATAGTCAAACATACTGTCTTTTATACTAAAACATAAAAAACACTTAATAGAACAACCAATAAAGTGAGCAAACAATTTAAATTAGCAATCACTTTAAATTAACAATTTCCATCCTTTTAATGCTGGTTTAATGGGGACAGAGCCATTCAAACCTGGAAAAACTGTCTTCCTGCAATCTCAGAATCCATGATAATTTAGCTTTTTCAGTATATCCTATTGTGTCCCCTCCCCTCTTATTAATATAAATACATTGCAAAACTGGTGCCAGATAAACCACATTTTCAGTTTATGTACTGGGTGAGAACTTATAGTATGGCCTCATTTACACTATATATATATATGGTTACCTATCATTTCATCGAAAGTTCATTTCATCTAAAGTTCATTTCATCTAAAGTTCATTACATCGAAAAGCATTTGCCCCCTTCCCCAATGTTGTGCGACCCTGGAGTTGATATATATAGTTAGGGGTGTGGGGGACAGCCCACATTGGGGTGTGGGGAAGCCCCCACCTAAAATGCTTTTCGATGTAATGAACTTTAGATGAAATGAACTTTAGATGAAATGAACTTTCGATGAAATGATAGGTAACCATATATATATATATATATATATATATATATATATATATATATATATATATATATATTGGTCTCATTGGTACTCAATTTTTTTTTAAATTTTTGCTAAATGTAAGGATTCCTTAATATTGGGGAGACATTTTGCAGGAAGCTCTAAAGCTCTATTAAATAAAAATGAGCAAGGTGGTGTAGGGATGAAATATGCAGAGGATATGCAGAGGAAATGGATGGAATTTACATAGTTTTAGCTAGTAACTGTTACAAGTGTAGTGAAATGTTCAATGAAATATTTGAATGACAAAATATTTTAAATGTATCCCAGATATGTTTTCAAGACAATGAAGGACAGAAGTAGAGGCCAATGAGCAAAATAAGACGACACAGCATTAGTGCAGTACACAGAAGTATGGACACAGTGTTAGAGCAAGACACAGAAGTACGGGTAGACTTTGTTAAGGAAGGCTCAAGGGAATACCTAGGTGTATGCCAATCATACTGTGGCATAGACTTTGTTTGGAATAATCTGCTTATTTTCTGCAGTGATTTTTCTAGAATTGAAATATTTCAAAATCTTTTGGCATTTTTATCAAGCATAAGTTGTAGATTTTGTTAAACTGATTTTTTTTCAGAATGCCAGTTCAGCTTTTTTTGTGAGAGAGAGAAAGTTAAGACTATCATTTCATGAAATCATTTTACTAATGAAAAGCTATGTTGTCCAGATGCACTCATTGTCTGAGCTGCTACTCTTGAAGGAGAATGAAGCTTCATTTTGGAAGATTGTGTCCAGTTCTAAAATGAGTCGTTGTGGCCCTGAAAGGATCGCTAGGACATTTGGAAAGAGGAAAGTGCAGGTCATGCTTTCTCAACCTGGTGGATATGTTTGAGAAGGTTCAAGGGTATTCCAAGAGGTTCAAAAGTGAGAAAACAACCAGGCATGTGAATAGCATAAATAAAGGAGATGTTAGTAGCTTAACTATTAAGCAAATAAATGTAAGGGAATCAACTTGCATGCATGCCGATGCAGGAGTACACATGTAGAACAGAAAGTTAATGCTACTGATGGGGATGAATATTTTCTCTATCCAATGGTATAGAAAAAGATTTACCCGTAGCAGACAATGAAAACACTGTTAAAGCATGTCAGTCTGAGGTGAAGAGAATAGTACAAAAGCACCAATAAAGGCAAACAGAAGGAATCGGGTATCCATGCAGAACATCATGAGTAGATTAGGACTGGTGTCATTATTGTGCTGGCAGATTCCATGATCAGAGTTTGTTAATGTAAGTTGACTACAGAACATGATATCGCTCTTGCTGTACATCTACCTGAACTTTGGAACTGCAATTAGCAGATGCCACAGTGGAAACTGCCGAATAAAATATCCAGACTAACTACCTAATATTGCATTCTAGTATTAAAGATATCAAGTCAGGGTAGGAAGAAAGGTTGATATAGACTTATGTGGTCCTCCTCATAAATGCTGCCATGAAATTCACTATGTAGGTTATTGCCTCTTTTATACTATTAATGCTGGAAGATGAGGATGGTACAAATACCAGGACTAAGAATGTAAACAGTTAGAAAGATATGCTCATAAATTGTCATCTGTATATAGATTTATGAATTAATGCTGATTGTAAGTTTAAATTCACAGATCATATGAATGTGCTTTGCAAATGGAAATCAAGAGCAGTCTAGTTCATGTCAGCTCCATCACTGTGAAGGGTAAAGCCCTGGTTATGGCCCAGGTGACCTGAGTTTTATTAGTGCCTCCAGCATTTTCTAGAGCTGGAATGAGAAGTATAGTCATGCCCATCCTTCAGGATGTAAGGGGCAGATTTGAACTGCAGAATTCCACAAGTCTAGAATACTGTCACCAATAACAAAATGGTGGCAGGAGACATTAAGAAAGATTCATACATAGACGGTGGAGTGGATCTGGATACCAGAGAGGGCACAATTTACCATTAAAGCTACCTGTGTAATAGCCTCCCTTGTGGCAGTTCTCAGCTTCACTGGTAGATAACCCAGGTAGAGAAAATAATGGGTGTGACACAAAGGGAATGCTTTGTGGTCAGCAAGTTCAGTGGAAAAAAAAGGAACTGCCTAGTTCTTACTCAGATTCACAAAATCCAGAAATGTTGCTATTTTAGAGCACTAAAGCATGGCTGCACTATATGAACCCCTTACAGGAACTCATTATGTATTTTAATTATATATTTGATTTGTTGCTTGGAAAGCTCAGCTGGCCCTAGGACCTTTTCAGCTAGGTTGTAAAGTAGTACATAATTAATAAGACATCAAGAGCATATTCAAAATGGTTTACAAGTAAAACTGAAAGTATGAGAACAAAGATGCACATTCCCAGTTTGAAGGCACCTATATCCATTACCAGTAGCATGCATTTAAGGGGTAATTTTTAGTTGATAAGGTCTCTGCTGACCCCAGACTTTTTGACTATTAAAGTTGCTCTCTCACCTCACTAATCAAGACCTCACAAAATCGACCACATCTGTGTATTTCCTAGTGGGTCTTCTTCTGCCCCTTCAGAAAAGTGTAGCAAGACTATTATCCTACAGGAAGGGACCGCTGCAGTCCTGGACATAGAAGAAAACAGAACAGAAATGTAGAAAATTGAATAAGCTGCATCACATAAACTATACAACGGTGAGAGGAATATTGCAGTAGCCTCAGTTTGTCTATACCCAGGCACTGATACAATGGAACCATCCAGGCTGTTCATCATTTTGCTTGATTTTGCTGAAGGTATCTTAATTATGGCTACGGAGTACAAGACTGTTTTAAGCCACACAGATACTAATGCACGGTACCAGTAAGAGTGAAGGGGAAGGTCTACAAGAGAGTAGGGAAACCAGCTATGTTATATGGGTCGGAGACTGTGGCATTGACAAAAAGACAGGAGTCAGAGCTGGACATGGCAGAGTTAAAGATGTTAAGATTTGCACTGGGTGTGACAAGGATGGACAGGATTAGGAATCAGTATATTAGAAGGTCAGCTCAGGTTGGACGGTTTGGAGACCAACTCAGAGAGGTGAGAATGCATTGCTTTGGACATATGCTGAGGAGGGATGCTGGGTATATTGGAAAAAGGATGTTAAGGATGCAGCTGCCAGGTAGGAGGAAAATAGGAAGGCCTAAGATAAGGTTTATGGATGTGGTGAGAGAGGACATGCAGGTGGTTGGTGTGACAGAGCAAGATGTAGAGGACAGGAAGAAATGGAAACAGATGATCTGCTGTGGCGACCCCTAACGGGAACAGCCGAAAGAGAAGAAGAAGATACTAATGCCATGAAATATCCCACTGTCTTGGCCTTCATAAAATATTTCAAGATCTTTCTGCATGATAAAGGCCTCCAAGACAGAAGTGACCAATCAGGTCTGTTCCTGAATAGATAGACTCATTTACACCCATGCATAGAAAATACAGCACCATTGATGGAGTCCTCATAACAAGAACACAGACTAAGTCAGCAGATACATTTCAGTGATACCAACCCCTCTCATATTCTGTACATTCATATCCCTACTTCCTCCACCCTCAAGACTTGATGTTTGTCTCAGCACATATACAGAGATTTCTTAGTTTCAGGCGTTTTAAGAGAGTCATGATGAGCCAATTAACTATTATTTAAAGAGAAACAGAAGCATCCTATGGCATCATATGGCATGCTTACAAAGGAGTCAACCACCATGGCACATTTTAAACTGATAGATGTTCACACTACAGCCAACGATGAGTGGCCCTGACAAAAAGTGTGAATATAAATCTTTCCAGAGCTTCCTACAGATGACACTCCACAAGTTTTTTTTTGTTTTTTTTTTAACCAAAAGGGCAAAGATTACCCTATAAAAATTGAAACATTAAAATATTATCAAATGACACTTAGAGTCCTCATTTACTTTGCATATTATCTAAAAAGGCAAAAGTCTCTAACCAGAAATGCAATCTATGAAAGGCCCAGGTTCACAACAGGGAGCTGTAAGCAGGCACTGTATTTTAGATAACTTTCAATGGTATTATCAATCTATCACCAAACTCCAGGCTTTGCCTTCAACCAATTTATTGCATATTCTCTTATATTAATTCACTCTGCTAAAGAAGGAATAAGCTGTTTTCCTAAAATACCCTAAATCACAGCTACACTTTGAAGAGCCTTTAGGTAAGCTCACATCAAATAAAAAATCAGGCCCAGGTGTCCTGCCAGCAGAAATCTACAGATAGCTTCCCTAATCAGCCCAGGCATTACTATGTTAACTTTATTTTCTCATTTTCCCAATCCATTTGGATCTCATCTTCATGAAAGCAGACACACATCACATCTGTTCTAAAACTAGGGAAAGCCCCTACCTATCTGCTTCCTACAGACCACTTTTACAGTCCATTGATTATAAGCTGCAAATTCTGATACATGTCAATACAGTCCCTCAGTTCTTGCCTATAGTCACAAAGAATAATCAAAATGCATTTATCAGTACAACATTCAACTTTGAAAGTATTAAGAAGGTGTTGTTCCTTATAGCTGCAGTAAATAGATATTTCATATTTGCCTTATCAGTAACCTTGGACACAGAGAATGTATTTGATAAGGTTCAGTGTGTTTACTTTTTGATAATCCTAATATACTTAACAATGTCTATCTTCCTTCATTCATAGACTATAGCAGATCTATGAACAATGTCTCCACAAAACTCAAGACTGGCCAAGACCTTTGTGTTTCTTGGAGGCATTTAGTGGCTCATGCCAGAGATGCCCACTCTGTCCTCACTATTAGACACTGAGGTTGGGCCATTGTCCCAAATCATTATAAACTTTGCACCAATATCTCAACCAGAATAAGTCCTCATCCCTTCTACTGGTATCTGATGATACGCCAATAATCTGCTAGGTAACATTATTCTTCCAGAGAAGCTTTTCTGGGCGATTATCCAGAAATTTCAATTACTATCAAGCTGTATGATAAACCAATTTAAACCAATGGCCTCCGTATTTAATGAAATAAATGCCACAAATCTACAGAAGAGCTATTCTTTAGGATTGCCCACCCAGTCAGTTTCATACTACGGTAAATTAGCCATTTCACTAGAGCTCACATACAGAGTTAATATGTTTCAGATGGATCTACTTTGAAATCATGGCACCTATATGATCTATGGTCATATACCCGAGATGAAAACAGAGAAACTTGAAAAACCCAAATGTCAATTTTTTTCCCAGGATAAGTAAACACTTGCCCAAACGTAAATGAAATTCATGCTGAAGTAAGTAAAACCCATCTAGGTAGGGGAGTATGCCCCCCACACACTTCTACAACTATATATACCAACTCTGGGATCACACTACAGTGGAGAAAAAGGCATGTTGGGCAAGTGTTTATTTGCCCTGGGAAAAAGTCAATGTTTGAGATTTTCAAGTTTCATTATTTTCATCTCAGGTATATGACCATCAATCATATGGGTGTCGGGATTTCAAAGGAGATCCCTCTCAGATACATCACACACTTGGCCCACATAAAAATATTGGGGAAGCATCATTTTCTCTAAAGAGCAAATATTGCTCTCAGTTACATTAATCTAAATTCTGTTGGTGTTATATTAACAAAATATTAAAAATACTCCAAGCTCATTCTCTGTTTCTTCCCAAAGCAATACTTAACAAATTCTCTGAGATGATATTGAAATAACTTCCTGCTTAATTGCATGCTAAAATAATCTCTAGTTATGTGGTTGCTTTTAAAACGTGACACTCAGTGGAAGTTGGGGATCTTGCATTTAACCCTGGATAAATAGACTGGTCACATCTGTAGCATACCATCCTTCATGGAGCACAGTCCATATGAATGTACTAACAAACACGCCTGTTATCTGCAGTGCAATCAGAAGGCCCATCATATTGATAATCTGTCCCTGAAACCTTCTAGACATTTCAAGCTGTCTGAACTCAAACTAAATACATTCCCCTCTGTTATGTCTTCTTTCCTTTGAAGGGCATTATATCATTTTCTAACATAAAGCTCAGACAAATAGGACTTGTTACAGAGTGGACTACTCTTACAGTTAGGGAGTTCTGGAATCCTTAGGGAAAGTGTGAAACTTTCTAGCTTATGTAGATTCCATAAGCAGAATTGTCTCCATCCCTTGGATTAGGCCCCCTAGTAAAACATTATATCTATTCTAGGTTGTACAATATCCAGAAATCAGAGACTTCAAAAACAATGTTGCTATAAGTGGTACCCTATCCAATAGTTTAAGTAACCACCAGCTAAGCTACATAAAGATGTCCCAAACAGACCCACAAGATTCATCACTTTACTACAGACAGAAATCTTAATAACTTCAATAAAGAAATGCTTACTTCTAGCCTGCTCCAGACCATCTAGGCTCCACTTAGAACTCTTCCTTTTGATGAAGCAGTAGACACATTTAATACAATATTTCTAAATATCCTGGCAGAGCAAGCACCACTAAGAACCAAAAAAGTTAAAAACAAACCAGCCCCTTGGTTGACTAAAAAAAACAAAGCAACTCATGCAAAAATCATGACTACAAACCAAGTTGCAAATCATAGCAATCAATGCATAAAACAGGACAAACAATTTTATTAGAGCAATACTCTAAATTCATCATCAAGCAAGCAAAAAAAAAACTTATAGAAATACTTAAATATGTAGCTCAAACCTGGAAAATCAACCCATCCTATCCCATCCTATCCCATCCCCAACCAATAACTCCCAAATCATTGTTTCACATTTTAACTCACATTTTATAGAAATACAAAGTTCCCTCCCTTCTACAAAATGACACTTATACAAATCTAGGCATCCTACCACAATTACTGAAGCCATAAATAGACTTTCACTCCCACTCCAGTGCCATAATCAGCAATTAAAAAAACATCTACGGTTCCTTATGACAACAACCACAACCCTTGACCAACTTCTATCTAAATAAGCAAAACTCACTGTAGATAGACTTTCATATCCTATCTCAGTTCTAATAAACTGCTCTATCCAAGAAAACATATGTACCCACCTTATGGAAAAAGGTTATATAATACCTCTCCATAAAGAAAAGTCAACAACCAAGCTCATAAACAACAAAGCAATCGCCATTCTCTCAGCCTTATCCAAAATCTTGAAAAGAAGTAGTTGCTCTCAACTTAATATGTGTATTACTTCTCATAATCTCCTATCTCCCTCACACCATAGTATCAGATTCATTCACAGTATGATCACTGCCCTTCTAAGGTTCACAGACATAGTAAATCACAATAGAAATTCAGATGTTCTAACTTCAGCCACATTTCTGGATCTATCCAAGGAATTTAACACAGTCAGTCATCAAATTTTCCTAACTGATCTCTCTTCCTATGAGCTATCACCCTTCTCATATAGGTGGTTTCTTAGTTACTTCACTAGTAAGTCCCAAGCAGTGAAATGGCAAGATGATTTCATTTTTTTCCTTCCTATATCTGTCAGAGTTCCACAAGGCTCCATCCTAGGACCACTACTATTTAACTTAATTATTGATGACTTAAACAGATCAGCCAAAAGATGCCACCATGGTACAATACACCAATGGCTCCATTCTAATATGTGCTGGTATGACACTACCCATACTCCAAATATGCACCCAGAAATTCTTCTCCACAGAAGCTTGGCTGGACAGCTCACAACTCCTACTGAATCAAAAAAAAAAATGACTGCTGTTCACCCCCAACTGTCTCTCCTCCCAAATAACTACCTTTAATATACTGTCATCCAACAAGACAAATATAGAACTGGTATCACACACCATACTACTAGGTGTGATTGTAGACGACCACCTGAAATTTGATCTCCACCTTCAGCAAACCATAAAGAAGACACTCCAAAAGCTAGTCTGTTTCTATAAAGTAAAACTACCTTACTGAATCTTCTAGACAAAATATAGCCATGTCTTTTCTACTCCATACCCTATTATATGCCTCCTGTAGTCTAACTAATTTCAGCTAATCTCTATCAGGCAAACTAGAACAATGGTATAATAAAGCAACCAAATTTGCAACCAATCAACCAACAAAATAGATTATGTCACTGTTCCTTTCTAAAACAACTAAACTGTCCTAAACTAAAAACTATCTATTGTACTCACAATTAACTACAACCTTCACACTATTGAACAACCCTGAAAATACCATCTCTTCACTCCATCATTCATCCGCACAATACTAAGACACCTCTACATTCCACTGACAAATCATTACTCTCTTTTCCTAAACCTAACAACACTGCAGGATACTCCCTGTATTCACACACATTGCTAATGCCTGGAATTCCATCCCATCCACTTAAGAAGAGTCTGTGACCTGAAAGACTTTAAATTCCAACTGAAGCAACACATAAAAAAATGTCTCTCTACCTACACCACTCCTGGTTAAACTGGTACTAATATAATTACATGAATTTGTGCCTTAATTCCCTGATTCACAAAAGTTTTTTAAGAAAATGTTTATTAATTTAACATATTTATAATATATATACAGAAAGGAAGAAATTCAACATCACATACTGCTATATAATGTTAGGAATACACTGACTCATCAAGCTAATCTTATACAATTAACACATTAAAAGTCTTGGCATTTCAACAGCAACATTTCAAGGCAATACTAACCACTGAAAGAATTAGTATGATTTATAAATCTTACTCTGGTCAATAATTTTTTTCATTTTATATAGTGTTGCTGTTAAATTTAAAATTCCTTGAATGTAAGAAGTGAGTTTGATTTCCATTTTTTTGTAATAACTTTTCGACCAACTGCTAACAGACTCTAAAATATTTTTTGTTGCTTGGCTTTTGCAGATACAAGAAGTAGAACATTCATTAGTATTACTGATCTAGTTAAAGAACAATTGTCAGACCATGACCCCTTTAAAAACATATTTATCTCTTCCCAATACTAATTTAATTCTTCACAAACCATAAACGTGTGTCCAGTCAGCATTTACATCTTTCTTTAATACATCTCCAACAAACTGAAGAAGTCATTGTATTAAGCCTAGAGATTTTATAGGAAGTAACAGACATTATATGTATATATTTCCACATAAAAACTTCCCAGTATAAACTTGAAGAAGTTTGACTAACTGATTTAAGTAACAAAGTAAAATTATTTCCATCTCTTGAGTCACTCACTCTGATACTATCCAAAAAGTTCCAGAATTTTGCATCAAAATTATTAGTATTATTTTTAATTAACTTTGCAATTTGGACAAGCTTTTTGTATGTCATTTTACCTATGGATATAGCATTCATATATTCATATAATGGGGGAATAGTGTTCTGTTACTCTTCACTCATATTATCTAAAAATTCATTTCATTTCTTACAGATGGATAATATTAAATGGTTAACAGATTAATCTAACATAGTCATTTATTAAATATCCTGGCAACTTAGATTTCCCTTTTTCAGAGCAATCAAACCATAATACTAATCCATTCCATTTTAGTGAAGACATTTTAACACTGTTCTCAGTTTCTTTAAATCTAGAGGTGTATGCAATGGGAAAGCATACAATTTTCCATTTTGATATTAATGGGTTTTCTTAACTGTTTAAAGAATTGATTTCATATATGCAAAGTCTAAAGACTGAAATTAATTTCCTTATAATGTAAATTTTATTAACCAAATGAACAGATTTTTACAAATGTCTAACTTATCATATTTGCTAAACTTAGTATAACTGCTCCTGAATGATTTTCATTGACTAATGTAGGTGAGTCTATCCAGAGTATAATAGAGTTAAAATTTGCAATAGAATAGGATTCTACATCTGGGAAGCTAATCTCACCATACTCCCACAATCTTTTATGATTTCATAAGTAATTCTTGGTGTTTTAGAATACTGTAAGAATGAAGCCATTTTTTTTTAAAAGTTTTTTTGTCAGGTATTAAAGCCATTGAATGCAGTGTGTGTGTGTGTGTGTGTGTGTGTGTGTGTGTGTGTGTGTGTGTGTGTGTGTGTGTGTGTGTGTGTATATATATATATATATATATATACACACACACACACACACACACACACACATATATATATATATATATATATATATATATATATATATATATGGGTCTACTTTGAAACATCTAATTTCATAATATTGAGGCCAGAATATCTAAAACCCAAAACATCTAAAACCCATAACGTCAAATTTCATATCTAACACTACAAATCACAAAAAAATAACATCCCCTTGACATATAACGACACCAAACTAGCAAACACACTTTTTACTATGTTTATGTAGGGGGTATAGACCCCCCACACCCCCTGTAAATTAAATATACCAACTCCAAGATCACACTACAGTGGGAAAAAGTTAATTTCCTAACCCCATTGTATCAAGCCCCCCTGCAGAAATGTAGTAAAAAGTGTGTTTGATAGTTTGGTGTCATTAGATGTGGTTATATGTGGAGGAGGTTTTTATTTGTACTGTTAGATGTTATGAAATTCGATGTTATAGGTTTTAGATGTTTTGGGGTTTAGATGTTCTGGTCTCAATGTTATGAAATTAAATGTGATGGGTTTTACATGTTTCAAAGGGGACCGATATATATATATATATATATATATATATATATATATATATATATATATATATATACATCTTCAGAGGCTTGAAATTTCAAAACTTCAAACTTCAAATGGCCGAGACTCGAAGACTGAAGTTTTGAAACTTTAAACATTTTGATGGAGATTGCCATACAGCGTGGAATGGTATATTTACCTTTTTTCCTTACTGTAGTGCAATCTCAGAGTTGGTATATGTATTTAGCAAGAGGTGTGGGGGTGCAGGGAGGCTAGATCTCCTGAAAAAACATACAAAAATTTTTTTTTTTTTTATTATTTAGTTTTCAAAGTTTCAAAAATTCGATCTTCTGGTCTTGGCAGTTTGAAGTTTGAAGTTTTGAAACTTTGAGATTTAAAAGTAGATATATATATATATATATATATATATATATATATATATATATATATATATATATATGGGTCTATATTATATTTTTGAAAGTTTCAAACATCGAACACCATATGGTTAACACCATATGAGCAATGTTTGAAATTTCAAAAATATAATAAAAAAATAAAAATAAAAAACTATACTTACCTAAATGCTGTAGGCAGGGGGCAAGCACCCCCACACCTCTGCTACTTAAATATTCCTACTCCGAGATCGCACTGCATTGAAGTAAAGGGAAAATATTCCCTAAGCGATTTCCATGTTACGTGTGTGACGTTTCGACGTTTCAACCAATTGGGTTTGCCATTTACAATTTTTAATCACACAATAGGAACCCTATATATATATATATATATATATATATATATATATATATATATACATACACACACACATATATATATATATATGTGTGTGTGTATGTGTGTGTGTGTGTGTGTGTGTGTGTGTGTGTGTGTGTGTGTGTGTGTGTGTGTGTGTGTGTGCATTTGTATGTGTATAAACTTGAGTAATATAATCATTTTAATAAGTACTAACTTGTCAAAAGTAAAAACTATCATTCAATTTTTAATAAGAAGTAACACTTATTCAATTATTTTTCAAAATTATTATTAATAATCTTAGTCATGTCTTAATAGATTTTTATTCCTAAATCTTTTATTTATTTTCCTTCCAAATTATATTTATATATGGTTCAAATTCAATAAAGCTTACATAGTCATTTTTTCCATGTGCATGTTGTGGCATGATGTGAACACAGGCACAGCAAGTTTTAGATTTAGTAACAGTCACACACATATTCACCCACAATGATGTAAACTTTTCATGGAATGCAAATTTCAGCATAAGTAGCTGAAATTTATGCTAATAAAGCAAAACAACATGGTGGAGTGATCTAACAACCTTAAACGGAACTGTGTAGACTCTGTGTCCATCTTGGCAGTGTATGCAGAACTATATGGTAACAAAGGCATGTAAAAGTCCAGAAAAATGGACAGAATACCCACAAAAAGGTAACAACGCACATATAATGCCGATGTATACACTGTGAATGTCCAAAAGCATCATGGGGTATGTCAAAATACTGCACATTTAAAATATTTTTTACCACATGTTTGTGCAGTGTGCTGCTTACCACAAAAGGTTTTAAATATGAATAACAGAAGCATCATTGAAAAGAGAAGTATAAAGTAGTGTCACAATAGGTACAATAATACCCTGCCCTGTGTCTTTAAAGTAGTGCTCCAGTGCTTTTGTCCAGCTTGCAAGGCTACTAACCATGGAATTTTCAGGCTTTCACCATGGATATTATGCAAATGAATGCAAAAATAAGTGGATTTGTTGAATCATAAAAAGCAGGAACTGTATAAGGCTCTTCACTTCGTGTAAGCTCCTACACAGTGTTCATGTTTCCCATGGATGTTGATGACATCAGGGGTGTGTGTCAGGTAACTTTGTTGTGCTTTTAGGTGTGTTGCATGTGCTTGCACAGTGCGCTGCTTCATGCAAATGGTTATGGTGATGCATACCTTGTTTGCGCAACCAGACATGAGCTAAACATCTAAAAATAGAAACCGAATGCATTCACTCACTATTGCTGAGCAATGCTGGGCATTGCACAAACCCAGTAAGCATGGCTGTGCTCTGCTCATATCCTCCAGTTTAAGCCTTTACACTGCTACTCCTATGGTGTCAGGTGTTAGATATTGGACTGCAGTCCAGATGGTCCTGGTTTCAACTGCAGTGTATGGCAACTCTTCTCATACTGTTCATACATTGTGGCTTATAGAAATGAAGTGTAAGTAGCATTAATTGCCATTTTATGTGCATTTCATGACATAGGGATGAAAATAAAAACAAATGTGCATGCCTTACTTTAGTTATGCACAGCTGCACTCTGCTGCACATCGGTGTGCACAGCACACTATTGCACACTGAAGCAGGACCTTTAAATCATGTTAATTATATCCTAAGCAGGTGAATTCTATCTTAATTAGCTAATCCCACAAGGTGGACTTACCCAATAAATGTATAAAGTATGCATACAGCCTACATTCTGATTTCCCCGCTATACTTCAAGTCCATTGGAATAGAGACTTGGAAATTTTAACTGAGATAATGCTAGGGGCTGCTGCAGCTATTCTATATTTCTATGTACTAGAGGCTGAGGTCAATGCTGCTGGTGCTGCTGACAATAGGCCTAGGCCAAGAAGGGGAAGAGTGTTCAGACCCAAGGTAACCTTCCAGGTGCTACATGAGCTGGAGATTGTAGAGCACTACAGGATGGACAGGCACATATTACAGGAACTCTGTGAACTCTGCCACCCTCTACTCAGAGGCAGGGCCAACCGAGGGGAACCCATTCCAGTGGAAACTAAGGTATATGTAGCCCTTAGGATATTAGCTACAGGTACTTTTCAAAGACCAACTAGGGGGATGATGGGGTGTCACAGGCATGAGCATCCAGGATACTCTACCAGTTCCTGGATGTTATGCTCCTACATATCAGTGAGCACATATCATTTCCCCTTACCCCTAAGAAAAGGGCCAGCAATATGCAATGATTCTACCATGTAGAGCACTACCCTGAAGTACTGTGTGCCATAGATTGCACTCATGTACATATCAAGGCACCACCTGGTGAGCAAGGTAGAATCTATATTAACCTCAAGGGATACCACTCTATCAACTGCCAAGTCGTATGCAATCTCCAGGGGATTATCTTGAATATGTGTGCTGGCAATCCTAGCAGTTATCACAACTCCCATATCTGGCACACATCACAGCTGCACCAGATATTTGCTATGGGGGACACACCACAGGGCTATTTACTGGGGCATGCTGGCTATGCCCTAGAATCATGGATGATGACACCCATCTGAAATGCACACACACCCACAGAAGAATGCCATAATAAGGCACATGAACAAACTAGGAAAATCATAGAGCATGTGTTTGAGCTTCTAAAGTCACAGTTCTGGCACCTAGAAATATCCAGGGGAGCCTTGTAGTATACTCCTTGCACATGCACACAAACATTTATATTATGTGCTATGCTCCACAATCTGATCCTACAGAAACAACTGCAGCAGGATCAGCAAGAGGAAGGGACACACATCCCCCCACCAATGCCTAGGTCACCACAGTCACAGGAGGACTCAAAGGAGGAACCCCCAGCTGCTATCCCCATGGGCAGGCATAGGCATGCTCAGTATGCCCTTGCTTTGGCTAAGAGACAACACATACCTTCACTAACCACTTAGGGACCTAGGAACTAATATCTTTCTCCTACTCATGTACAGACATTAAAAATTATGCCAAGCAACTCACACTGCCTTTACTTATCCATGCATTGGCTGTGTACTGCTTACATCAGACATTGTCAGCCCTGAACTGCAGTTGTGTCAACCACTGCATTTGCAAGGTAGGTATTTAACCTTCACTGTAGTCTTGTGGAGTATTATGACATATATTTTGTATCTATGAACTTGGTACAGTATGCAAGTAAACAGTGGTGAATTTATTCAAATAATTAAGGAACACGTGGCTGCTGACACTATTTTACTAGTATACAATAACTCATCTATGCTGCTCACAAACCCACTCTAAATGGGTGTTTGTCATAATTATTATCTGCCACATTTCCAAAAGAATACTGTAGATTTGATCATACATTGTATGTATTATGTAACTCATGTATAGCAGTGTACATTGTTATTCGGGTGGTTGTATGATAAATGACCCCTGTTCTGGTAAGTTGCTTCTGTGGCCAAAAGGACTAAAGCAGCCATCCAGCCTGCTGAAGTTATAATGCTGTTGAGGGTTCAAGTCCTGATACAGGTAGAGGTTTTGGATGTGTACTAGCAATAAGTTGTGTTTTACAGAGCGTCACTTTGTGTCCCAGACGATTATCAACATTGTATTGTCTTAATTCCACATTTGCATGATGTGCTGCATGTCTAAAACCTTTTTGATAAGGCTTAGGCAGTTTGCATGGAGTGTAGCAGTGCAGAAACAGTGAAAGAAGAAATAGGATTTATGTCTGACTGCTAACCACACACACCTGATACATTCAATCAGTGACATGAGTAATCAGGAAGTCTCAGCCTGGGTTAGGGATAAGAGTGGCCTGTAGTAGCAGGTATATATAACATGACAGTAAAACTCAGTTGTGAGCAATGCACCCCATGTTTGTGCACTGCTTACCGATGCACAAACAGTATGAAAAGCACATGCATGTATACTTAGTTAACCATAGAGCAAATCCAATGCCCTACATACCTATCAAGCTCTTAGAGTAAGAAATCAGGAAAAAGCAACAAATACTGGGGGGGACAAAGGCCCAAAAATAGGGACCCTTTTCAAATATTGCATTTACAAACTTAGCAAAATGATAGATTAACAGGCATTGCATTTCCATGAATTGTCTAAAGGATATGACATGTGAAATTCAGATGTCTGCCATTATTTACTGACCTCATTTCAAAATGGTTTGCCATAGATTTACCAGAAAACTGTAGTATTGTGTAAAACAGGCTACAAATGGGAGTCAAACATCTGGACGTTATGCAAAAATCTGCACAGTTGAGAGTTATGGTGTCCTATCATTGTAAGACAACATATCTCCCCTAAGACTACACGTGGAAACATTGCAAATTGAGGGCACAATCTAAGTATATGAACATATATTGACAAGCCATTCCTTTGTTTCACCACCAGCGATGACAACAACAAACACAACAACCTTCGGTCATCTTGAGTTTTCCACAAATATATCACACCCTGTACAAGCTGTAATATATGATGTTGTGTTCTCTGTCATAGAGAGGGCCAATTTATGGTGCTCACAGTCTTGCTTATCCAAACACAAACAGACAAATTGACTCAATAAGGGTATAGTTGTCACACAACTAGGATACTAAACAGTATTCATCTGCTAGGCTACTAGCTTCAGATGACACTATGAAGCAATGTGACTATGCAAGCCTCCCAAGCTGTTATCGAACACATGGCTTGGTTATGTCATGTAATATAAGTTCATCTGTAGTCCTACATAAATCAGACTTCTACTATGGCATGTATGTAAGCCTTCTGATCTGTAGTCTGTAAACTAAGATAGGTAGGGTTCTAATCTCATTGTAATCGACTCTGTGTATGTATGTGTATATAAAAAAGTGAAATGTGTACCCCAGTCCACCGTCCAAAATGGCAGGGTATCAATTGTTTTGATACTTGCACAAACATTCAGTCGAGGAAGGCCTCCAAACTTTTGTCTCTCATGTGGCCTGGTGATGTCATCTACCATAAGATCACCTGCAGACATGTCAAAATTAGACTTGTGCTGTGGCGCATGTGTAAAATACTATAGTCTGTAAAGTTAGATATGTAGGGATTCAAATCTCACTGCAGTCAACTGTGTGTGCATAAACAAAAGTAGAAATATGTATCCCCATCGGACTTCATGAATGGCAGGGTTTTGCCTTGTTTTTGTGTTTGCACAAACATCCAGTCAAAGCAAGCTTCCAACTTCTTGTCCCCCACATGGTCTGATGATGTCATCTACCATAAGATCACCTGCAATCTTGTTAAACTCAGTGAAAGTGTGTATCCCACACTGACTGCATAAATGACATGGTTTTGCACTGTTTTTTGTGCTTGCACAAACATCCAGCTGAGGCAGGCCTACAACCTCTTGCCCCCAATGTGGCCTGGTGATGTCATATACCATAAGATCGCCTGCAGTCCTGTTAAATTTAGACTTTTGCTGTGGGGTGTGCATTAAGTACTGTGATCCATAATATGTAAACATAGGTAGGGGTTCTATCCTTACTGCAGTCAAGTGTGTGTGTGTGTGTGTGTGTGTGTGTGTGTGTGTGTGTGTGTGTGTGTGTGTGTGTGTGTGTGTGTGTGTGTGTGTCTGTGTGTGTGTGTGTGTGTGTGTGTGTGTGTGTGCGCGTGTGTAAGTGTATATCCACATTGAGTGCTCACATAACATAGTTTTGCACTGTTTTGGTGCTTGTTGAGACAGGCCACCAACATATTGTCCCCCACGTAGCCTGCTGATGTCAGCTACCATAGGATCACATTCAGTCCTTTTAAAATCAGACGTATGCTGTGATGTGAGTATTAAGTACTCTGATCTGTAGTATGCAAATCCAGATAAGTAGGAGTTCTATCCTCACCGCAGTCAAATGTGTGAAAGTGTGTATCACATACTGAGATCAGAAATGGCATGGTTTTGCACTGTTTTGGTGCTTGCCCAAACACCCAGTCAAGGCAGGCCTTCAACCTCTTGTCCCTATTGTGGCCTGGTAATGTCATCTACCATACAATCACCTGCAGTCCAGTTATATTCAGACTTATTCTGCAGCATGTGTGTTAAGTGCTTTCATCAGTAGTGTGTAAACCTAAATAGGTAAAGGTTTTATTCTCACTACAGGTAACTGTGTGTGTTTGTGTATATATAACAGTAGCAGTGTGTATCCTACACTGACTTCTCAAATGGCATGGTTTTGCACTTTGGAGCTTGCCAAAAACATCCAGTCAAGGCAGGCCTCCAACCTCTTGTCCACCATGTGGCCTTCTGATGTCATTTACCATAAGATCACCTGCAGTCCTATAAAGATCAGACTTGTGCTGTGGTGTGTGTGTGTGTGTGTGTGTGTGTGTGTGTGTGTGTGTGTGTGTGTGTGTGTGTGTGTGTGTGTGTGTGTGTGTGTGTGTGTGTGTGTGTGTGTGTGTGTGTGTGTGTGTGTGTGTGTGTGTGTAAGTACTCTGATCTGTAGTCCATAAGCTTAGCTAGATAGGGGTTTCATTCTCTCTGTAGTCAACCATATGTCTATGTGTGTGAGCTGTTGGTGGATGTTAAAGCATTTTACAACAGCCTAAGGGACACTGTCCTTTTGTGTTCAACAAACACTGCTGATGTCATCAGCTATATTAGATTATTGATATATATATATATATATAAATATATATATATATATATATATATATATATATATATATATATATATATATATATATATATCACAATAGGGCATGGTCACACACTGGCCTGACAGATGGGTAGGTGTCACCTCATCCTATATATGATAGACAACAGTGATATTACTGTTATTGTATGTACAAAAATCATGCCATCTGTCTGCAATGGTGGTACACAGGTTGATACATTAGATCATGTAGGAGTCCACATGGACTTTGTTTTTTGTGGATGATACTGTTGTCTGCATTGAGATTAGGGTACAGGTGTAGAGACCCTGGGGAGGTGGAGATATGCTTTACAGAGGAGAGGAATGAAGGTCAGCAGGACTAAGACAGAATATATATGTATGAATGAGAGGGATGATAGAGGAATGGTTAGAATGCAGGAAGTACAGTTGGCGAAGGCATACCATGTCAAATATTCTGGACCAACAGTTCAGAGAAATCAGGACAAAGCAACAAATACTGGGGGGACAAAGGCCCAAAAATAGGGACCCTTTTCAAATATTGCATTTACAAACTTAGCAAAATGATAGATTAACAGGCATTGCATTTCCATGAATTGTCTAAAGGATATGACATGTGAAATTCAGATGTCTGCCATTATTTACTGACCTCATTTCAAAATGGTTTGCCATAGATTTACCAGAAAACTGTAGTATTGTGTAAAACAGGCTACAAATGGGAGTCAAACATCTGGACGTTATGCAAAAATCTGCACAGTTGAGAGTTATGGTGTCCTATCATTGTAAGACAACATATCTCCCCTAAGACTACACGTGGAAACATTGCAAATTGAGGGCACAATCTAAGTATACGAACATATATTGACAAGCCATTCCTTTGTTTCACCACCAGCGATGACAACAACAAACACAACAACCTTCGGTCATCTTGAGTTTTCCACAAATATATCACACCCTGTACAAGCTGTAATATATGATGTTGTGTTCTCTGTCATAGAGAGGGCCAATTTATGGTGCTCACAGTCTTGCTTATCCAAACACAAACAGACAAATTGACTCAATAAGGGTATAGTTGTCACACAACTAGGATACTAAACAGTATTCATCTGCTAGGCTACTAGCTTCAGATGACACTATGAAGCAATGTGACTATGCAAGCCTCCCAAGCTGTTATCGAACACATGGCTTGGTTATGTCATGTAATATAAGTTCATCTGTAGTCCTACATAAATCAGACTTCTACTATGGCATGTATGTAAGCCTTCTGATCTGTAGTCTGTAAACTAAGATAGGTAGGGGTTCTAATCTGATTGTAATCGACTCTGTGTATGTATGTGTATATAAAAAAGTGAAATGTGTACCCCAGTCCACCGTCCAAAATGGCAGGGTATCAATTGTTTTGATACTTGCACAAACATTCAGTCGAGGAAGGCCTCCAAACTTTTGTCTCTCATGTGGCCTGGTGATGTCATCTACCATAAGATCACCTGCAGACATGTCAAAATTAGACTTGTGCTGTGGCGCATGTGTAAAATACTATAGTCTGTAAAGTTAGATATGTAGGGATTCAAATCTCACTGCAGTCAACTGTGTGTGCATAAACAAAAGTAGAAATATGTATCCCCATCGGACTTCATGAATGGCAGGGTTTTGCCTTGTTTTTGTGTTTGCACAAACATCCAGTCAAAGCAAGCTTCCAACTTCTTGTCCCCACATGGTCTGATGATGTCATCTACCATAAGATCACCTGCAATCTTGTTAAACTCAGTGAAAGTGTGTATCCCACACTGACTGCATAAATGACATGGTTTTGCACTGTTTTTGTGTTTGCACAAACATCCAGCTGAGGCAGGCCTACAACCTCTTGCCCCCAATGTGGCCTGGTGATGTCATATACCATAAGATCGCCTGCAGTCCTGTTAAATTTAGACTTTTGCTGTGGGGTGTGCATTAAGTACTGTGATCCATAATATGTAAACATAGGTAGGGGTTCTATCCTTACTGCAGTCAAGTGTGTGTGTGTGTGTGTGTGTGTGTGTGTGTGTGTGTGTGTGTGTGTGTGTGTGTGTGTGTGTGTGTGTGTGTGTGTGTGTGTGTGTGTGTGTGTGTGTGTGTGTGCACGTGTGTAAGTGTATATCCACATTGAGTGCTCACATAACATAGTTTTGCACTGTTTTGGTGCTTGTTGAGACAGGCCACCAACATATTGTCCCCCACGTAGCCTGCTGATGTCAGCTACCATAGGATCACATTCAGTCCTTTTAAAATCAGACGTATGCTGTGATGTGTGTATTAAGTACTCTGATCTGTAGTATGCAAATCCAGATAAGTAGGAGTTCTATCCTCACCGCAGTCAAATGTGTGAAAGTGTGTATCACATACTGAGATCAGAAATGGCATGGTTTTGCACTGTTTTGGTGCTTGCCCAAACACCCAGTCAAGGCAGGCCTTCAACCTCTTGTCCCTATTGTGGCCTGGTAATGTCATCTACCATACAATCACCTGCAGTCCAGTTATATTCAGACTTATTCTGCAGCATGTGTGTTAAGTGCTTTCATCAGTAGTGTGTAAACCTAAATAGGTAGAGGTTTTATTCTCACTACAGGTAACTGTGTGTGTTTGTGTATATATAACAGTAGCAGTGTGTATCCTACACTGACTTCTCAAATGGCATGGTTTTGCACTTTGGAGCTTGCCAAAAACATCCAGTCAAGGCAGGCCTCCAACCTCTTGTCCACCATGTGGCCTTCTGATGTCATTTACCATAAGATCACCTGCAGTCCTATAAAGATCAGACTTGTGCTGTGGTGTGTGTGTGTGTGTGTGTGTGTGTGTGTGTGTGTGTGTGTGTGTGTGTGTGTGTGTGTGTGTGTGTGTGTGTGTGTGTGTGTGCGTGTGTGTGTGTGTGTGTAAGTACTCTGATCTGTAGTCCATAAGCTTAGCTAGATAGGGGTTTCATTCTCTCTGTAGTCAACCATATGTCTATGTGTGTGAGCTGTTGGTGGATGTTAAAGCATTTTACAACAGCCTAAGGGACACTTTCCTTTTGTGTTCAACAAACACTGCTGATGTCATCAGCTATATTAGATTATTGATATATATATATATATATATATATATATATATATATGTATATATATATATATATATATATATATATATATATATATATATCACAATAGGGCATGGTCACACACTGGCCTGACAGATGGGTAGGTGTCACCTCATCCTATATATGATAGACAACAGTGATATTACTGTTATTGTATGTACAAAAATCATGCCATCTGTCTGCAATGGTGGTACACAGGTTGATACATTAGATCATGTAGGAGTCCACATGGACTTTGTTTTTTGTGGATGATACTGTTGTCTGCATTGAGATTAGGGTACAGGTGTAGAGACCCTGGGGAGGTGGAGATATGCTTTACAGAGGAGAGGAATGAAGGTCAGCAGGACTAAGACAGAATATATATGTATGAATGAGAGGGATGATAGAGGAATGGTTAGAATGCAGGAAGTACAGTTGGCGAAGGCATACCATGTCAAATATTCTGGACCAACAGTTCAGAGAAATCAGGACAAAGCAACAAATACTGGGGGGACAAAGGCCCAAAAATAGGGACCCTTTTCAAATATTGCATTTACAAACTTAGCAAAATGATAGATTAACAGGCATTGCATTTCCATGAATTGTCTAAAGGATATGACATGTGAAATTCAGATGTCTGCCATTATTTACTGACCTCATTTCCAAATGGTTTGCCATAGATTTACCAGAAAACTGTAGTATTGTGTAAAACAGGCTACAAATGGGAGTCAAACATCTGGACATTATGCAAAAATCTGCACAGTTGAGAGTTATGGTGTCCTATCATTGTAAGACAACATATCTCCCCTAAGACTACACGTGGAAACATTGCAAATTGAGGGCACAATCTAAGTATATGAACATATATTGACAAGCCATTCCTTTGTTTCACCACCAGCGATGACAACAACAAACACAACAACCTTCGGTCATCTTGAGTTTTCCACAAATATATCATACCCTGTACAAGCTGTAATATATGATGTTGTGTTCTCTGTCATAGAGAGGGCCAATTTATGGTGCTCACAGTCTTGCTTATCCAAACACAAACAGACAAATTGACTCAATAAGGGTATAGTTGTCACACAACTAGGATACTAAACAGTATTCATCTGCTAGGCTACTAGCTTCAGATGACACTATGAAGCAATGTGACTATGCAAGCCTCCCAAGCTGTTATCGAACACATGGCTTGGTTATGTCATGTAATATAAGTTCATCTGTAGTCCTACATAAATCAGACTTCTACTATGGCATGTATGTAAGCCTTCTGATCTGTAGTCTGTAAACTAAGATAGGTAGGGGTTCTAATCTGATTGTAATCGACTCTGTGTATGTATGTGTATATAAAAAAGTGAAATGTGTACCCCAGTCCACCGTCCAAAATGGCAGGGTATCAATTGTTTTGATACTTGCACAAACATTCAGTCGAGGAAGGCCTCCAAACTTTTGTCTCTCATGTGGCCTGGTGATGTTATCTACCATAAGATCACCTGCAGACATGTCAAAATTAGACTTGTGCTGTGGCGCATGTGTAAAATACTATAGTCTGTAAAGTTAGATATGTAGGGATTCAAATCTCACTGCAGTCAACTGTGTGTGCATAAACAAAAGTAGAAATATGTATCCCCATCGGACTTCATGAATGGCAGGGTTTTGCCTTGTTTTTGTGTTTGCACAAACATCCAGTCAAAACAAGCTTCCAACTTCTTGTCCCCCACATGGTCTGATGATGTCATCTACCATAAGATCACCTGCAATCCTGTTAAACTCAGTGAAAGTGTGTATCCCACACTGACTGCATAAATGACATGGTTTTGCACTGTTTTTTGTGCTTGCACAAACATCCAGCTGAGGCAGGCCTACAACCTCTTGCCCCCAATGTGGCCTGGTGATGTCATATACCATAAGATCACCTGCAGTCCTGTTAAATTTAGACTTTTGCTGTGGGGTGTGCATTAAGTACTGTGATCCATAATATGTAAACATAGGTAGGGGTTCTATCCTTACTGCAGTCAAGTGTGTGTGTGTGTGTGTGTGTGTGTGTGTGTGTGTGTGTGTGTGTGTGTGTGTGTGTGTGTGTGTGTGTGCGCGCGTGTGTAAGTGTATATCCACATTGAGTGCTCACATAACATAGTTTTGCACTGTTTTGGTGCTTGTTGAGAAAGGCCACCAACATATTGTCCCCCACGTAGCCTGCTGATGTCAGCTACCATAGGATCACATTCAGTCCTTTTAAAATCAGACGTATGCTGTGATGTGTGTATTAAGTACTCTGATCTGTAGTATGCAAATCCAGATAAGTAGGAGTTCTATCCTCACCGCAGTCAAATGTGTGAAAGTGTGTATCACATACTGAGATCAGAAATGGCATGGTTTTGCACTGTTTTGGTGCTTGCCCAAACACCCAGTCAAGGCAGGCCTTCAACCTCTTGTCCCTATTGTGGCCTGGTAATGTCATCTACCATACAATCACCTGCAGTCCAGTTATATTCAGACTTATTCTGCAGCATGTGTGTTAAGTGCTTTCATCAGTAGTGTGTAAACCTAAATAGGTAGAGGTTTTATTCTCACTACAGGTAACTGTGTGTGTTTGTGTATATATAACAGTAGCAGTGTGTATCCTACACTGACTTCTCAAATGGCATGGTTTTGCACTTTGGAGCTTGCCAAAAACATCCAGTCAAGGCAGGCCTCCAACCTCTTGTCCACCATGTGGCCTTCTGATGTCATTTACCATAAGATCACCTGCAGTCCTATAAAGATCAGACTTGTGCTGTGGTGTGTGTGTGTGTGTGTGTGTGTGTGTGTGTGTGTGTGTGTGTGTGTGTGTGTGTGTGTGTGTGTGTGTGTGTGTGCGTGTGTGTGTGTGTGTGTGTGTGTGTGTGTGTGTGTGTGTGTGTGTGTGTGTGTGTGTGTGTGTGTGTGTGTGTGTGTAAGTACTCTGATCTGTAGTCCATAAGCTTAGCTAGATAGGGGTTTCATTCTCTCTGTAGTCAACCATATGTCTATGTGTGTGAGCTGTTGGTGGATGTTAAAGCATTTTACAACAGCCTAAGGGACACTGTCCTTTTGTGTTCAGCAAACACTGCTGATGTCATCAGCTATATTAGATTATTGATATATATATATATATATATATATATATATATATATATATATATATATATATATATATATATATATATATATATATATATATATATATATATATATATATATATATCACAATAGGGCATGGTCACACACTGGCCTGACAGATGGGTAGGTGTCACCTCATCCTATATATGATAGACAACAGTGATATTACTGTTATTGTATGTACAAAAATCATGCCATCTGTCTGCAATGGTGGTACACAGGTTGATACATTAGATCATGTAGGAGTCCACATGGACTTTGTTTTTTGTGGATGATACTGTTGTCTGCATTGAGATTAGGGTACAGGTGTAGAGACCCTGGGGAGGTGGAGATATGCTTTACAGAGGAGAGGAATGAAGGTCAGCAGGACTAAGACAGAATATATATGTATGAATGAGAGGGATGATAGAGGAATGGTTAGAATGCAGGAAGTACAGTTGGCGAAGGCATACCATGTCAAATATTCTGGACCAACAGTTCAGAGTAATGTTGAGTCGGAAAGACAGGTGTAGAAGAGACAGAATGCATGATGGAGTGTGTGGAGAAGAGTTTCAGTAGTGATCTTTGACAGATAGGTGTCAATAACACTGATATGGAGGGTCTACAAGATGGCAGTGAGACTAGCTATGTCATACGGGCCACAGACAAAAAGACAGGAGTCATAACAGGTGTTGGCAGAGTACCAGATGTTGCAGTTTGCATCATGTGGACCGAGGATAGACAGGAGTATTAACCATATATTACAGTGTTAGCTCAGATTGCACAGTTTGGAGATGAGGACAGAGTAGTGGGATTGTGTTTGTTTGGACATGTGCTGAGGAGTGATGCTGTGTATATTGGGAGAAGGATGTTAAGGATGTAGCTGCCAGGTAAGAAGAAAATAGGAAGGCCTAAGATAAGGTGTATGGATGTGGTGTCAGAGGTCATGCAGGTGGTTGGTATGACACAGCAATATGCAGAGGATGGTTAGAAATGGAAGCAGAACATCTGCTGTGGTGAGCCCAAATGGTACTGTCCAAAAAATAGGTAGAAGAAGATGACATCTCTATCTGGAGAAACCCCATCTGTACACTTGTATCACTGGTGTACAGTATGAGTATTTAATTGATGGTTACTGTGTCTAGACTCAGTTTGGTCTTTAACAGTGTGTCTTGGCATTACCTGCTCTGAAATATTTGCAGAGGCTGTAACTCTTTGCCCTCATGCATGCAGAAACATCAATACACTTGCTTTCAAATACAATCGGCTGCTGCTGTTTCCACAAAGGTCATTGACAGCTATAATACATTAATCCCTGATGTCCTGTCTGCACATCTAAATGTATACATACATGTGTGCTCAATAGGCTCAAACAAAGATCTTCTGGAAAATACAAAACACAGCAGTGTATGTCTGTCATAACTACATTATACAATAAATGAAAGAAGCTGATGTTTAAAAATACAGCATTGACAAACCAGGGGTAGAAGGCCACTCTCCTCAACATAAACCTGAAAATAAGACCCCTTCAAGAACCCACACAGAGCAACCATGTTAAGCCTTTACACAACAACATATCCAGGGATAACCAGAGGGCTTTCATGTACATCTGCAAACTCATATATCTCAGTTGTAGTTGAATCAAATTGTGTATGGTATCACATGCACACTGACTCAGTGTAACTTCCAAACCTGCTAGCAGACAAGTTTGGCTGAAAAGAGTGCCCCCTGCCACCACCAAACCTATTAACAGCCATGTGTGACACATCACCTCTGAGCTGTGGTATCTCCAATGAGAAAGTTATCACTGCCCTCACCAAGACTAGGAGCACAGTCTCCATGGGACTAGATGGAATTCCAACCTGTGTTCTTCATGTGCTTCAACAGTGAGCTGCTCCCCTAGGCACCATATTCAACCACAGTCTGAATACTGCTGCTGTCCACGTTGAATGGAATACAGTCACCATTTTCCAGCCACACAAGAGATGACTGGTAAAATACAAGTGTAATTAACAACCATACATTTATGCAACCTCTGCTGTAAGGCAATGGATACAGTTTGCATTCTTCTCAAACACAAGGAAATAGGTGACCTCCAAACCCTACATGTGTTCCATTTAGGTGTTCCCAATGGCATCTTGCGGCAGCAGAACCTGATGGGAGTCATGACTGTGACCAGAGATATACACAAAGTCAAAGATGTGCCCACATCCTATTGTAACTTGGCCAAGGCCTTCAACACAATCCAACATTTGTTGTCAGTGGGACATTAACCAATGTGAATATCAAATTCTAGATTATCAGTTTGTTTTCAAGTGGGATCACAGACCAACTAAATTCAATCACATTACAAGACTTCATCTCAAGCAGCAGACATGTCACCTGTGTGGCAACAGAAGTGTCAGTACTGTGACCCCTCATGTTGGAAGTTTATGTCTCAGAAGTCATGAACAAAACAGAAGTTCTGTAGCACTAATGATGGCTGACAAAGCTATGGGTGTTACATGCACTGCATAAAACTACATCAGCATACCCTGCAGAAATAATAAATGTTCCTGCTTATTATAAAATAACCATTGGTACACTATTCCCCACTTCTGTATTGATAGACCTTGGAACACATGTTGTCTGCAACCTGGGTCTACTGTGGGGACGTACACATTCTACATTGTACATATGATTAGCAATGCCATTACATCAATAGCAAAATATGGTAGCAATCCCCTATACTCATCCCTAATCAGCTGTATGAAAGGATATAAACCACCCTTGGAAATGTATTTTATCAGACACCTGCACCAACTTGACAGACCTCAGACGTGTCTGGTAATGAAACATCAGAAGGTCTCTAAATGTGTCTTCTGTGGGCTGAATGACATATCTGTCACTGTGTGAAGTATCATATAGATAGCTTTGAGGCATATTATGTATGCCTTAGAGGGCTATCTGTGGCCAAAATGGGATGAAAATGCTGCATATGCTTAAGTAATGTGTGAATTGAGTTACCTGTTGCAGGGACGTCAATGTACAGTATGACATATATAGGGCATGCTGGAGAGACAGACACATCTTTCAAAAATTGTCTCTCCTCTGCAGTAGGCTTCAAATCCATGTCAAGCACCTACATTACCCTGTTGAAGGACATGCTGGATGACTTGCTGTGAAAACATTATCTGCAAAGGATCACTGCTGCTTCACTCCTGGACATGGGTGGTCCTTGCTAGACAAAACTTGGCCGTGCATTATATTTGACTGTTAATATTATATTGCAATGTAACAGCTATGGTTCTAAATAGCATCAGGTCAATAACCTAGGCGCATCCTATGAACCTCAGAACCTATGGCAATGTATGTGTAAACAGGAACATTATACTGCTGACATACAATCCTGAGCTCTGAATCTCATGGGTTGCCTTTGGCTGAGCATCTATACATTTGTACTAAACAAATCCTTCAAGAGAAAGTTAGATGTATTAATGAGACACATTTAATTGCCAAAATTCATAGCCTTACAAAAGCATCCACTGTAAAAGTAGCTAAATTATTATGCTAGCAACTGTCAAAATGGCTATATACAATCTAAATGACAAGTACAGTTATGAGTCCATCAGCACAAATGGAGGTAATAACATCATATTAATATAGATAGTCACCCTATGCATCAGACACATAGGTTCATAGGTAGGTACTAGGTTATCTGCCCGAAGGCATTTATAAGCCTAGCCGGAATGTGTTGGCTTTCGCTGCCCCCTTAGATTAGTTCCCTGTGCCTCTGTCCAGCAGAGCCATTGAAGTGATCCCTGGGGTAAACTTTCTGTTTCCCATACAGTCGTCAAGGTTTCTCTTGAAGAGTGTTAGTGAGGAACTCTGCCTAATGTAGATTGGGATCTTGTTCCAGAGCATGGGACAGGAATCTATCCCTCCAGCACATCCTATTTATTGTTGTGGTGAGGTTTAGATCCCTGGAGCGTGTAGCTTGAGGGGATATGGTTTTCTTTAGGTGGAGTATGTCCATCAATTCTGGGTTGGACATGGCCTTGTATGTCAGGCAGAGATCACCTCTGAGTAGGCGGTATGCAACCGAGTACAGCTGGAGTTTCTTCAGTCAAGCTGCATAGGGCATCTGCTTGAGGCCAGTGACCCTCTTGGTGAGGTACTTCTGTGGTCTTTCCAGTTTTTGTAGGTGACTTGTAAGGCACATTCCAAATGGGGCATTGTACTCTATGATGGGTCTGATGAGTGATGTGTAGAGGGGCCCAATGACCTCTTTCGATCTGGATGCAAACCCTTTCGTGATTAGGTGGGCCACATAGAAGGATATTCTAACCACTTTGGCAATGTGATTATCAAAGGAGAGGTTACTATCTACTTGGGTCCCCATATCCCGTATAACATTTTCTGTATTTAGGGGGCTACCACCTATGTGGTAATTTGTGGGTACTTTGTTTTTTTCCAAAGGGGATGACTATGCACTTTTTGGCATTTAGCTTGAGGCCATGGTTTTGACACAGGTCTATATTATAACATCGAAGTCTTACAACTTAGAATGTTATAATATCGAACCCAGTAGATTGAATGCTGGAAACAGTGAAGCTGCAGAACACCAAACACTTTCCTAGGGAAAGTATTTGGTGGGCCATTTCTGCAGCTTCGCTATTCCCTCGAATGTGGAGCAAAGGTTATGGACCGGGTTACGGTAAGTGTGCGAATGAAGGTGAGTGTGCGATTGGGCATGGGTTAGGTGAGTTAGGGTTAGAGCGCGGGTCAGGTAAGTATGCGATTGTGTGGATGTGAGGGTTAGGGTGGGGTAGGTGAGTTAGGGTTAGGGAGAGGATAAGGTGAATTTGCGATAGTGACAGACCTTAGGGTTAGGGTTGGGTTAAGATAAGTGGATAGCTAGTGGTGTATATATGGTTTAGTGTAGAGTGTTGTGAAGCGTGTGTGTATGTGGATTATTTATTTTGGTGTGCTTGTGTTGTGTGTATGTTTGTCGGAACAGCAAATTTTTTCCCAGGGAAAAAATTCGCTATTCTGACTGTTCGGTTTTCTGGTATTTCGCTCTACTGAGTTCGATATTATAACATTCAAAGCTGTAAGACTTTGATGTTATAATACAGACCCTTTGACACCAGGTATCTGTCTCAGTGAGACCCTTTTGGAGGATGTCTGTGTCAGCCGGAGAGTGAATTATAGCCCCTAGTTTGCAGTCGTCTGTGAACTTGATCAGCCATAGTCCTCCTGTGCTTGCCTGTACCTCGGAGAAGTATATGTCAAACAAGAGGGGTCCTAGGACGAGCCCTGGGGAATGCCACTTGTAACAGGTTTAGAGTCAGACCTAGCTCCTGCAACTCTTACCATGTGGGTTCTGTCCATGAGCCAGTTGGCAACCCATCTCGTGACATAAGGGTTTATGTTCAGGCTGGTGAGCTTGTCTATAATACCTGAGTGGGGAATGGTGTTGAAGGCCTTTGCGAGGTCTGGGTAGGCTGTGTGGACCAACTTTCCCTCATCTATAGCCTTGGTAACTGTCTCAAAGAAGTCCACCAGGTTTAGGGGGCATATCTGCCCTTAACAAAGCCGAACTGGGTAGGGTCCAGTGTTTGAAGGTTCCCAATGTCTCTGTTAATGAGATCCATGATGATGCACTCCATAGCTTTGCAGACCAAGCTAGTCAGGCTTATAGGGCGATAGTTCCCGGGGTCCGTTGTGGCTCCACCTTTGTGGAGCGGAATAACCGTTGCTGTGCACCACTCTGCCTGTGGAGAGGCTGAGTTTAAACAGTATGTTTAGGTGAGGGGTTAGTTCATCTTTGAGCTTGTGTAGGACGCAGCCTGGGATAACGTCCGGTCCCATTGATGCTGTGTTTTTGGCTTTGGAGAGGGCTGTTTTAACCTGAGCATCTGTGATTTCAGGGGTACTACATTATTCTGATATAGTTATGGGCCCATTTGGGGGTGAGAGAGGGGTGATGTTTGCACTGAACCTGTCTGCCAGGATGTTGACTATATCAGTTAGTTCAGTGCATTTTGTGCCATTCTGCACTAATGCTGAGCAGATCTGAGAATTGTCACTTAGATTCTTGATATAGCTAAAGAATGCCTTGTGGTTATCTTTGGAGTCCATGGCAATTTTTCTTTCAAAGCTAGCCTTGGATGATTTTATGAGGGAACGTAGTTTCTTGCTTATACTGATCAGGAATATTTTCCCTTCTTGGGATTTTACTCTTTTCTGTACTAGTTTCCTCCTTCTATTGTATAGCTTGTTTATGGCAGGGGTCCACCAGACTGGTTTCCTTTTCTTGGAGGAGTGAGTCTTGGTTTTGTTTGGGATAGCATGATCCATGCATTCTTGTAGGTGCCCGTAGAGTGCATTAGTAAAGGATTTTTCAGCTTGGACAGTGTTATCCTTTAGCATGGGGGCTTTGAAAGTTCCCACCTCGGTCTTAAGTAATGTGAAGTTTGCTTTTAAAAATTTTTTCACAGTGGTTTCTTTGACCAGGGGTGGTGGCAGAATGTGGATATCCAGAGTGAGTAGTTTATGGTCAGATCTAACCAGCGAGGGGTTAACCTCCGATGTGGAACACCGGTTGCCCATGTTGGTGATGACCAGGTGCAATATGTTGTCACCTCTGGTGGGGGTGTTGACCAGTTGATCCAGGGTGTTTGAGTTTAGAAATTCTAGGAAATGTTGGACAAGGGAGTTTGTACTTGAGTAGTTCTCCCAGTTAATGTTTGAGTAATTGAAATCACCCAATATCAGGGTGTTTGGTAGGACCTTTAGGTTTCCCAGTGTTCCCAGGAATGCGGAGTGGGGGTCCTGGGACATGGTGGGTGATCTGTAGCAAGCTATAATTTGAATAGCAGTTTTACCCATTGTTAGTTGCACGTGGATGATCTATGAAGCATCGTGCTGTGCCACTAACCTGGAGGTGTGGGTATCCTTGATGAATATGGATACTCCCCCACCTTTTGTATTTCAGTCTGAGATTTGAGGCCAAAATGTATGGTATGAGTTGTAGCCTGGTAGTGCTGGGGTGCTCTCTGGAGCCTTAAACCAGGTTTCTGTTACTGCACATATATTGATTTTCTCCATACTGAGAAGTGCCTCGAGTGTGTGCATTTTGAGGTTTAGACTTCTGGCATTGAGTAGCATTACCCTCAGTTTTTTGTTACTTCTGCTATTTACGGTGGTGGGTTTGTCTTTTGAGCCTTGCCTAAAAAAGGCACTATGGGGGTGGCAAGAGCCTTGGCCAGTATTCGAAAGCCTAAGGGTGACAGGTGCAAGCCTTCTCTAGTGAAGCAGTGTGGCTTGTCGAGCATATCATCCCAGGCTGACAGACACTGGATCCCCTTTGAATGACATCAGAAGCTTAGCCAATTGTTGAAATTGATAATTTTTTTCTCTATACCGTGGTATCATTCTTGGTGAGGGCAGGATGCTACTCAGGGTCATACCGGCCTGGGATACATGATCAGAGAGCACCTCCATGACTCTTTTCATGTAGTCCAAGGAGATACGGCTCAGGTCATTCACACCAACATGGATAATGACAGAGCCATATTTGTACTTGTTCTGGATGACCTGAGTGCTTGTGTTATATGGCGGATCCTGGCACCCGACAGGCAGCTAACAGTAACCTTCTCCTTGTTCAGCCTAATGAGTGGGACGTCAGTGTGTCTGACTATAGAGTCACCTATTACTAGTGTGTTGGATATGTTATTTTTCCTTAAGGGCTGTGATTGCATGGTACACCTGTTTTGTGAAGTCTGTGTTTCATGGTTTGTGTTGGGGGGTGGAGGTTGCTTGGGTGTCTGCTTTGGAGGTCTCTGTTGCTTTTGCAGAATTTTATTTAGAGCATCCAAGTATGTTTTTGCGTATTTATGTGTGTTTTTTGCTGGTGCTGGTTTCATAGGTCTATGTGAGACTGGTGGTGTGATGCAAGTAATTCCCTTCTCCTCTTGACTGCCTGGTCCAGTCTTGGGTCGAGAGAGCTTAGCCTCCAGTTTGACTGTATAATTGCATCTCTCGCATGTATTAATGTTTGGAGGAAGGAGGACAGGGTTGTCTGTATACATGAGGCAATTGTAACATTGCTTCAAAATGCCCAGATTCACCAATTGGACCGAAGAGTACACCTGAAACTGCCCTTTGGACATACCTGGATAGGTACAGTGAACTGTTTTACTGATTGGCTGGTAAAGTCGAATAGAGAGCCTTGTCCTTCTCTACAGTATAGGGGGGTCTAGTGCTAAGGTTTATTAGTGCTTGCTATGAGTTTTGAGCAAGTTCTGGGATGAGAAGTGAATGGTTTGAGTGCTTAAGTTGAAAGTTTGTCTACTTCAAAAGGAAAAACTGAAGAGTAAACTTTGTAGAGCTGGGAATAGTTATACCCAAGCTAACCGGCGCTGCCCAGCACGCAAAACCACACAAATGCAGGTTTTATAGCAGGGAAGTGAAAGAGATATGAATTAGCCCAAAATGGCCAATAAACTACTAATTTCTGGGCTGAAGCCCCTCCTCCAGGGACAGATAAGCTGCTCAAAGCTCCCTCTCTCACAGTGAACAGAGAAATTTCCTTCTATCCAAGTAAGGTACGGGCAAACACAAAATACTTGTAACACAGCCCTGAATTCAGCACTAACCTGAAAACTGGATATACTAGCTTAGAACGGCGAGAAAACAAGTATCTTTTTGTTTTGTTTTTTTCAGAAAATAAACCAGATACAATCAAAAAACACTTTAAATGCACAGAAATGGCTATCACACTTGAGTGTGTAGCCTACAACAGTTAAACAGGTAATTTAAACACAAAAATGACGTTGTTAAAGTGCAGGCAGTAAAATAAATACAATATGTAGCTGAAACAACCTTTTTACATCACAGAAACTCTAGAAAATCTACATTTTAGGAGGAATTAGCTAAAGGCAGCAAGAAAATGCAGAAAAATGATAATCACTCCAAAGTCTCTCTTTTGTCTCTCTGCTGCTGTAGAACTCTGTAGGGCACCAGGCAGGAGCTTGCTGAGCTGTATACTAGCACAAAAACCTTGCAAATATGGGTTTTATAGCAGGGAAATGAAAGAGAAATTAGCCCAAAATGGCCAATAAATTACTAATTTCTGGGCTGAAACCACTCCTCCAGGGACAGATATGCTGCTCAAAGCTCCCTCTCTCACAGTGAAAAGAGAAGCTTCCTTCTATCCATGTAAGGTATGGGCAAACACAGAAACTTGTAACACAGCCCTGAATTCAACACTAACCTGAAAACTGGACTATACTAGCTTACAAGGGTGGGAAAACAAGTATATTATTTTTTCAGAAAATAAAGCAGATACAATAAAAAACACTTTAAATGCACAGAAACGGCTATCACACTTGAGTGTGTAGCCTACAACAGTTAAACAGGTAATTAAAACACAAATAACGACTTTGTTCAAGTGCAGGCAGTAAAATAAGTACAATATGTAGCTAAAACAAGCTTTTTAAATCACAGAAACTCTAAAAAAATTGGTGTTTTAGGCGGAATTAGCTAAAGGCAGCAAGAAAATGTAAAAAAATATACTTAATCACTCCAAAGTCTCGCATTGTGACTCTCTGCTGCTGTAGAACTCTGCAGGGCACCAGGCAGGAGCTTGCTGTATACTAGCACAAAAACCTTGCAAATGTGGGTTTTATAGCAGGGAAATGAAAGAGATAAAATTAGCCCAAAATGGCCAATAAACTACTAATTTCTAGGCTGAAACCACTCCTCCAGGGTCAGATAGGCTGCTCAAAGCTCCCTCTCTCACAGTGAACAGAGAAACTTCCTTCTATCCAAGTAAGGTATGGGCAAACACAGAAACTTGTAACACAGCCCTGAATTCAACACTAACCTGAAAACTGGACTATACTAGCTTAGAAAGGTGGGAAAACAAGTATATTTTTTTATTTTTTTGTTTTTTTTTTCAGAAAATAAAGCAGATACAATCAAAAAGCACTCTAAATGCACAGAAATGGCTATCACACTTGAGTGTGTAGCCTACAACAGTTAAACAGGTAATTTAAACATAAAAACAACTTTGTTAAAGTGCAGGCAGTAAAATAAGTACAATATGTAGCTGAAATAAGCTTTTTAAATCACAGAAATTCTAGAAAATTGGTATTTTTGGTGGAATTAGCTAAAGGCAGCAAGAAAATGCAGAAAAAAGATACGTAATCACTCCAAAGTTTCTCTTTTGTATCTCTGCTGCTGTAGAACCTTGCAGGGCACCAGGCAACAGCTTGCTGAGTGGTATACTAGCACAAAAACCTTGCAAATGTGGGTTTTATAGCAGGGAAATGAAAGAGATAGAAATTAGTCCAAAATGGCCAATAAACTACTATTTTTGGGGCTGAAACCACTCCTCCAGGAACAGATAGGCTGCTCAAAGCTCCCTCTCTCACAGTGAACAGAGAAACTTCCTTCTAAGTAAGGTATGGGCAAACACATAAACTTGTAGCACAGCCCTGAATTCAGCTTTAGTATCCCTGAATCCAAAAGATAGATGATAAGGATGCAGCACAGTTATCATCACCTGCACAAGGTGTTGTGTGTGTGGGGTCAGGAGGGCTAGGCTGACACAAAAGGCTGGCAAGTGTGTGTGTGAGTGTGTGTGAGCAAGCAAGGGAAGCAGGCAAGATGGACCATGCAAATGTTCCATGTGTGTCTGTAGGTGCCATCAATGTGACATTGGTGTGCGAGTGTCTGCATGAACACAGCCAAGCTAAGTGCTAGCCCTATGTGTCTGTATGTCGGATAGCTGTGAGCCATGCATGGTAGAGTGACAACTCATCACCTCTGCCCCCAAATATGAGAAATGGTTCTGCCAGGCATTGCACTGGCACCTCCACACCCAAGGTCAGATGCTGTGCTACTACTTGAAAGTGACTAATGTCTGCTGGATGTGCTTTCTTCACAGATATGCCCAGGACCATAACCCCATGACTTGCTGCATCTAGGTGTGGACAGTACACTTCCTGCTGAAGCAGTGGATGTTCTGCCACTCTGGGAGTGTGATCGGGCATGGCCACATTGGCTCTTAGCAGATGCAGTTGCTATCCCATGCCCATGAGGCCAATGCTCCCCTCCCAGCAGATGTTCCATCACAGACAGTGTGTGTTCCATGACAGAAGCACTGAGCTCCCTCACAGACACATCCCATTCCATCTTGTCATTCAAATGATCCATGGAATCAACAACATGGTAGTGGCAGTCACAGATGTCAGACTGTGCCGCATCTATAACCCTGAGCATTCTCCTGGAGTTCCTTTCTGAATGTGCCTGTGCCTCCATGACAGATCTAAACATACATAAAGTGGCACGTTTTGAGATACCTGCAACAGGTTGGGTACAGACACCAGGCCTCCTCCGAACACCTTGATCAATCCACCTGTGTGGCACCTCACCAACAGCCAGTGTCAACAGTCACTGAAGCCACAGTAGTAGCCACACTTCCCTGGTCAATGTCCTCACCCTCCAACTATCCAATATCTATGGCTTCAGTGGACTGGGTATGCATAAGCATAATAGTTATGTCTGGTGATAATGAGGGGGAAGGTCGCTGGATGTCAACCTCTGTGTTAGAATTTGCCTCTACAACCCCTGGCTGTGCTTCATTTTGGCCACCATCATAATCAGAGTCTGATGAGACATTGATATCAGGTGGCATAGGGGACACAGAACCACTTCTGTGTTCACTTTTGGCAAAAGGAAGGGAAACAGGAATACATTAATACCTGCACTACTATGTTGTAATATATGTTAAGCAATTTAGACTGCTGTCACTATTACAGACATTCATACCTCTCAACCTCTTAGGGCAAGGAATGTGGACAAAGCCATGAATAATGGATGGACAAAGGTCCAAGAATAGGTGTCATTATGACTTATTGTCCTTACAAATCTAGAAAGTTGATAGAATAGCAAGTATTTCTTCACCATGACATTAATGAGTGGTGTGCATTTTTAATGTGAGATCTGTCATTATTTTTATCTGTGCTCTATAATGACCTTTCAATAGTTTGCAATTCAATCACTATGATCTTAAACATGGCCTAGAAGTTACACATCTGGATTTTCTGCAAATATCTGTACAGTTGACAAGTATGCAGGCAGTACAGCAATCCATACAGCAGGCCTATGATGACACTTTAGCAGATATGTTGGAATATTTCTACATTACTGACATAAATGTATTCTGCTTACCAACTACAGGAGGCCTAGATCAGTGGATTCCTGATGGCCATGGAAAAATGTAAGGAACAGGTAATGGCAACAGTACCACATTTAACATAATGCTTCTATATCTACAGAACTGCAGTGTTAACAGGAATTTGGTTGACGACCTCTAAATGACCTGAAAACTACAGCTAACTTAAATATCCCCACCAAAAAAGCAACCTGCCACACATTAAAAATATAAACACTATTACACAATGAATGCAACAGTATTCTACTGATGATCTAACAAAGCCTACCTGGAAGCTCCTCCTGAGACACAGGAGTGGCACCCACATCCAGAACAAACTGGCTGATGGACTGCTGGTAGATTTCCTGAGTGGCAATATTTGCCAGGAATTCTTTGGTGGCAGTGAGTGTTTATTCTGCTGCAGGCCTACCACTGGTGACCTGACAATCACGTGCCACTTTAGTAGCACACCTCCTTGCAGCATGAATCATGTCCATGGCTCTGTGTCGCACCTGCTCATAGCTGCAATTTTGTTGACCAGCTGCATTTACATTTTGAACCAATTCATCCCAAAGGGCCATAAGTGGCTACATATTGGCCCACTCCCTAGACATAAGCACCGCATGATGTTGCCTTAAAGCTTCAATGATGAGGTCATTCTTTGCCTCTGAAAAAGGTGGCATACGATGAGTGGGAAAGACAAAATGAATGATAACACATATAAGGGTCACATAAGTAGAAATAAACCATGTACAGATAAGGTAGTACAAGAAAGCTCTCAGTATTCACCACTTGATTACAATTTAAAGATTTCGCAGTGGTCAACAAATAACATGGGGGCTACAAAACAAGTAGATCAGCATGATGAACATATCCTTGTTTATGCCATAACAGATAGTTATTTATGCTCACACAGCCTAAACAACAATCCATTCTAGTTTGTGCCATATCTGGGACTCATCCCCCCAAAATAAAAATTATAACAGGCTAAGGGACAAATGTGCTAACCAAACAACAGTGTAACTTCCAAACTGCACTCAAAGTACCTATCCATGAAACATGTGTACATAATTATCACACAGCATTAGACCATCAGCCTACTCTACATCCTCTGTACCTCTCAGATGGCTTGTAAACAAGGCCATGTCATAAGTAGAGTTCTAACAAATGCGAACTGATTTACTTCACATCATTCCTAAGTACATTCCAACATATGCATTATTTAGGCAACTAAATGGATACATACCTGATGGAGTACAATAATCCTCTGTCAAAATATACTGTTCCAATTTAAATGTGTGACTGAGTTTGAATTCTGATACAACAATCATCCACAGTGGTTTGCTTAGCTATACATTTGCCTTTTTGTAACAGTGTACATTACTAATTGATTGCATCTGACCTAGTCTGTGCCTCAGAGATGCTAACTACAGCATGCACTGCTGAATTACATGCTAATAGCTGATCGAGTGAAGCTACTCAGCAAGATATAAGGCATCAGTGTCGACACCATGCCCTTTCTAATATGTGCAGTAAGGAAATAGTAGAGCACAGATACAATGTAAACACTGACAGATTGTTAGTAGGAGCTACAGTTTGCATACATTTGTGTGTGCTACAGGCTGAAACCGCTGCTGCTGCTGGTGCCAATAGCCATAGACAGTGAGTGTGAAAACTTTGTAGGCCAACAACACAGTAGAGAAACTGTGGGACCTCTGGCAACCTTAAATCAGATACAGAGCTAAATGCAGGGAACCAATCCCAGTGGAATTTAAGGTATGTGTTTAACATAGTATATTAGTCGCAGACACCCTTGACAGATTACCAGGAAACATGCTTGGTGTTTCATAGGCATCAGCATCCAGGATCTTCCGAACATTACTGCATGCTATGCTAAAACATGGAAGAGGGAACATATATTTTAACACAAGTTCGGAGGAGAAGATCACAGGTATAGTGCAATTATAACATACACTGCACTACTCTCCAGTAATGTGTGCCATACATCACTGTCATGTACACAAGAGAACAACACTTGGGGAATAAGGTAGGGTCTATATTAACCATAAGGTCTACCACTCAAACAACTGCCAATTCATGTGTAATGTCATGAGAATCATCTGGAATGTGTATGCTGGCAACCCTTGCAGGTAACTCAACTTCCATATGTGCCAGATTCCCCAACTGTACCAGATGTGTGCTATGTGGGATATCTCCAAGGCACACTTAGGTGGGGATGGATGCTGTGCACTAGACTCATGGCTGAGGAAACCCATCAGAGACACACACACACACACACACACACACACACACACACACACACACACACACACATACTGAGGAGCACCATAATGAGACACACAGTCCAATCAGTAATGCCATACAGCCCAATCAGTAATGCCATACAGCATGTTTTTTAGCTACTACACTCACAGTGCCAAGGCCTACATACCGCTAGCCAAGGGTACCATTGCAATCCACTGACACATCCCTCAATGCTCATAGTATGTGCTATGCTACCCAAGTTAATCTAGTGGGAACATCTACAGCAGGATCAGCAAGGGGAAGGGGGACACATCCTCACCACGATACCAAGGTCAACACAGCTACAGGCAGATGATGATTCAGAGGAGGAAACAACAGCAGATGTGGTTGTAGGCAGACATAGGCATGCTCTGTATGTCCTTGCCTTGGCTATGAGACAAGCCATAGCACATTGACTCACCACCTAGGAGGCTAAAACTATCCTCCTACGTCACCATACTTCAGTACTAGGAAAGCATTAGAGATAATAGTTCAACAATAAGGGTAAACATTACAGTTTTGGACTTCTCAACCCTACCTAAATCAGACAACAGGCAGGATTCTAAACATGCAGAGTAACCAGACCAACACAGTCTTGTCACTGCCATACCAGGAACACAACTTAGCATCCCCCACCTCCAAAAGAACAGTCAGTGCTTGTTTGTGACATCCAAACTGGCTTTCCTTATTTGGAAACTGCATATCATATTATTCCCAGTTAATATCTTTTGACATTGTAAATGCAATGATATAGAATGGTGTACACTGTATGTCCCAGAGTACTGGACAGATAACTGCTTAATTACAAAGGAACAGAGACATGTAAAACACTGCTGTATATTTGCAAGCAAAAAATCATAATAGGGTGTGTAATCACCAAGTGCAGTATTTTAAAACAAATATTTCACTACATGTACTAGTAACATGCAATATTTTAATAAAACTGTGCATTCTGTTCAATTTGTCTGCTGAATGACTGTTGATGCTTTCTACAAAGGTGTATGTGTGAAAAACAGGGTTAAGGCTCCTATCCTGTGTTCTGAATGTGCAATGGATGGCGAACTGGATTTTAGATGTATATAGGCATATTTCCTGTGTAGTAACATTGTATACTGTGTATGTCAAACATTGACTTATGTTTCTGACTGCTATTACTTAATTTTTATCCCTTAATTTTTGGGCCACTGTTTGTACAATGCTGTGCTTAACTCAGTTAGTTTGTACACACAAAAGCAGTATAGAAACTGCACAATTGGACCACCCAGATAGCAGGCAGGATCAAGAAAACTAAAAATAGACCTGGGATGCATTCTATTAATGTAAATCTGTATGGTGAAAATCCACTAAGCACCATTGCACTGCATTTAGCAGTATGAATCTCAGGATAAATACCAACGTATTAGATGATCTTGTAACTTCTCCTGTGGCTGCAGATGTACCATCGACCTCCAACAGCAATGCCTTAACATCTGCTGTCACAGATTCAGTTATGTAGCACACATATTTCACACAATCAATAGGCAATGTCAGATATTTTCTATGATGTTTCATTATGTTTTTCCACCTTACTTGCTCCCAATTTCACTACTTTCCTATCTCCCCATTTTTCTTCTGTAAAGCATTACCACTCAATGGTGCGCCTTGTGCAACCACATGCATCAGTACTCAAATGTGATAAAATATGTTGGTCAATTTCAGATACTCATATGCACTTGTAAAAGTACTGCCTACACCACTATTCCAACCTGTCAACACACATGTAAAGAAAACAATTGAAGGCATTACATGATGCTATTGTCAAACATGGTACCATCTGGACCCAGAAAGTGGAGTATGATCAAGTACTAATGAGCTAAATGCATGAACTTATATATATATGTATATATATATATATATATATATATATATATATATATATATATATATATATATGTACATAGATAACAGTTTGTACTGAGTATCCTAGAAAATATTTGCTACTCAACTGACTTTGTGGTATCATGTGTTAAAACAGTGGTGTATTCCGCTGGTTTGAAGCACATGGTTCTGATTTAATTATAGCTGTGTTATCATTTTTGCACATTGTTGCGCAATGCACACCTGCATGCAACAATGCATTAATGAAAATAAACGAGGAAGATATGACAGACGTAGAGTGAAGTTGAACTGTTCCAGTACTTAATCTGTAGAAGGCCACTTGAAATAGCATGTTTTTCCACTAATTGTACTTACTGAGAGTGCACACTATCTACATTTTGATGCATTTAAAAAGGTGCACACCACTTACCATCATGCAAACATGGTAAAACAAGTGCATTGGTTTGCACAATCCTAAGAGGCATGTACCTTTTTTAAATGTATTGGTAAATAACTTACAACCAATGCTATTCCATGGTTATTTCATTACACTAACATTTTTATTTGTATAATCTACAATGTCACAAAAGTATAAATAAAGTTTGCATACCCTGGACTACAACTCAGGACCATCTGCAATACAGTCCAATGCTCTGCAAGTCGCTATGAGTTTTGTTACATGTAGTCACATATTTTAGTATTCATCGTTAAGCTGATGGCATGCACATAGTGCAGTCCCACTTACTGGGTTTTCACACTGTCCAGCAGTGCCAAGCATTAGCAATTGAAAGCATCCAATTTCTATTTTCAGATGTCTGGTCATGTCTGATGTTGGTCTTCTACACCAACGAGGTAATCATTGCCAAATGCTGTAGCAAACATGATATAAATAAAAAAAGAAAAGAAAAGGAGGAAAAATCACACTATATAGATAAAACTATGGCAATGTCCACAGATACACTCCATGCAGACTCTACATGGAGCCTACACAGAGTTTATTGAATCCATGTGACATATCTTTAAACTTACTATCTAGTAATTGATCAACACTAAAGTTTCAGTTTTATTATTAAATTTCAGCAGCGATACTTCTTGAAACTTTTCAATTCTCTCTCATCTATTTCTTTGAATAATTTAAATCTCCTATAGTTAGTAAACTATCATCTGCAAAAAGCTGCATTTTAGATTGACAATCCTTGTTACTTGAGACTCCATCAATTTTCTCATAGCTTTGTATACTATTAGCTAAGGGTTTGTTAAGTAATACAGATAATAGAGGAGACAAGGGACACCCTTGCTTTGCACCTTTGTTTAAAGTGAATCCTTGAGAAATGTAAGATCCAATTTCAACATATGCTTTGGAGTATCTATACAAGTTTTTTTAATATTCCAATACATTGTTCTGGAAATGCCAATACTTCTAAAGTTTTAAACAAGTAGTTTCACTCTTCAAAATTAAAAACTGTCTTCATATCTATACAAATTAGGGTCAATTTCTTATTCATTACTTTTGCTGAATCTAAGATAGTTACTACCTTTTTTATGTTATCATTCATTAATTTATTGACTATAAATCCTATGTGATCTTTATTAAATAATTTATTTACTACATCTCTCAATCTTGTAGCAAAAATTGAAGCAAATATTTTATAGTCTACATTTAATAATGATATAGGTTTATATGAGGAAACTAACTTATTTTCCTATCATTATTTAAATATGGGTGAGATTATAGAAAGTTTCCATGACGGAGGAATTATTTTGTCACTCTGAATTATCCTGAAAATGTCAGTCAGTAATTCTGGAATATTTAACAGAAGCAAATTGTATAATTCCATATTTAAACCAGCTAACTCTGGGGTTTTGCCATTTTCCCTTTTTTTAAAGCTTCTTTAACTTCTATTAGGGTAATAGACTTATTCAAAAGATATATTTATTGGTCATTAAGTTCATTACTAAAACTTTTTTTTAAATTCTTGTCAGTTCTGTAATCATCAGGATTAATATTTTTATCTTTATTAAGATCCTCATGGATTTTTTTTAAATAATTAAACATTTCCCTATGCCTGAATTAAGTTTATTAGTCTGAGAATTTCAGATATTATTTATTTGTGCCTTTTTGCTTAACATCTTACTTATACTAGCTAATCTATGCAGATTTTTGAAGTTACTGCATAACTGTGCAATTTTTTTTCCTAAAGCTATCTCCAATTTATATATTAAAACTGTTTGATATTCCATCATTAATTTTTACTGACTTCAGTATTATCTAATTTCTTTGCTTGTTGTTCAAACCTCACTTTGTATATTTTATCCTATATTTCTAACAACTCTTTATCACACATTTTCATTTTATTACTAGCCCATCTTCCCATTCTATCTTTAATATGCTTTTTTAAGCAGTCCCATAATATGACTATACTAACCAAACCATTATCATTTAAAGATAAAAAAATTCTTGATTTTTTTCCTTAAGGTATCCATTAATAGTTTAATGCTTAGTGCATTATGATCTGATAAAGGACAATGAATAGTTTTAAAATAATTCATTTAGTTAACTAAGTCTGTAGAGGTATAAATCATACCAATTCTAGTTTGTGCCCCATGCGTGTAAAAACAATGAGTGAAGAACAATGCCTTATCTTGTGCTTTTACTATTAAATCAGTCAACTTATTACCAATCCATGTGTCTAGTGCTTTAGCTGATGCCAGACCTTTAGCTTTCTCCTTTTCACTTGTGTCTTCTATATAAGATATGCAGTTGCAATCCCCTGCTAAAATTAAATTACCCTTCCAATGACTTTGTAGTAAATTAAAGTGATCTTTAGCCACTCTTGCCCATATTCCAGGGATTCAATAAAATTTAGCTACTGTATAAAGTTTCCCATTATATTTAATTATTACGGATGTATACATTCCTTTGGGATCATTAAAGGGGGCCATGACCTTAGGCATTACAGTAAATATTCTCCAAAGTATAGCAGTCCCTCTACTGTTTTTGTTAAAAGATGCAGATAATAACATTTTGTAATCTACGTTATTTAAATATTGTATATACTTATCTATCAAGTGATTCTCTTGTAAGAATGTTTCCTCTATTTAATTTTAGATATTTCATTAATGATTTCCTTTTGTTGTCATTATTTAATCCATTTACATTAATAGATATTAGATTAAAACTAGACATACTGTGTATTTCAACATATTTCTTTTAAAAGATAATATGACACATTCATCCACCATATTAATTCCTCCAACACTATCTTAACATTCCATTTTTTTGCATTTTTCCTTTCTACAAGCAAAACTATTAAACCAGTAAATAAAATCAAAAACAAGTCTACAACTATAACTGTATATATTACTATGGTTACCAAAGTTCCTAGTTTGACTATCAAATAGACAAACTGCTAAACTATTTCTCTAACTGCCAGTACCTAAACATTCATCAAAAAACTAGCCAAAAGCTACCATGATTTACAAATAATTAATATAATGGTATATATAAGTTAAAAATAAGAAGAAACCATTACTTTAATTATATTTTTCTGTTTAAAATCATATCCCCTATTACTACATAAAAGTTTAATAATCCTGTACTGTTAATCACAAATATTAAATAATCCAACAAATGGCATACTATATACCTATTTAGGTAATAGTAGCATAATTTATTCATTAACTATTCCTTAACTATTCACTTATTCAATATTATTATAACTAAATCTCTAAATAAATAAGTAGAACAGAGTGGGGACTGAACAGATAAAGTTATCTGTAACATTATATTTGACAGGTATTATTATTAGACTAATCTATTATACAAAAGCAAAATCAATGCAGATATATATTTATCTTGCTAAAAGATACATACATATTTAAAAGATCTAACAAAAGCTAGGATTTCATTTTAAAAGTACAAGTGTCTATATCTTGACAATAGTGTAATGTTCTTAATATGATAAATATCAAAATATTTAGAAATCCTTTAGCTTATTACACTAATTCAAAAAATATCTACATTACTGAGGTCAAAGAGAATCCCCAGGATTCAGCAAACTCTGCATGGCATGCAGGAATAGTGCAAGAGCTGCTGCAGGCAATATAGCTGCCGTGCAATCCAGGAATAAGCTCCCGGGACGTGCATGAGCACTCATTCACTATTCCTGCATGGACACAGCCACTGTATGCTAATTACCTCATTTGCTGATGAAAACCATGCAAATGAGGTGAATTAGTGATCCAGGAAGCAGGCAGACATCCGTGCAGGAATAATGTAGATTGCAGAAATGTATTTAGCCAGTAGCTGAATACATTTCTTCAAACTACAAAACGGTGACATGACAGCTCATAAAAATACATGTATTAGAAGGGTTAGGCATGCCAAAGGCCAAATATATGGCCATAGGCATGAAAAATAATTTCAAAATTATAAAAATTAACTTTTTTTTGTTTGCCAGTTTCATCCATTTAAGTGCAGGGCAGCGGTGCGCAAACAGGATCGGCCCGAAAATAGAAAAAAGCTGGAAATAACTTTTAAACCAAAATCATAATTCTGCCATAATAATCAATGACATGCATAACACAACAAGAACATGGAATAATGGTTGCTAAGGGGGAAGGCTGAGTGTTGGATTTGTAACCATGCATTAGCAGTCAATCCTATGCAAATGAGGGCAATGATTTCCCCTCAGTGCTAGCTTGTGCCCAACTGTGTAGGTGCATTAAAACCACAGTGTAAGCCTAAGAGCTAGATGACTTCATAAGGGGATGTGTCATGCATGCTGTAAGCTTATTGGAGCCGTGTCCCATGTTTGTGCTTAGCTAAGCACAGGTAAGGCAGGGGATGTGTCTAAGGCTGTATTGTCTTCCCACTAAGAAATGCAGAGTGTGATAGTGTCCAGGGAGGGCCAGTTTCTGCTAAACAGTGTTTACATTACCTAAACAGGTGTGCACGGTGTGCACTGGGTTTAAAAAAAAAAAACAGGAAATACAGCTCCATTCACATCTGAGCACTGGGTTTGTGTGGCACACCTCGGGGCTTAAACAGGAAGGCAATGGGAAGGGAAAATAGCAGTAGGAAGGTAACCAAGGAGAACTAGCATAGCTGGCAGGTGAAATGTATTAGAACCAGCCAATTACACAGACAGCAGCCCAGCCCTGCATACTACTATAAACTATACAAACACCTTTCCCTCTGGTTTTTCCCCACAAACTCTACACCACTGGTGTACACAAATATGGAAATTTTACCTAACAAAAGCAACAAAATGATAGGGGCTGCTTTTGCTCTCATAAATCAACATGTGGAAGAGGCTGAGGGTAGTGAGGATGACAATGCTGATGACCAACCCACAGTGAGAAGAAGGAGAAGATTGTACAGACCCAGGGTAACCTACCAGGGGCTACATGAGCTGGAGATAGTGCAGTGCTATAGGGTGGACAAGCACCTCCTACAACAAATTGTTGAGCTGTGCCAGCCACGCCTCACACACAGGACCAACAGAGGGGAACCCATCCCAGTGGATACCAAGGTATGTGTAGGCTTAAGAATACTAGCCACAGGTACCTTCCAAAGGCCAACTGGGGATATCATGGGGATCTCACAGGCATCAGCATCCAGGGTACTCCACCAGTTCCTGGATGCCATATCAGCACATGCTGGTGAGCACATATATTTCCTCAACACCCATGAGGCGTTGACCAACAATATGCTTCTCTTCCACCAAATAGCAGAATACATTGAGGTAGTGGGTGCTATAGACTGCACACACATACACATCAAAGCACCACCCAGTGAGTGAGGTAGAGTCTACATAAACTGCAAGAGCTTCCCCTCCATCAACTGCTATGTCATGTGCGATGCCCAGGGCATTATAATGAATGTGTGTTCTGGCAGCCCTGGAAGCTATCATGACTCCCACATCTGGCATATGACACAGTGTACCAGAGATTTGCCAATGGGGATATCCCATATGGCCACCTAGTGGGGGATTCTGGTTATGCACTGGAGCCATGGCTGATGACACCCATCAGAAATGCACACACACCCAAACAAGAACTCCATAATGAGGCACACTCACAGACCAGAATCATAATAGAGCATGTGTTTGGGATGCTCAAGTCACAGTTCCGGTGCCTGGACATATCCAGTTGAGCCTTGCAGTACTGACCAGCTACAGGTACTCAAATTGTTATTGTATGTGCCATGCTACACAATGTGATCCTGAGGAAACAGCTGCAGCAGGAATAGCATGGGGCAGGGCCACACAGCTCCCCACCATTGCCAAGGCCAGCACAAGCACAGAGTGACTCAGAGAAGGAACAACCTGAGCCTGCCCCTGTAGGCAGAAGGAGGCATGCCCAGTATGCCCACTCCTTGGCAAAGAGGCAATGCATAGCACATACACTGACATGGTAGGAACCCAAGGAATGACACCTCTCTCTGACTCACACATACACTAAAAGGGATGCCAAACATGACACTACCTGTGCTTAACCATGTATAGGGAGTGTACTATGTGCATCCAACATAGTCAGCCCTCCAGCACCATTCTCAATACTGGGACAGCCACAAGGTAAGTCACTCTCACTATCAATTGCTGAATGGAGTAGTATGTTCTGCTACTTGTATTTATGGTATGGATGTGAGCATGCAAGGGAATTGGGTTGCTGAATGGGATGGCAGCTGATAGGAGACACCTATATCGGCAGCATGAAATCCATAGCAAATACTGGTGTCAACATAGTAGGCAGTACTAGACAAGGTGATAAAACCCACTGCAGGACATGTGGTGGGCCAAATGTGTGTCCAGAGGACACACACATGCATGTCAGTGAGGCTCACATACCCAACAACAGTCTCAGTCAGCAGGACAGGTGTAGACAAACACAAAGAAAGGCTGTGCTAAGGCCTCTGATTGATGGCAATGGAGAACAGCCCCCCACCAGACCTACACAGACAGACTACAACAGGTCAGGCAGTGGGATGTTAGTTCTGAAGGGTAAGAAGTCTGAAACTGAAATGTAGGTCAATAAAACCTAAGACCTGTACTACACTGATATGCCTCTAGTCTGCATGATAGGACAGAATATAGAATGAAATGGAAGCCAGCAGAGTACCTAAAATACCAGTACAGTCATAGCAAATGTTTACAGTTGTCAGGTGTGCCCCCTCCAATCCTATGTAGAAATGAAGTAACATGTATGTGCGGGTATAATAACAGTGGAGCACAGATTACTTGAGCTGGCCAAAGTAGCAGGATAGATTGTTGCATGTGTACAATATGCAGGGCTCTGTGTGTTAGGTTGTCGTATGTTGTATATTGTGTGAAAGTGGTCAGTGTGTAGGCATGGAGGGTTGTGTCCTGGTGGCCAATGGCCAGTACTGTTGATGGCAGGGCCAAGTTCTCACAACTGCAGTGCCAAACAGAATGCATTCCAGCAAGACATAATCCAGCAGTAATCCATACTAATTGTTCGCATGTAATATCTGAGACAATCTGAAAGATGGACTGGCATGAATGTGGGCCCAGACATACAAACAGTACACAGGTGGAAGTACCCTAGACAGAGAGTGTATAAAATGTTACTGTCAAATGGACACACCTTTGAATTAGTACATACAGGTTAGCAGCACATTAGATGGCTGCATAGTATGGAATACTGATGTAGTCTGGCCAAACAATGGCAGACCACAAAAGGCACAGGTATGAAGTACTGAGAAATCGCTGATGTCCCTGCATAAACCAGCATAAGTAGAATGCCCCAGATATATCTGTGAGTCAACTGCAAGTAGCTTCCATAGCACACATGCACTCAGCTCACCTCACCATCAGCCACAGGTAATTCATAGGTCATAACCCTGCTGCTCGAATGAGTACAATATGACCCATGCCTCTGTATGGGAATAGCCACAGAATGTGGCATGCTTAAGAGGTGTCCCATGCAGGTGTGTCCCTAGCTGTAAGCAGCACCCTGCCAGCATCCACACCAATGAATGCTGGCAGGGTGCCAGCCAGCATCCACACCAATGGATTAATAAGGACAGAAACTATTGCCATTAACACCTTGCACACCTACCCTGTCACCCCAGGGGAATACAGTGGCTTGCAGCTTGGGCCTGTAGCAGTGACACAATGCACTGGCCTGCTACAGATGGCCTGCATCACTACCAAATGCCCTACAGTCCCCTGTCAAAGGCCTGTGTCTCACCCGTTCTGCCTTTTTTAATTTCTCCAAGTCTTTTGGGCTTCTAATACCATGATGGGAATGGACCCCATTCCTAAGTCAAAGTACAATTAAAGATCATGAAATTAGTATTGTTTCACTCTTTGATGTTAGCCAAAAGTGCTCTTTGGAGCACCCGCAATGTGCCCAGTAATGACTCCTGCAATTCGTATGGTGTTACATGAATTGGTAACATATCTAAATACGATTGTAAATTCTTTTTTATAAGACCAGTTGCTCCTACTACTACTGGAACTGTCTGGGTATCTTTCTTCCACATGGCTCTCATTTCTGCCTGCAGATCCAGGTATTTTATGACTTTGTGTCTCTCTGTAGTTAAGACACTGTAGTCATTGGGTGTGGCAATTTCAATGATCAATGCTACTTTTGTCTTCTTTTCTTGGACCACTATATCTGGTTTTCTAGCATCTATCTTTTGAACTGTTGGTATTAGGTGATCCCATGTGATATAAACTTCATAATTTTCTATATTTCTTTGTGGCTCATGTTTCCAGTGTTTTTCAGCCACTTTGATACCATAATATTTGCCCAATCCCCAGTGTAACAGTCTCGCCACATTATTATGCTTTTCAGTATACAGTCCCTCTGCCATTTGTGCGTAGCAACCAGCAACAAGGTGTGTGACTCTTTCCAGTTTTACAAAACCTATATATGTCTGTCCCTCCCACATGTTCAATGGACTTTGTAAACCAGTGTGTACGTAGCCCAGTATCTTGGGCTGCCAGTATTAAGCTTTCATTTCTTGATGTGAATTCACCTCTCCTTAACCATTCCTGTGTTCATTCTTGATCAACATAAGGATCTTCCAGACGTTTTCTATACTTGCAATTATATTTATGTTTTTTCTACATTTTTTGCCTTCTCATCTGGTCCTTTATTTTATATTCTTTCTTTTGTTTTTAGCACATTCAATTGCTGCCTGTTTTTTATCTACTTCTGGTATAATTTCCATTCCTGCTTGATGTCAATATGTTTCTGCTAAATTAAGCAGAGATGTCATCTTAGATTTATTCTCGTCATGTTTCAAAACTTTCACTACATTTGGATCCTGTGAGGTCAGCAGATATGTGTGGAGTTCCATGATTATAGACCTATACATGTAATCAATTTCAAGGAGGCCCATCCCTCCTTTGGAGCAAGGAATATATAATCTTGGTATGCACTGGTTTTTATAAATCATTTGGTAAGCATGAAGCATCCTTCTTGTTTTAATATCCAATCTATCCAACACTTTTTGGGGCCAGTCAATCACTCCAAAACTATAAGTTAGGACAGGAAGAGCAAATTGATTTATGGCTTGGATCTTGTTCATAGATGTCAGTGCTGTTTTCAGGATTAATTTAAGTCTTCTAAATTACTTCTTACTGAGCTTTATTTGCATATGCTCATGTTTTATTGCTGATCCTTCATCAATTCCCAAGTATTTATATACTCCCTCTTGCTCAAGTTATTTTATATCACATTCTTGTCCCAAACTTATGTTTTCCTGGTGCTGCAGTTTTCCTTTTTTAAAGGTTGCTTTTGCACATTTATCAAGACCAAATGACATTCTTATATCATCTGAAAAAGTTTTGACAACCTGCAGCTGTGCTTTCCGTTCCTCATCTGATGAGCAATACAGTTTTAAATCATCGACAAAGAGAAGATGAGAAGTCATTAGACTTTGTTGTTTTCTAGAAGCCAAATTGTAGCCATGGCCTAAGCTGTTAAGTAAACAGCGTAATGGATTAATAGCAAGGCAGAATAGCAACGGTGACAGAGAGTCACCCTGGAATATCCCCCTTTGAATTTTTATCACTGGGATAATAATCTGTCCTTTATCATGGCTTAATTGCAAAGTGGTCTGCCACTGTTTCATGGTTACTGTAATGTAGTCAATCAGTGTAGGGTGTATCTTATACGTTTTAAGCACTCTTTTATCCATGAATGTGAATAGTCACAGAATGCAGCATGCTGAAGAGGTGTCCCATGCAGGTGTGTCCCTAGCTGTAAGCAGCACCCTGCCAGTATCTACACCAATGGATTAATAAGGACAGAAACTATTGCCATTAACACCTTGCACACCTACCCTGTCACCCCAGGGGAATGCAGTGGCTTGCAGCCTGGGAGTGTAGGAATGACACAATGCACTGGCCTGATACAGATGGCCTGCATCACTACTAAATGCCCTACAGTCCCCTGCCAAAGGCTTGTGTCTCACCCATTCTGCCAATGTATATTATCTAATGGACTCCCAAATAATGACATAACACAGTACACAGAACACAAATGCAAGGTCATGTTGACAAATCCCAGTAGCATGTCCACCATGTCCTACTACATGAACTGTGGACCAACCCCTAAATACTGCTGGGATGAAGTGATAACTATAGGGATACTTATCAGATATCATTTTCATAATGTTAGGAAGAGGATAGAATAACAGAGGGGGTAGAAGCATGGATGCCATGGAGTGTGTGAAGTCTGAAACTCAGATTTGTGCACATACTATCCCTGCCTGCAAACACAGGAATGGGTGACTAGAAACCTGCTCATAAACCACAATGTGAAGGAATAATGACCAGAAATATGAGCCCTGCCTCTGGGTAACCTGTGTGACTCTGTAAAGCTGTGAGGTATGGCCATAGCAGGATATGGCCATTCTATCACGTCAATAGATGTACAAGCATGGGATCTTCAGCCACCACAGTTCTAAGGTGCTGAACCATTTACACAGACCCATCAGCAAGTGTCTGCAGCTCCCCCTCCAGAATGGCATGATTGTGCAAGAATAGGTAGGCTGCAGAGCACAATACTGGACACAGCTTCATTCATCTTGTATTCCCCAGGAAATTACTGTGAGCAAATATGGATACCTGTCAGTAGTTGATGACATAAAACATCACAGTGTACAATGGTACATATGTCTGAATATCTCTACTAACACCAAAACCATGTAGCAGAAGCAGCACAGACACAATTATTTACAGTATCCCACTATCCTTTGCCCATTGTGACCCCATATTGTCAACCTATCTACCAGATATCCTGCAGAAACAGGTTGCTAGCTGTAGGGGTAGAACACAAATGCCTGCACTGGAGTGCAAACTACCTGGAATGGATTCACACATTCAGTACAGAAGGTCGTACTGGGCATGCTCCACACTTAGAGAAACAAAGCCCATATCTGGCAACAACAGTGGAATATACATATATGTCAGTCGCAGATGTCTGTGCACACACACTCCACATTGCACACCAGTCATGCTTTGCACACACATCGGATAGGAATACACACATATATCCAAGGACAACACACTATAATAGGTCAAACATACACATGCATAGATGTGGGGAAGACAGTGATAGAGAGTGACAAATAGCTTCCCATCATTAGGCCTGTCCCATCCAGCACACATCCAATCAGCCAATACCACAGTGATAGACATTTGCTTCTGGTAGCCCTCAGCACTATAGTGTCTGTGGTGCTTGTGATAACTGTGTAACATGACAGTACAAGTCATTATTCATCTAGCAGTTGTATACATGATCCTATCAAATGTAAAGTTGTGTGTGACTGAGTGTTGTGTGTGTGCTTCCAGAGGAATTGTTTATGGCCCATTCGCACACACTGCACTCCCTATTGCCCTTCTTTAGCTAGCCTGCTGCTGTCATTCACCTTGAAATACACCGTTGGACTAGGGTGAGCTCTATAAGTTCTGTGCATGCACTATAACTGTGTAATGCTATAGTGTGATGTTCTAGTTAGGTAGGAGTTCTAATTCCAGACATGACAATTGTGAAACTGTTTGTGTGTGTGTGTGTGTGTGTGTGTGTGTGTGTGTGTGTGTGTGTGTGTGTGTGTGTGTGTGTGTGTGTGTGTCTGCGTTTGTGTGTGTAGGGATCAATGCTTTTGAGGCCAGTCACAGTCACTACACTTTCCATTGCCCTACTTTTTCAAGCCTGATGATATCATTCATCTTGAAATACATGTTTGGAAAAGAGCTAGCCCTATAAGGTACGTGGCACTTGCTATAACTGCGTAATGCTAGAGTGTGCTATACTAATTAGGTAAGAGTTCTAATCCCAAACATGGCAACTGTGAAACTCTGTGTGTGTTTGTCTGTATGTGTAGGGGTCAATGCTTTTGAGGTCAGTCACAGTCATTACACGTTCCATTGCCCTACTTTGGTAAGCCTGCTGATATCATTCATCTTGAAATACACCTTAGGAGAAGGGTTAGACCTATAAGCTCTGTAGCGCATGCTATAAGTGCGTAATGCTATAGTGTGATGTACTAGTTAGGTAGGAGTTCTAATCCCAGATGTGGCAACTGTGAGACTCTGTGTGTGCATGTGTGTGTGTGTGTGTGTGTGTGTGTGTGTGTGTGTGTGTGTGTGTGTGTGTGTGTGTGTGTGTGTGTGTGTGTGTGTGTGTGTGTGTGTGTGTGTGTGTGTGTGTGTGTGTGTGTGTGTGTGTGTGTGCGTGTGTGTGTGTGCGTGTGTGTGTGTGTTTGTTTGTGTGTGTAGGGATCAATGCTTTTGAGGCCAGCCACAGTCACTACACTTTCCATTGCCCTACTTTAGCAAGCCTGCTGATGTCATTCACCTTGAAATACACCAATGGAGTAGGGATAGCCCTATAAGCTCCATGGCCCATGCGATAAATGTGGTAGACTGTAGTAGCAATATAGCTAGGTAGGAGTTTGAATATCAGTACTGTCAAGTGTGTGTGTGTGTGTGTGTGTGTGTGTGTGTGTGTGTGTGTGTGTGTGTGTGTGTGTGTGTGTGTGTGTGTTTGTCATCAGTATCCAGTGTGGAGGTAGCTGTGATTGTGTAATAACAGGACTCACTGTGGGGTGGGTTTTGCAAATTTCTTATATTGAGGACCTACTATATGTCACAATGTCCACCTTGCAAGGACAACAGATGTCAAACAGCTGAGAGGCTGGTGTAGGCAATCCATACCCCTACATGTGACATTATGGATTGGTGAACAATATAGGCAACCCTTGTATTACCCAGAGAACACTCTCCACCCATGTCTCATACACAAACACACTTGGCTGGGCAACAACCGCTATATTGGTAGTCCCCTGCATTTTGCAGACAGATAGTAACCACAGTGTGATTGCAGTGGAATACAGAGGACATGGAACCCTGCTCCATCCCTACAATAGACAAATAATTGCTTACAGTGGTCCTTTGCTATGTTCCCCACTGGACAACTGCAACAACTGCAGAGTCTGCAAATGTAACCCACAAAGGAAATGCCATGCCTTATTCACATGCCCTACATGGACAGCTGCCACTAACACCAGTGAATACTTGTATCATGCTGTCAATGTAGGTGCAGACACAACCTCAGTTCCATAGCCAGTTCTCACCACATGAGGTCAGGAATTCCACATCAGATGATAACAGTCTGTCCACACAACATGCCCCAGAGACCCCAGGCACACTTCCACATGTCACAAAACATGCATGTGTGACATGTGCACAACCCAGACACTGTCCATTTTATGGAATATAGAACACATACATGGCAAGCATTGCAAAGCACTTGCCACCCACAATAGTAACCCAGATGACTGGATGGTGAATACAATACCCACCTGTATGGGTCAATCCTGGGACTACACCCCTGAGCCACACTGCAGATCATTGTCATGTGGCCTGATGCCAAAGCATACCCTTTGCCTAGTCTTGTACAGCCTTCTGGCACAGCCAACTACTACACACCTGTAAAGCAATGAATCCATACATGTCAGTACTGGCAAATCTGAGTGTGTGTGTGTGTGTGTGTGTGTGTGTGTGTGTGTGTGTGTGTGTGTGTGTGTGTGTGTGTGTGTGTGGAGATTAATGATTTGGAAGCCATTCACACTCACTACACCTCCCATTGCCCTAATATAGCATGCCTCCTGATGTCAGTCACCTTGACATACCTTTAACCATATATCAGCCTGACAAACTCTGTGGCACATGTGATACCTGTGTAATACTGTAGTGTAGCAAACTAGTTAGATAGGAATTCTAACCCTGACCCTGCCAACTGTGATAATGTGTGTGAGTCCCTGAGAAAGTGTGGCTGTATCTTCCTTGACACCTGCTTTTGTGGACAGCCACATGTACTACACTTACTTACTTATTCACTCTGCTACAGGCCCCATGAGGAGCTCAGTGTCTCTCCAACCTAACACCACTCTTAAGTATTCAACTGCGGTACCACCTTTATCATTCTTGTAACAAAAGTGCAGTCCAGGTCTGAACTGTCTGCAAACAGCTACAGTTAACTTTGAACCTAACACCACTCTTAAGTTTTCAACTGCGGTACCACCTTTATCATTCTTGTAAGAAAAGCGCAGTCCAGGTCTGAACTGTCTGCAAACAGCTACAGTTAACTTTGAACCTAATACCACTCTTAAGTATTCAACTGTGGCACCACCTTTATCATTCTTGTAAGAAAAGCGCAGTCCAGGTCTGAACAGTCTGCAAACAGCTACAGCTAACTTTGAACCTAACACCACTCTTAAGTATTCAAGTGCGGTACCACCTTTATCATTCTTGTAAGAAAAGCTCAGTCCAGGTCTGAACTGTCTGCAAACAGCTATAGTTAACTTTGAGTATGTGTCTACCTGTTTGAGCTAATATTCATTTCCCCCTGGAGAGCACTCTGCTTTGGCTTGTAAGCAGCCCCCCCACCACACACACACACACACACACACACACACACACACACACACACACACACACACACACACAAACACATCTTCCACTTTCTCTTATTCCCTTCTGTTAGCAAATAGTATCCATAACTGATCAATACTGTGTGTTTGTTACTTTAAACTGTGACCACAGTAGCCTACTGATACAAGGTTATCCTGTTTTTCCACCTGAGAAATTAAGAAATGACTTACAGTTTCAGAGCAGTCCTTGGTCAGTTGTGATTGTTTCTTAACACATACTTGTCTTTGCTTTGGCTCATTAGCAGCAGTACAAAGAACTGCCTGCTCACACCCTTGTTCTCCCCTCCCCCTTCCCTGTTTATTACCTTAAGACAATACCAAAGTTAATAAATATTACCTGTGGCAGGCACCATTTTTAAAACTACAACCACCCTTGTCACTATCATATGTTCATTTATCAGTTAACTCTGTTAACTGATTATTTCCAGCCCCCTCATACGAGCAACTAACAGGGTCTCTACCCGCTTCGCTCCCCACCCTGCCCCCTATTCCCTCCCGCCCCCAGTGGTCCCACCTTTATTGCACTCAAACCCCTCCCATCTTTCCAGTAGCCAACCACAGCGCTAACCCAACACTACCTCCTCCATCTTCCCACTACTATCACACCTCCTCAACTAATATGTACAAGCATACCTTACCTATGCTCACTGCATGCACTCTCCTTGCATATCTTACATCCTACCAAAGCTCCATCATTTCCCCACTCAACCACTACCACTGTACTACTACTCACACCACCAGTCATGTCTCACCCACACTCAGCTCCCCTCCGACCAGCTCAAGAACCATCCCTATGCACCCCCCACATATTCTACCAACTATATTACTCAAACATAAAGCATCCTTACAACTTAACATAGTAACCCTCCCACCATACCTATTACCCACAGAGCACAATCATAAAGTTTCCCTTATAAACAAACACAATCAAAAACTGAGCAAACTAATAATCTCATGCATATCAAAACTAGCCCTAAGTGGAGACATCCACCCCAACCCTTGCCCTACCATCTCCAACCCCAATCCTCATAATCAGACTAGAAACCACAACTTCTCCCATATTACAGCCAATAGAAAACCAAGTGACTTCCTTCTAGTAAGCCTAAATATTAGAAGTATATCCAACAAAGTCCATGAACTCCATGCCACCATAGACTTGTACTCCCCAGATATAGTCATCCTGATAGAAACCTGGCTAAAACCTCACATTACCAGTAAGCAAATACTCCCTACAGGTTACGGCATACTAAGAGTAGACCGGCTAAACAAAAAAGGAGGTGGTGTAGCTATAATATTTAAACAGCATCTAAACATCCAGATCTTAAAATCATCAGCTACACAAATAGGCAATGAAGAAATAATATATACCAACCTCAAAATAAACCAAAATAAAACCATCAACATAATTGGATGCTACTTCCCATTTGGCCAAAACATCTCTCCACTAGAAAACCTCCTCAGTTGGTATACCAACCATCTCCCCCAAGAAACTATCATTTAAGGTGATTTCAATATTGACTGCCAATCCTGTTCTGGCAACAATCCAACCCATCATGTACACCTTCATGGCTTCACCCAGCTAGTCCAGTCGCCAATCAGGATAAATAAAAACTCCAGCAAGCACACTACCCTGGATTGGATACTAGTCAGTAAAAGCCCCCAGTCATATATAACAGGCTGCTTATCAGATAGCTTCAGTGATCACTCCCCAACATTCCTACTCAAAAAATACCTATACCAAGCTAAACCTGTCATCTACCATCAAATACGTAAAAAACTAAACTTTAACCCACTCACATTCATCTCATCCCTCAAAGAATGTAACTGGCATCCTCTAAAGTACCTCAGTCTAGATGACGCAGTTGAATTTTTTAATACTACCTTCCTGAACATCCTTAATTACTATGCCCCCATAAGATTTTCCAGAACCAAAGCACAACCCTTCCAATGGCTACAGAAAACCACTAAGTCAGAAATGAAAAATAGGGATAAAGCCTGGGAGCACTGGTGCAAAACCAAAAACCCCATCAACTAGACAGAAATTCCTAGAACTACGCAATAGAGTCAAAAAGCTAATAAAACAGGACAAATTCCAATACTACCAGTCTGCCCTAAACTCCTCACAACACAGCCCCTAACAATTCTGGTCCTCCATAAACTCCATCCTCCACCCAGGTAAAGTCAGTACCCCTCCTCCTAACATCCCTCACTTCTCAGAAAATATTGCTACCTCATTCAACACACACTTCACCCAAACCATACTATCACTAGCTAAACAACACAACCACCCTCCCCTCCAACCCACACCTTCAACTAGTAATCACCCCACTGCCTTCTCTTTTTCTCCTGAACCTACCTCCAACATAAAAAAACTCTTAACTAAACTTAAACCCACCAAATTAGCAGCAGACAACCTCCCAAGTGAATACCTACAAATCGCAGCTGATGATCTGGCCTACCCAGTATCCATCTTGTTTAACCGATCTCTGTCAGAAAGTTACATTCCCACACTGTGGAAAGTATCACATATAATTCCCCTCCAGTGGACCCTCCACAGAACTAACCAATTACTGCCCCATAGCTATTCTCTCTACACTCTCCAAAATACTAGAAAGATGCATACACTCTCAGGTCTCAGACTACCTCCTTACTGGTGATAACAACCAGGCTCTCTCACCACGAAACTGTAGAAGGCAGTTAGGGAGTTCTGTAGATAACTCAATAACTCAAGACTGTCTGATGAAGCGTAGTGGTAGCTACGCGAAAGCACTTACAGATAATAAAGGTTCTTTGTTGTATTTATCCTGGAATATGTGATGTTTTTACTGGGAAAGTGAAGTTGTCGTTTTGGCTTTATTGATTCAAGTACGTTGATTCCTGTGAACATTGAGTTATCTACAGAACTCCCTAACTGCCTTCTACAGTTTCGTGGTGAGAGAGCCTGGTTGTTATCACCATTTTATCTGCCTTGTTGTTACAGGCACTCTCTCTAGCAACCGGTGAAAAGTTTTTTGTTCTACTACCTCCTTACTAACAACCTCCTTTCCAGTACTTAGCATGGTTTCCGACCAAACCATAGCACCACCACTGCCTTACTCTCCTTTACTAACACTATCCTTCAGCATAAAAACAATGGCTATCTCTCCTCTGCTACTTTCCTAGACCTATCTAAAGCATTTGACATGGTCCCACACAAACAACTTATCTCTGTCCTCAATAACCTAGCCTTCTCACAATCAGTCACCAACTGGTTTCAGAGTTACCTGTCTGACTGCCAACAATCCATTGTATGGCATAATGACATATGTCCCCAACTACCTGTCTCCATAGGGGTTCCCCAAGGATCCATCCTTGGACCCCCTACTCTTCTCTGTTTACACCAATAATCTAGCCTCTGCCACCAAACATGGCACACTCATACAATACGCAGATGACTCAATCATCTGCTCAGCCCAGTCCCTACCAAAACTGCAAAAAGTCACACAGAAAGCCTTTTCCTCTGTTGAAACATGGTTATCTGATGCCCACTTAATACTCAACCCAAACAAAACTAAACTACTCATCTTCCAACCCACCAAACATACTCAAAACAACTCTCACTTTAACATCACAGCAAAAGACAACACCACTATATATCCAACTGAACACACCAAATTGCTAGGAGTGGACAATAAACTAAAATTTGACATTCACATATCCATGACCATAAAAAAAGTCCACAAAAAAATAGGAGCGTTATACAGAAATAAGCAATTTCTCACCAAAGCAGCAAAGATTTCAATAGCAAATTCCCACCTTATCTCCACCCTACTTTATGCCTCTCCAATATATACCAACCTAAGGCAATGCGATCTAAACAAGCTAGAGACCTGCTACAACAAAATTGCCAAATTCGCCACAGGGGCATCCTACCGTAGTCACCACTGTTTCTCACTTGCTGAACTGGGCTGGCTTGACCTCCCTCACCTCCTTCAGTAGTATCAACTCTCACTCGCACACAAACTAATAAACCATCCACTAAATGTCCCATCCCTTCAGAATCTACTCCAACCCTATTGCACCACCAGACCACTAAGATCCAACAACAAAAATCACTTGCAGATCATTAAAGCCAATAACTCTGCTGGTGAAGCACTATTCTCTTGCGCAATAGCCAAATTATGGAACTCACTCCCACCCACAATTACCTCCATACCATCATGCACCCACTTCAAAACTTTACTAAAAGTGCACCTAAAAACATGCTGGCTATGCCCTTACCCACTCTAATATCATCCACCCCATCCAACCACTACCTTTCTTTCCACTCCAGTAACTACCTTGATTATAGCAAGCTCAGATGCTCATAAGCCTAGTACTTATTATACAGCAGGAACTTCTCATTGTAACATTTGTTAATGTCTGTTATGTACTTCACAGATAAAGATTCTAGTTGTCTACTGATGTACTATGTTCTTCATCTGTAAATATGTTGTAAGTAATTGCTATGTTAAATTGTTAATCACTATGTAATCTAATGTAACTACTGTCTGTTTATTTTAACTGTGGAGCTTTTCTCCCCGGGCCTCCGCTGAAAATGGACCTACGTCCAGTCGGTCACTCCCGGTCAACAAATTTAAATAAATAAATAAATAAATAATACAATACTTACCTTATCCCTCCTTTATCACTGTTGCTGATGTCACTCACCTTCAAAGATGCCTTTGGACAGCTCTCTCCATGCCGCATGCAATAACTGCATAAAAATGTAATAGCAATACATAGTCAGGCAGGGGGTTGAAACCCAGTACTACTAAGTGTGTGACACAAACATACTTAGCTCTTACTCTCCTACCCCATTCCTTTCTTACTTTGTCTGTCTGCCTCTCTCTCTCACTCCCTCTCTGGTGGATGTAGAAAAGTACACATGCTTTGCTTAGGCAGCAGCTTGTGTTTTGTAAGTGATGCTCATGATCAGCTGATGGCCTGTGCATGGATTGCAGTCCCCCACTAGCTGATTGCATGTGGAGCAGCTGTGGTATCATTCCCATAGCCAATTGCATGGAAACACACTTCTATAACTAAGAACATCATGTAGATATTGTCCCTTTTCATTCACTGTGAACAGGACTTCATGTCGGTGTTTGACAAACAGCACCACAGAGGGTAGTTGGATATACCTCTTACAACATACACTGTGGGGACATGCCAAAAAACAGGAGGGGGATGTTCCACACAGGAGAACAGAATGTAAGTATTGCTCTTCTACATTTGAAATAATGTTGGTTTAACAGGGTTTGTGTGGATGTGGCTGTTCTACATGATGTAATATCTGTCATGACAGTGTTATGTGGTTGGGGAAACTCCCACCTGTAGGGCTATCTGCAGACTGGCCAGTGTATGGAGTCGTACATGTGTTGTGTTACTCACACATGTCCTATCTTTAGAAATGCAGTAGCTTACTCTGAGGATTGCAGTCAGTATATGGTGACAGCCATGTGAGTTACTGACTTCATATCCATCAGTAGACATATGTCATAGCAAACTCAGTTACACCAATAAATGTATGGGTTCATCACAGCAACATGTCAATATTTGCCCTGTGTTAGTGCCTAAAGTCACAACTCTGTCAACCTTTGTACATATGTCATGCAGTAAGAGATGCATATGTTCAGTACATCATTATTTACTGATATCATACCTGATAACAAGCAAGTGAGATACCAGACTGCTAAACATGTTATGTATAGTAGGCCTTATATTTGAGGACAAAACCTGTATATTCTGTTGTAGTGTGTACAGTAGTGAGGTCTGTGTACTTATGGTGATTGTCGACAGAGTGTATAATATGAATATGTACCTTGGCCTGTGTACAGACTGTGATAGATGTCATTGTTCTTAGTCCTGTGCTATGTGATGTTGCATGCTGCTGCAGTGTATGGTACCCTATCGGCGTACATGTTTGTAGGGCCAGACCGACACATGTCCCATACCACAGTCAGGCATCAGAATACACTGTGTATTGGCCCAGTATATGTAGGGTTGGTGTGTGAGTGACACATATGAGGATGGTGTTGTTCACACAGTCCATATACTGTAATATTAATTACGCTTACCATATGTGACTGTGGCTGTGTTCAGATTGGTTGTGGGTATGCACTTTCACACAGGTGTCTGTTACTCCATGCTGTTACATGCCTGTAGAGCCTGCTATATTTGCAGGTACATGTGTATTCCCCCATAAGAAATGGGGGCCAGTGTTGTGGCAGTCTGCCTGTAGTTTGCACAGTGCTTTGTGATATACCTAGCAGCTCAGTGTATTTACCCAGTGTGATGTTATGTCCAGATATTTGTCACATGTGCTGTTGCCAGGCCACCATAACTGTTGTGTATTTCTGACAAAGCAGTGGGATGTTGTACAGATGCATGTCACTAACTAGTGGATAGTATGTGGGCTCGTGATCTCTGCTCCTCTGGTTATTATGTGTCAGGACAAACAGGTGTGTGTGAATGCATAAACTGTGTGAGCTTATCTATTCCAGTATTTTCTGATATCCCATTTACATGGCTGCAAACATCGGCTTTGTCAGGATTGGTCCACACATCTTGCACTAAGGGGTGCTATGTATACCTCTGGACTGACCAGAGTGTGTCAGACTGTCCACATTTATTAGTCATATATCTGCTGTATTCCATAGATCATTACTGCGATTTGTGTGGTACTGTACTATCATGATCTTATGATGTGTATCAGTAACTGATGGCATACATGTCAATATGAGATGTGACTTCCCACAAAAAATTTCTGTTAAGACAACTCCTGTTATAGTAGCAAAAGTCTACATGTATACCTGCAATACTTACATGACATCCTCTTACACTAAGAGGTTGTAACTATTGGTGCTGGGGTATGACTCCACTACATCTTATGTACATACGTTATACATATATGTGTGTGTGTGTGTGTGTGTGTGTGTGTATATATATATATATATATATATATATATATATATATATATATTTATATGTATACACACACATATATCTATATAGATATATACACACACACATATATATATATATATATATATATATATATATATATATTCACATACATATATGAATATATATATACATATATAAATATATATATATACATATGGATTCACTTTATATCCTCAAAATACTGAAATGTCGAAATTCAGTATTTCAAAGCTATAAAGTCGAAAATTTAAAACCACGAAAACTCAGAACCGTGAAATTCAAAATCTCGCATACCAGAGATTTTGAATTTCGCACTACTACTCCACACACACACACACACACACACACACACACACACACACACACCTTCCTCCCCACACACAAGCACAAGCTCTCTACTACATAAAAGCAGGGGGGCAAGCGCCCCTGCACCTCCCACACCCCCACTTAAATATTCTCACTCCGAAGTTGCACTACATACAAACACACACAAAACACCACCACACAAGCTACATTCTCTTCACACACACATCACACCAGCAAAACACACTGACACACACCACAGCCCCTACCCAAACCCCTTAACACACACACACACACTTACCTGAATCCATAACCACAGTGAATCCTCAGAAGTGCGAAATTCAAAACCTTCAGTATTAGAGGTTTTGAATTTCACACTTCTGAGCTTTCACCCTTCACAGAATTCCACTTTATGGGCTCAAAATACTGAATTTCGATATTTCAGTATTTCGAGCTTCTAAAGTGAATCCATATACATATACATACATATATATATATATATATATATATATATATATAAACATATATATATGTTTACACATATACATGTATATATGAACCCAGACACTGGGGATGCACAAGCCAGTGCATTTCTTTGTGCCGGTCCCAAGCCCGAATAAATGGGGAAGGTTGTGTCAGGAAGGGCATCTGGTGTAAAACTTCACCAATTAATTCATGTGGACATCAGTAAATATTTCAGGTTAACAACGACCGCCACCAGTACTGTTAGCCAACAGGGTGCTGGTGGAAATTGGGCTACTGTTGGCTGAAGGAGGAGAAGAGGTAGAAGGCATGGCCAAAGGCAGGAAGAGAGGGGAAAGGCTAGGACTGTGGTAGTGAGGGTCGGAACTTTGAATGTTGGCAGTATGACTGGTATAGGGAGAGAGCTAGCTGATATGATGGACAGAAGGAAGGTTGGGGTATTGTGTGTGCAAGATACCAGATGGAAGGGGAGTAAGGCTAGGTGTATCGGAGGTGGGTTCAAATTGTTTTATCACAGTGTGGATGGGAGGAGAAATGGTGTAGGAGTTATCCTGAAGGAACAGTATGCTAAGAGTGTTTTGGAGGTGAAAAGTGTCGGATAGAGTGATGTTTATGAAGCTGGAAATTGATGGTGTAATGATGTATGTTGTTAGTGCATATGTTCCACAAGTTGGGTGTTCGCTGGATGGGAAAGAAAAATTTTGGTATGAGTTGGATAAAGTGGTGATGACTGTACCCAAGGGTGAGAGAGTGGTTATTGGAGCAGATTTCAATGGGCATGTTGGTGAAGGGAACAGAGGGGATGAGGAAGTGATGGGTAGGTATGGTGTTAAACAATGGAATGCAGAAGGTCATATGGTAGTGGATTTTGCAAAAAGGATAGACATGGCTGTGGTGAATACATATTAACAAGAGGGAGGAGCATAGGGTAACATACAAGAGTGGAGTAAGATGTACACAGGGGGATTATATCTTATGTAGGAGGGCCAGTTTGAAGGAGATTGGAGACTGTAAAGTGGTGATGGAGGAAAGTGTAGTTAGGCAGCATAGAATGGTGGTTTGTAGGATGACATTGGTGATCAAGAAGAGGAGGAGGAGTGTGAGGGCAGCACCAAGGATCAAATGATGGAAACTGAAAAAGGGTAATTGTGAGGTGGAGTTCAGCAATGAGTTAAGACTGCCACTGGGTGGCAGTGAATAGTTACCAAATAGCTGGGTAACTACAGCAGAGCTAGTAAGGGAGACAGCTAGAAAGGTGCTAGGTATGACATCTGGACAGAGGAAGGATGACAAGTAGTCATGGTGGTGGAATGAGGAAGTACAGGAGAGTATACAGAGAAAGAGGTTGACAAAGAAGAAGTGGGATTGTCAGAGAGATGAAGAAAGTAGGCAGGAGTATAAGGAGATGAGGTGCATGGCAAAGAAGGAGGTGACTACAGCTAAGGATAAGGCATATGAAGAGTTGTATAAAAGTCTGGACACTAAGGAGGAAGAAAAGGACCTGTACTGATTGGCTAGACAGAGGGACCGAGCTAGGAAAGATGTGCAGCAGTTAAAGGTGATAAAGGATAATGAGGGAAATATACTCACAAGCGAGGAGAGTATGTTGAGGAGATGGAAAGAGTACTTTGAGGGGTTGTTGAATGAAGAGAATGAGAGGGAGAGAAGGTTGGATGATATGGGGATAGTGAATCATGAAGTACAATGATTAGCAAGGAGGAAGTAAGGATAGCTATGAAGAGGGTGAAGAATGGAAAGGCTGTTGGTCCAGATGACATACCTGTGGAAGCATGGAGGTGTTTAGGTGAAAAGGCAGTGGAGTTTTTAACCAGATTGTTTAATGAAATCTTGGAAAGTGAGAGGATGCATGAGGAATGGAGAAAAAGTGTTTTGGTACCGATTTTTAAGAATAAGGGTGATGTGCAGAGCTGTAGTAACTACAGAGGTATTAAATTGATCAGTCACAGCATGGAGTTATGGGAAAGAGTAGTGGAAGCTAGGTTAAGAATGGATGTGATGATTAGTGATCAGCAGTATGGTTTCATGCCGGGAAAGAGCACTACAGATGCAATGTTTGCTCTGAGAGTGTTGATGGAGAAGTACAGAGAAGGTCAGAAGGTGTTGCATTGTGTTTTTGTAGACTTAGAGAAAGCATATGACAGGGTGGTAGAGAGGAGTTGTGGTATTGTATGAGGAAGTCAGGAGTGTCAGAGAAGTATGTAAGAGTGGTACAGGATATGTACTAGGGTAGTGTGACAGCGGTGAGGTCTGCGGTGGGAGTGACGGATGCGTTTAAGGTGGAGGTGGGGTTACATCAAGGATCAGCTCTGAGCCCTTTCTTATTTGCAATGGTGATGGACAGGTTGACAGACGAGATCAGACAGGAGTCCCTGTGGACTATGATGTTTGCAGATGACATTGTGATCTGTAGTGAGAGTAAGGAACAGGTGGTGGAGACCCTGGAGAGATGGAGATATGCTCTAGAGAGAAGAGGAATGAAGGTCAGCAGGACTAAGACAGAATATATGTGTGTGAATGAGAAGGAGGATAGAGGAATGGTGAGGATGCAAGGAGTAGAGGTGGCGAAGGTGAATGAGTTTAAATACTTGGGATCAATAGTTCAGAGTAACAGTGAGTGTGGAAGAGAGGAGAAGAAGAGAGAACAGGCAGGATGGAGTGGGTGGAGAAGAGTGTCAGGAGTGATTTGTGACAGACGAGTACCAGTAAGAGTGAAAGGGAAGGTCTACAAGAGGGTAGTGAGACCAGCTATGTTATATGGGTTGGAGACAGTGGCATTGACAAAAAGGCAGGAGTTTGAGCTGGATGTGGTAGAGTTAAAGATGTTAAGAATTGCACTGGGTGTGATGAGGGTGGAGAGGATTAGGAATAAGTATATTAGATGGTCAGCCCAAGTTGGAAGGTTTGGAGACAAAGCCAGAGAGGCAAGATTACGTTGGTTTGGACGTGTTGAGGAGGGATGCTAAGTATATTGGGAAAAAGATGCTAAGGATAAAGCTACCAGGTAACAGGAAAAGAAGAAGGCCTAAGATAAGGTTTATGTATGTGGTGAGAGAGGGCATGCAGGAGGTTGGTGTGACAGAGCAAGACGCAGAGGACAGGAAGAAATGGAAACAGATGATCCACTGTGGCGACCCCTAACGGGAACAGCCGAAAGAAGATGATGATGATGATATACAGTAATATATGCATATATCTTGATATATATATATATATATATATATATATATATATATATATATACATATATATATATATATACATATATATATATATATATATATATATATATATCTATATATATATATACACACACACATAAGAGTTCACTACGAAAGACCAAAAACCTACAAGACCGACACCCGTAATCCTGAGGCTAAATACTGGAAAGACGAGAAGACAGACGGACTACAAGCGCGAAATTCAAAATCGCAAACGCTCAACACACATACAGTACACACATACACACAGTGTCCCCCCAAACCAAACAAATAATCCTACACAATTGTTGAGCAGAGGGGCAAGCCCCACTGCACCCCCTACTTTAATATTCTAACTCCGAGATCGCACAAACACACACACACAAGGCAAACTCACACCCACACATTACAGTCTCTCACACCCACACACCACAGTCACAGCATACACTAACACACACTAAAGCCTCTCACAAACACACTTACACACAGATACTTACCTGAACCGCAACACCAGAAGAGCTAACTCAATATTCCTTAAAATCGGGATTTTAAATTTCGCGCTTCTGGTCTTTCAGTAATGTGGGGTATCGGGCTTCCAGTCTTGGTAATTTGGAATTTGGGCATTGGGATTCTGAGCGTTTGGTATTTTGTAGGGGACCAATACATACACATATAACTATATATATATATATATATATATATATATATATATATATATATATATATACATATATATATATATATATATATATATATATATATATATATATATATATATACATATACACATAGATCTATATATGTCCATATATATAACGCAATATACAGATGTATAGCAATACACACACACACACACACACACACACACACACACACACACACACACACACACATATATATATATGTATACATACATATATATATACATGTATTATATATGTGTGTGTGTGTGTGTGTGTGTGTGTGTGTGTGTGTGTGTGTGTGTGTGTGTGTGTGTGTGTGTGTGTGTGTGTGTATTTATGTACATGTATACATATATCTACATATGTATATATATGTATATATATATATATATATATATATATATATATATATATGTGTGTGTGTGTGTGTGTGTGTGTGTGTGTGTGTGTGTGTGTGTGAAGACTGGTAGAGATGGGTGAAGGCTGCCAGCCTAGTCAAATAGAATTTGGTACATATTTCTATTATTTGTAAATACTGTGAATGTTGAACTTAAAACAATGTGGCAACATTGCCATCTGCTGTAAAGAAAGCTAAGTCAAGCAATTATTGTTGGTCCTTTGAAATTAAAATTATTTCATCACTGTCTTTGATGTTTTACAAGTCGGCTCCAGTCCGGCTGGATGGTGGCTTCCTGCCTATTATTTTAAGGCTAAAGTTAATGACCAGAATTTACATGTGGAATGTCCTTTCTTGCTCTAAGTGTAAAAGAATGTAAATGCAGTTAATGTGTAGCTTGGGAACTCCAGGAAGGGTGAAAAAGATGATGTAATGTTTATCAGAACTGGAATTTTAATTTAAACAGTGAGAACCGGAGATTGTTAAGCATTTTTGTCTTGATATCCAACTTATCAGCACTCTGCCTTTGTCTTAAGTAAGTTATCTTAGAAGTGTGTTTTCTTGTAGAAATAGCTAGGACTATAAATATTAGACTAAGTGTTTTTCTATTATGTCAGAACTGTACTACTGAATTATTTTAAGTTTCTGTGTGATCTCTGAATTCTTGAATTGTACTGTGGTGTAGTAGTATTGTCTTGTATTTTCATTATTTATTATTAAATATTTTTAAACACTTTCAACTGTGGCTGGTTTATGTAGAGATAAATTAAGCTATAGAGTACATTGCATGCTTATAAGTGATCCTGTAATAAGCCCTTCCAATAAGCCTTGATTGCTTAAATTACACTACTATTGGATAATAATATTGCACAGGAATAATTGGACACCCATTAAGGGCCTTTGGGTAGCTGATAATTATTAGCTGGTGGTGGCAGTAATTACTACTGTATAGTCTGGGTATAGGGGCACAGCTGGAGAATCTGTGTCAGCCTTTCCCAGGAGTGTCTGTGAAGATGTATAAATACTTATCTCAAAGTGTGTGCGTGTGTGTGTCAGCTACTTGGGCAGGGACAAAAAGCACTGGTTGGACAGGGAGGGTACTGGAGGTTTTAGCTTGCCAGGTAGGCTGAGATCCGGACCCTATAGCTGTGCCAGTGGGAAGTCTTATTGGGGACCTGGGGAGCAAGGTAGCGACCAGCCCCAGACTGACTGTGATCTCTGTGTGCTCTTAAGGGAAATTGCACTTTACTGTGTGCACTTGTTATTCTTTCCTCATATATGAGATGCCCTCTCTGGTGTAAGTGGTGAGGATTGAGGCTCCTTGATTGCTGGGCCAGGGCACGGGCGTCACTATATGTATATATATATATATATATATATATATATATATATATATATATATATATATATATATATATGCATATCCTTGTTATGTGTACACATGACTGCTGCATATACCTTCCCAGTCGTCTCACACCGTATTTATCTGATATGTGTATATGTAGATACAACAACATACTTGATTCAAGACTAATATGACTTACAAGTACTACACCATTGTAGAGCTCAAAACAGTTGTTCACTACTATTCAGTATGTATACTGACATATATATTGGAAAAAACATCAAACAGCTTCACAGCTGTGATGACTTAGTGGTTAACTCCTGTGACTATAGTGTACTGGGTCCTTGGTTCAAGACCTGCAGGGGCTGTTTATTTGGTTGCTAGGCAGAACAAGGTCTGTTGGATACAGAGTGGTTAAGGCAGGTATGAGCAGCCTGATCACATTCTAGTCTGATAAAATAGCAGGGTAATGACATTTTTAATAAGTGTATTTAATTCAATGTACATAACATGCATCTATGTGCTGTGATTACAGTAGCAAGGGGTGTGAGTCTACTGTCTGGGACACTTGGGTATATATGGCTTGTACAACACTCTTTTCCATTTGAATGTGTTACATACATGGGTAGTATCCCAGGTTATATGCAGTCACACTGGCATGTAGTGTATCATTACGTTACTACTGTTGACAGTGTTTTCACAAGTAAGAGTAGATTGCAGATTGTAGTACTGGAATGAAAGACCCCTGCATACAAAGATGGACTTTGAGTTCTCACTGTCGTGTTCTTGGTGTGTGAGGTGTCTGTCATTAAGTATTTCCCACTGGATATTGATCTGACATGTGGATATTAACTGTAGACTACTGTGTTTGTATAGGACATGTCATTGAGGGCTGCTGTCATGTAGTAATGGCATACCTATCAGTGTCAAACGTCTATCTTTCAACACAGGAATCCTACTGCATAACCAGTTGGCTAGCTGATGTCTGTCTGTCCTCTGTACAGATGTGCAGATGTCTGGACTCCATCTTGGCTGCTTACAGGCAATCTATGCTTGAGTGACACTGACATGTCTGCCCAGCTGTGTTATGAATGCCACAGCTAGGAATCCACATGCTGTATGCACCACATGCCATGGATACCTCAACTACACTACCACAGTCAACAGAACATGCTGGGATACAGGTCTCCAAGACAGACACTGACCATGCTATGTAATACATGTTGCATACATGTCAAGTGGAGCACCTCACTGGCCCTCTGCAAGAGGCAATCAGATGATTAGATGTTGCATGTAACTTTTACCCTGAGGATCACGCCATGGTATCTGTTGATAGATGGCCTGCTGGCAAATGGAAGGTGGCATGATACCACTGTACACACATTCCCTACTCTTCCCATCTCTCCATGGGCAATATCCTGGTACACACCTATGAACACCTGCACCGATGGACCCCGGTACTGACAAATATGTACATGTGCATTACTGAGAATAAGAGCGTGTGTGTGTTTGTAGACCTGTCGATGATAATACCCTGAGGCCCTTCACACCCACCGCACCCCCCATTGCCATAGTTAGATGTGGCTGCTGCTGAAATGGACATTACATGTACCTTGTCACCCTCTTCACCCTATGGGCTACCTAGAGATTGCAGTACCAGCACAACACTATTGTACAAATGGGTGATAGGCATGGGATACCCTCTGAGTTCTGGCAAGGGTGTTTATGTGTGCAAGTGTGTATATTTGTAGTATCCAGCATTCTGAGGCCGCATTCTCCTAATACAATACACCTTGCCACACAGTATTAGGGATAGTGATGTTGCTGACCGTAGGAGAGCCATGACAATGCATCACCCTACTATACCTGTGGCATGTGCATTATATGCATATCCCTGTAGTAGCATTCTTGAGATAGACAAGGGGTTGTATTGCAGTCCTGGTCAATGTGTGATGGTGGGTATGTCAGAGCATTATCATTGGTTTCAGTGAGTACAATATCCACTGTGAGGTGTGGGTGCTGGGTATACTGTCTTTACACCATGGTACCCCCAGTACATGTCCCATGCTCCACTGTATGTGGACCACTGTCACCATCAACCATACAGGTAACTGATAACACTATCCAGTCAAGTGATGCATGTTCTGTGTGTAATGTATCTGTAACAGAATGGACACACTGACAAGGTAGGTAGCACTGATAAGCCCAGGTCTCTCAGATATGTGTATGACTGTTATGTGTTTGTCAATTTGTATATGACAGTATGTCACACTATGTATTGTTCATAAACAACCAGTACATTCCCCATTACCATACTGTACAGGGCTTGGTGATGTTCTTCACTTAACATGTAACCTGGAACGCACCTCATCCTAAAAGCTGTATGGTGTGTGCACTTAAGGCCACACACATCAGTAGCACTACATACCTAGGTAGGGCTTCTAGTCCCAGTGTTGCCAAGTAAGAGTGTGTGTGTATGTGAAGGGATATACTTCAGTTTGCAGAATATACATGTCACAGGAGGTCATCTGTCCGAGAACTGCCTGGCAAATGCTAACATTTCACAGGTATCATCCTGTGGAAATTTATTCCATCACAACTAGTAGTAGATGTGTAAATGCCCTCTTCCCCACTGTATAGCTGTACAGTGATACTAGGGTTGGTATATATAGCTGGGTGTGGATCTTGTGGACACAGCCACCATCACTGAAGTTATTGTCGAGTGTATCTCCCTGCTTAGCTGGCTGTAATACTGTACAGTTCATGTTAACAGGTTAAGTAGTTGTCAATCACACTATCTGCAGTTCTACAACACCTCACACTCTCCTAAGGGTAGGGCTGTGCCACTTACACCAGCACACCTATGTTTACCGAGTTGAGGATTGCACTACATTGGGGAAGGGGACATATACCCTGCCATTACTATCGTGAATGACATTAAACTAGCAGACTGCTTATTTCCCAATGTGTTGTTGTGCCTATTCTGTCTTGGTGGAATTACATAGGCTAAAATGGGTTCCTTGCACAAGTACATCCATCCATGTGTACAGTATTCTCTGTGTATTGCATCAACATCAAAGCCTCTGTGTGTGTTATACACAAACATGTGGTGTGTTCCACCCAGTACACTTACCATTGTCCACTGTAGAAGGGCTGCTGACATCAGCCACCATGCACCCAACTGTATACACCCTCAGACCTATCAGGCATGTGGCACATGCAGTAACTATTATACAGACCTGTGATATGTGTTCAGCTGTACCCAGGATATGGCACAGTCAAGGTGTCACCACAGTGCCATACCCCTTGTAGGAAACAGCAGACCAACATCCTGCTGTCACATGGACACCTACAACCCAAACAGAATACATTATGGCGACCACAATCACTCAGTGTTAATAACAGCTATAATGCATCATGGCTGTACAGCTACACTTCCTGACATGTAAGCATTAAACTTTAGTGCTTAAAACATGTTACACAGCATTACATTGGTACACTGTAGTACAGTCACCCTGTGCATCAGGACCATATAAGCCTGTCCCTGCATCGATGTTATAGATGACAGGGATGTGGCACAGGTATCATCATTTGCACAGGGTGTGTTGTTGATTTGCCAGAGACCTAGGCTGAGCCATACGTTTGACATCATGTGTGTGTATGAGGGGGTTTAATTATTAATTGGGCTGTTGTGATGTGGTGTGTGTAGATATTGGGTTGCCCTAGCTGTGTTGGTGATGTGTGTGTGTATGCATGCACACAGTTCTGCCATGTGGCTACCCTATACAGGGGTTTGTTAGACAGCTGCAGACCATACCTGGCAGGGTGTACAGTTCACCATCTCTGGCCATGGACATGAGAACTGTTCCTGCCAGGGGTTCCACAGGCACTACCAGGTACAAGCCATGAAGTGGTACTCTCCCCTGATGATGACTTATGTCCGTTGGATCCAGGTCCCTCTTGGGATTGGTCAGGACCATGTGCATGTGGCCTGCTGTGTTGTGGTGTGGACAGTGCCCCCCCCCACAGTGCTGGGGCTGGTCCTGCCACTATGGGAGCGGCTCTGACTTCTTGCACATCCACATCAACCTCCAGTTGTTGGTGTTGCTGGCCTACATCTATGTGGCCGTCGCACTACTCCCACCATATGTTCAAGCACAGACATTCCACGGTCTAGGATTCCCACCATCTCACTCAACCATCTATTCATGACCTCTGTAAAATAATGGTGGGCACCTGCAAGATCACGGATGTTGTCAATAACAGCTGAATGAGTAGCCCTCTGCAGCCTCAGATCCTGTCAGGTATACCATTCCATACATGCCTGCACCTCCATGATAGCCTGAAACATGCATCTGGTGGCACCAGATATGGCACTTCTGCCAGGGGCATGATGACCAGCAGCCCTCCTATGAGCACCCCCACACCTGTGCCTGTGTGGTATCCTACCGGACATCTGGCTATGGCTGCTGTGTTATTACACACAGACCTCTCATTACTTGTCTGTCAACATGCATGGCATATGGCACTCAACAGCATGCAGTGCAGCTATAGTCAATCCCTGTTATCAACATTATACATCTCTGTGATGCATGGGTTGTGTTAGTAGGTGATGCCCCTACCCCTGGAACACACTGCACCCATGTACACAGAATTGCTGTGCACCTGTTCAGCACCCTGGCAAGTACTGTGCACCATACCTCACAGAGGTGCACACTATTGCTGAATGTGTATATGTGTGTCAGTTATGCTTGCTCTGTTGCTCACAGCCCCTATTTGTTTGTCCGACACATACTTGGGATGATATGTGGACAGATGTCATTTGTGAATGCCTGATGTTTGATTTACAGATCTCATAATCAGTGGTGCATGTATGGACAATAAAATACAATTACACTGACAACCTTCAAACCTTACTGTGGCTATGAGGAGTGTACACACCCTTATTGACATGGCACCCTCTTCCCTGATATGCCATGGGGCCACATTACTCTGTATGTTAACATTACATTAACCTGATATGTGACATATGACCTATACCTTCAAATGCAGCATCAAACAAATGTGTTAGCTGTGCAGATGCTGATTGAGGTACATACAATTTGTGGGTGCATATGTGTGCACACCCTTATCATGATGGTTTGTTTCACCAACTGTTAAGTGTACGACAGCAGTCACTATTCCTGGAAAGGGTATACTAGCATGGGCCATCTGCATTTTCCAGTATTTGATCACTCTGCCCTACAAATGTTCCCCCAACTCTGCATGACTGCAAGGTCAACTCATGTGCACAGCCCTTGGAGGTCACACAGTGCCGTCACTATTGCTGTAGAGTCAGGGCTGTGTCTGCCACAATTCATGACCTTGACTGTATGCAGATACAACCATTCTTAGTGAGTTTTGGATGTCTGCTTCAGTTTACTGTTGTGTTTCAGGATGACACTCCCTCCCCATCCTCAGCCTTTTTGCAGATGCTTGACAACTATGGGCTACACATGTGTGTCATTTTGCAGTGTTCCAAATTCTGAACACCATGTGTACTGGCCTAGTCCCTGCTAATGAATGGCAAACATACAGGTGTACACTGGCACCAGCAAGGTACAGCTGGGGATAGTGGGCCTGAGGTGGGGTGAGGTGTTGGTTCTGCAGCACATATATCTTAATTGATACTGTCTGTAGGTTTTCAACTTGGTCTTGGTACACCAGTACACACTGCAACACATGCCTTTTGATGTTATACATATGCTACCTGTAGAGAGCACTGGCTGATGTTTCCTGTGGAATAACTGCCCCATCTGATTACCCTAACCCATGGGCCACTTATGCAGAGTCCAGGCGATTGTCGACACAGGTACTGCCCAGCCAGTACTTTGCTATACGTTCCTGCAACTCCAACAGTGTTGCGGCATGTTACTAGACAGCCTGTACCTTTATAACGTGAAACACAGTGGTGCGATTGCTCATATGAGCAAATCGAAACCACGAAAATGAAAACAGCGACAGTTTGAAATGTTCGAAAATTAGCAAATTGAAAAGCAGATTCGCTGATTTTCGAACATAAATGTCGACAAAAAACTTTAATGAAGTGAAAAAAGGGGGGCAATCTCCCTGCACCCCCCATCTCCCTACTTTAATATTCTATCTCCAAGATCACACTACAGTGGGGAAAGGGACCATTTTCTGATCCCCACTATAGTGCAATCCACCCCAAATTGTTGAATGTGCAATGAGCGAATGTTACTGTGAATTCACTCATTGCACATTCAAACCTTTTTCCATTTGGCATTTGCAAACTTTGCAAACTGCCTTTCGGACAATTGCTGTTCGCCCTTGTGCAATACGCACACATGAAGGTAAACCGTTTGCAACATGTGTCGTCATTTGTCTTGGATGGCCATCTGTTTATTTTCTACATTAATTTTGTCCCATACATCTGTGCCATATACATGACTGTCTACACTGTTTGCCATGGTATATGCAGTAGTGAGGTAAGGCTACATTTCCCACTCCTGCATGCTACCTGTTAGGTATGGGATCCATTCCATGGCTTGTAAGATGCGTGCAAGCCATGGCTGTCTCTGTTGCAGGTAAGTGGACACATTTGATGGACAAACATTTTAGACAGCAGACCATTTCTTGGTGTGACATTGAGGACCTGTACTTGCTGGAAGGTCCATACTCATGAAGAGTGAATGCTGTCAGTACCACAAAAGCTGCTTCCACAATATGTTATTTGGAGTGTAGGCACAGATATGCTTCCAGTGTTTGTTAAGGTATGTATTCCCCATATTTGCTGTCCTAACATAGGATTCCATATTACATAGTCATTGCTCGTGTTAGGACCACATTACGGGTTGTAAGGGTTGTGGAATGCAGTGTTGTGATATGCCATTGTGCAGATCTGTAACAGTTGCCATTGTAATAGTGGTATATACACTGTTGTAGCACTGTATAAGGGTGATGGTTCAGACACATTCCTACTGTAGGCCATTTTCCCCACCATTATGTTCATCTCTGTGCACACATCTTGCAATGACAGGTTGTTAGTTATATTGCAGGAATCTTACATACCCTTCAGATATGCCACCATGGTGACCACTGTGATGCAATGCAGTTAACAGCAACAATAAGTGAAAATGAACAGCATGCATTATGGGTAGGTGTGTTAATTGTGTGCATGGCAAATACCATGGCCATAACATGGCCGGCGTATTGGTAAACCTGAACAAACAACACCATACTCACCAGCTACAGGCTACTGCCCCAGAGGTATACCAGAGGGACCTACATAGTTGTGTGAGAGATGTGATGTCAGTAGCCACACCTGTAGCAATGGTAAAGAGTGGGAGCAGCATTACAGTACATCAACAGTACAAACCCACAATACTACAGATTATACACGTCTGTTTATTACTACAACACAGCAACAGACTATATATATTTTATCTCACATATGCATGATTACACTCTACAGATGCAGATGGATATGCAACAGTGGTCTACTGATGTGCTCTGTGGCCTTACCTGCATGCTCCTCATCCATTGTGTGGGTAGCACCCAACTCCACAATGCTCTCCGCAGGATCTTGTGTTTGCGGGTGGGCAGGTGCCCCAAGGCTGACGAGGTGCTCCTCAGCATGTGTCGGGGGGGTGGATGGCATGACCTCCACTTTGGCTTGCTGGTCCCTCCTAACTGCAGCAGCATGCTAACAGGCATGGCGGAGCAGGTCAGTGCACCGATGTTGGACCTGCTCATAACTGCGGTTATGCAGGTCATCATTTACCTTGTGGATGAGATCATTCCACAGGGCGGTCCTTTCCTGCATATCATGGGCTGTACATCCAAACAGGGTGTGGTAGTGCTGCACCAGGTGTTGTATAATCACCTCATTCTTCTGGGGGGAATACACCAGCAAGTGCTCCCATGACATGATGGCTGAAAGACATAAAAAGGAAAAAAGGTCTGAGGAC
>NC_056734.1:216669521-216879521 GCF_019279795.1 Protopterus annectens
TACACAACTACAAGGGACTATTACATGTCATGGTGACATATGTGACTACCAAGATGTACTGTGGACTGTGGTATTGACATAAACCATGTCGATGACAGATCTGTGACTGAGAGATTAGGCAACAGTGATTACAGTCCATGACAGTGGGACACTTGAGAGACATGTATCATGCACAGTACAGAGAGTTTATGACTATCATGCCGTCCGTGGCAGGCATGGGGTAGACTATCAGCAGACATTCACAGACACACCAGGCATACAGCGACACCAAGATTACACATTTTATTTATTGTATTAACTTTTATTATTATTGCACTTTTCTTTATTTTCTGATGCCTTATCACATTGCTAAGCAATGCTGTTAACACTGGTACATCTGAACACACAAATTATTAATCCATTCTAATGGCTACTACAGCCATTTATTTATCTGTAATTCCTGTGGAGAGAACATCTGTTAATACATAACTGATTCAATAATATTTAGTAGTACTTGTCACTGGACTTGCTCCCTGGTCTGTGTGTGACAAATGTACATTATACCTAGCATTTGACTGTCAAACTGTGCTACTGAGCTACTACTGTTTTGTTTGACTGACATGTGTCTAGAGCTCACCTGGTAACAAAATATGACCTGGTAATAGAGGAAGAGTGTTATACAAGACTGCAGTGACACTTGAACACACATCCATGAGATTTATGCATGGCAGAGCTAGTAGGGGAATGGTGCATTAATACATGGAATGCAGGTGTAGACAATATACCCCTAGTGGGTAGAAATATCTGTGATGTGTACAAACCATATCGGAGGGCGGGGTTGGCTACCACACCCATATACAGTTGCAGATGGTATATTTGCAGTCTACAGCTATTACAGTTTCATACTTGCCTGCAGCAGCATACCTAAGAGCAGGAATGCATATAGCTGAAATGCAATGGCTAGCACAAGACAATCCTGATCTACACAATATACCTTGGCCTTTCCTATTATTGCTTCAGATCTTAGTGCAAAACAAATATCATAATGCATTATATATCTTAGTACAGCTCCAAATCTACAGTTTAGCAGAACACTTTTTATTAACTAACCTTCAGTCACTTAGTAGTATTCTTTGTGTTTTTATTTCACAACAGGCGTAATACTTGATTTCATGAACACCAGCCCAAAATACAAACATATTGCAAAACACAGCTTTATTGTGGGTGACTTCATGCAGTGAGTGGTATATATTTCCAGTCTTTATTGCAGAACAGTTCATATAATGCAGGTGTTGCAATACAGCTGTAATTCCCAATTAATGCAGGAGAAACTTTTTATTTCCTTAACATTGTCAGGTTTCATGCATTCATCTTTATTGAACTATACCTGGTATTACTCACTTATTGCAATCCAGGTCTATAACCACATTCATTGCAGTACAATCAAAACTGTATATATCTAATGGCAATTAATATATTACTCCTTCTTGCTTATATGACTATAGATTGCCAGATACATCTGTACTCACCATACTCACGGTGCAACCTGGTCAGGCACCCTGCATGGACCTCTAGGTTGCAAGCTCTCTCCTCTGCAGCTGTAGTGAGAAAAGCACACAATTAGGCATACCTGCCTATCACACATTCAGATTAGGTATTGGTAAAACAATGCAAAGGGTACTTACAAACTTGTGGAGCATTCCCATTCTGAGTATCTTAGACCTAGGTGACCAAGACAGCCCCCTTATGATGCTTCAGGTCATCATAATGATGATGCACCTGATCACCTGTGCAGGAGATACCAGTTGCACTGGTGAGATTGTGTGCCAGCTTGTCACAGACCTCCGACTTGTACTCCGACTCCTGGTACTGGCCCTGCACCATCCGAACATCATGGTATTTAATGAGGAGTCCAACCATGACCCTGGACTCCAGAATGCCCCATCACTGTTCTAGGAGGCATGCAGCCTTTGCAACACCTGCCATAGTTCCTGCCAAGTTCAAACTCCAACTGGTTCTGCTGTATTCTCACCTACTGTACTTAAAGAAGCCTGTTCTTCTGCCCTCTACCACCATTGAGCAACTTTTAAAAATGCTGCACTTCACTTAGCACTGCTCAAACCTGCTGAGCTCAGCTGAACAGTGCTTAAACTGGCAATGCTTAGCAATACTTAGCTGTGCTCAAACCAGCTTATCTGGACTGAGCAGTGCTTAAACGGGTGTTGTTTAGCAGTGCTTTGCACCACTTAGCAATGCACAAACCAGCTAAGCACAGCTAAAACAGTCCATGTTTAAGCAGTCCTTGGCATGGTTTGGCTCTGCTTAGTGGAGCTTAGCTGAGCACAGCAAAGCAGGATTTAAAAATACATCTCATAAATGTGTATTTGCCACATAAATGCTTAATAACATGTCTGTGCATACATACAATATGCAATAAATGGTTTAAACCTACTTCTCATAATGTGTATTTGCAACATAAAGGATTAATAACCTGCCTGTCTATTCCTACAAAATGTAATCACAGTTTAAAAGTACTTCTCATAAATGTGTATTTGCAAAATTAATTTAATAACTTGTCTCTGTAACCATACAAAATGTAATTGGGATTTAACATTATTCTCATAATGTGTATTTACAAAATAACTTGTCTCTGTACTTAAACCCTGCACCTAATAGATATAAGGTTGTCATTCTAACAATTTGGCTAAGTGGTCATGTAGCCTGCTACTATACTTTACATATAGATCTCCACTATGTTAAGTACCGCTGACCTCCATGGCATGGCATGCAAACCAGCTCAGCTTTGCTTAAACTTGACATTTGCTTCCATAATTAAATGTATCCAGTTTCTATTTTTAGATGTCTGGCACATGTCCATTGCTGTGCACTGTGTCATGCAAACAAAAAAAAAAGTAAAAAAAAAGTAAAATATGTATTACATATACATACATTGATATCCGGCACTTTGACAGTGCAGGGGGTGTGATACTCATCTCTGGACACAGTAACACACTCACTACACGGATTCAAAAACCATGTTACATGGCTCCCCCTCACTAACATGCCTTCATTAATATGCATGGTGCACTACCGAAGGGGTACCTCATACATGGACACAGTACCTTCTGTGTACGCTTTACATTATGCCTACACTGGTTTTATTAAATCTTCAGGTAGGTCTTTCTTTTAGTCTGTCCCTTAGATGGCCATCTTCCTGAATAAGTGCCCAATTTGTCTCATAATCACTAGTATAAGATGCAATGAAAGTAGAGGTATAAGTTACTTTATCTGTGTTGATGTCACCATGTAGTTGCACCTCACTTTTTTCATTACTTAATATTGGCTGAAAATAACCATTTTCCTTTTATGGGAAACTTCTCCAATCAATTCTGTCAACAATTCTATCAACAAAAGTATAGCAGTGCCCTACAGGACACATTTTTGAGAGAGGTATCGATATCAACTTGTATAACTATCTCACTATATCCTCTCCTACAATAACATTGATCTTTTGGTACACTAAAGATTCATAAGGGGCTGAATGAACCTCCTATGCATCCTATAGTCGATGGGTGCAATTCTGTCACTTATGCCTGTGTTAAGTATTTGGATCTTAAGTTAAAAGGCTTTTTGCAACAATAAACACAAATATGCAAAGACTCACGGCATATTTTCAAATTGTTAAATGAAGTAGAGTACAATGATGTGGCTTGATGCCTGTTTGTTTCTTACTATTGATGTGAAGGATATTTTTTCGGTGATCCCACAACAGTTGGGTATTGAATGGGTCAGTGAATTTTTATTTGAAAAAAATTGTATCACAATTAGAAATTAATTTATATGTAGATCTGTTTGAGCTTGTACTACAAAACAGCTACATATATTTTGAGGGAAGGTATTTTCTACAGAAAGGAGGGGTGGCCGTGGGGCCATCGTGCCATACTGTGTTTGCATATCTGGTTATGGCCCAGTGGGAAAGGAAGTATGTTTTAAATAAGCATGAATACAAAGAGAAAATGCCCCTCTATTTAAGGTACCTGGATGGCATCTTTATTTTGAGCTCAGGAGATGAATTTGGCTTAAAATTATTTGTTAACTATTTGAATGACACTACTGATATTTGACCTTTACATAAAAATATGAGTAACACTGTTATTTCTTATTTAGATGTAAACACGCATAAAGATCAATATGCTAAAATATTTCTTTCTAAAATACATAAGAAGGAAACATATTCTAACTTGTTTTTGCATTATGATAGCACACATCCTGCCCATCAAAAGATATCAGTTGTCAAGGGACATCTGGTCCATGCAGCTGGAATGGTCACATTAGATGAAGAGTTTCAAACTAAATGTGACAATTTGAAAGGAATGTTTAAAGCTAGGGGCTATCTAGACAGACCAATGACATAATTCCCATGAAAGAAAAAGTGGTTATTTTCAGCCAGTATTAAATAATGAAAAAAGTGAGGTGCAACTACATGAAGACATCAACATAGATAAAGCAATTATAGCTCTAGTTTTATTACATTTTACACTAGTGATTATGAGACAATAAGATATATACTAGTAAAAAAATGGGTACTTATTGAGGAAGATGGCCATCTAAGGGACACACTAAAAAAATACCTAGATTAATTACAAGAAGAGGTACAAATATTAAGGTTCAGTTGGAGCAAAAAGCACAAATGGAAGGAACACAGAAATGAAAAAAATGTTCCTTGTGCCTTAATTAATGTAAGGGATAATTTTGAAATAAGAGGTATTAAGTGCAAGCTGGGAGGTAAAAACAACTGGTGCACAAAAGGGGTGGTATATTTGTCCTTCATACTATGCAGCGAAAACAGACAGAACTTTGAAAGAAAGAAAGAATATACAAGCAAAAACTGAGGGTAATGCTACTCAATGTTAGAAGTCTAAATCTCAAAATGCACTCACTCGAGGCACTCCTTAAAATGGAGAACATCGATATCTGTGCAGTGACTGAGATCTGGTTCAAGGCTCTAGAGAGCACCCCTGCATTACCAGACTATAACTCATACCACACTTTTCAGCCATCTAACCTGGACCAGAACACCAAAAGCAGAGGTGTGTCCATATTCATTAAGGATATCCACAACTCCAGGCTAGTTGTGCAACATAATGCATCCGAGGTTATCCAAGTGCAACTAACTCTGGGCAAAACTGCAATCTAAATTGTAGCTTGCTACAGATCCCCCACCATGCCCCAGGATTCCCACTTCTCTTTTCTTGATGTACTGGAAAATATTAGGGTTCAACCAAACACCCTATTAATGGGCAATTTCAACTACCCCACCATTAACTGGGAAAACTACCCATGTATCAACTCCTTTGCTCAATGCTTTCTAGAATTCATAAATTCCAATGCCCTGGATCAACTTCTCCACACCCCCACCAGGGTCAACAATATCCTAGGCCTAGTCATTACCAACATGAGTGACCGGTGTTCCACACCTGAAATCAACTCCTTGTTGGTCAGATCCAAACATAAGCTAATCACCCAAGATATCTGCATCCCGCCCCCACCCACCATTAAGGAAACCATGGCAAAAAAATTCTCCAAAGCCAACTTCATGCCTCTTAAGACAGAAGTGGCAAATTTCATGACACCCATGCAGATGGACAATACAGTTACGACTGCTGAAACCTACACAAATGCACTCTATAAGCACTTACACAGGTGCATGGATCGTGCTATCCCAAACAGAACCAAGACACTATCCTCCAAAAAAAGGAATCTGGTGGTCCCATGCCATAAACAAACTGTACAACAGAAGGAAGAAACTTGCAAAAGAGAGTAAAATCCCATGAGTGGAGGAATTGCCTGGTCAGCCTCAGTAAGAAGCTGAGATCCCTTATAAGATCCTCCACAGCTAGCTATGAAAACAAAATCACCACTGATTCAAAGGGCAACCATAAAGCATTCTATAGCTATGTCAAGAATTTCAGTGGCAACACTCAGATCTGCTCTGAGTTACAGCACAACGGCACGAAAATTACAGAACCAACTGATATTGCCAACATCCTGTCAGATAGGTTCAGTGCTAACTTTACCCCCCCTCACCCCCTAAAGGGCCCATATCTAGACAGGAAGAATGCAGAGTCCCTGTAATCACATCTATGCAGGCAAAAGCTGCACTCTCTAAAACCAAAAACACAGCATCCATGGGACCAGACAACATCCCAGGCTGCATTTTACATGAACTTCAGAATGAACTGGCTCCCCATCTAAGCACCATGTTCAATCAGAGTCTCACATCAGGCTTTGTGCCCACTGAATAGCACACAGGAACAGTTATCCCACTTCACAAAGGGGGGGGGCCACCACTGATCCTGGGAACTATCGCCCTATTAGCCTGACAATCCCGGTCTGCAAGGCCATGGAACATATCATCATGGAACTCATAAACAAAGACATTGGTAACCTCCAAACTCTGGACCCCACCCAGTTCGGGTTTGTGAAAGGCAGATCATGCCTTCTGAACCTGATGGACTTCTTTGAGGCAGTCACCAAAGCCATAGACGAGGGTAAGATAGTTCACACAGCCTATCTTGACCTCGCCAAGGCTTTCAACACCATTCCCCATTCTGGAATTATAGCTAAATTCACGAAACTAGGCATAAATCCCTACATCAACAAGATGGGTTGCCAACTGGCTCACTGAAAGAACCCACACTGTAAAAGTTGCAGACTCCAAATCTGACTTCAAACAAGTGACAAGTGGAGTACCACAGGGTTCAGTCCTGGGACCTCTCCTGTTTGGTATCTACTTCTCTGAAGTACAGGCTAACACAGAAGGCCTCTGGCTAACAAAGTTAGCAGATGACTGCAAACTAGGAGCCATAGTGGAGTCCCCAAATGATGTGGACATCCTACAGAAGGGCCTCACTGAGACAGATGCCTGGTGTCAGAGGCATGGCCTCAAGCTCAATGCCAAAAAGTGCATTGTCATCCCCTTTAGTAAAAACTCTGTACCCATGAACTACCACATAAACAGCAGTCTACTTAATGCCGAATGTGTGATAAGAGACCTTGGGACCCAGGTGGACAGTAGTCTCTCTTTTGATAATCACATTGCCACAGTAGTCAGGAAATCCTTCTATGTGGCACACCTCATCACAAAAGGGTTCTCATCCAGGAAAAGACAGGTCATTGTTCCCCTCTACTCGGCACTCATTAGACCCATTATAGAGTACAAAGTCCCTTTTGGAATGTACCTCACTAGACATCTGCAGCAGCTTGAAAGGCCACAGAAGTACCTCATAAAGAGGATTACTGGCCTCAAACCGATGCCCTACACTGACTGTCTCAAAAAATTCTAGCTTTACTCTGTAGCATATTACCTACTCTGAGGCGATCTCTACCTAACATATAAAGCTATGTTAAACCCAGAGCTGTTGGACATGCTACACCTTAAGAAATCCCAATTCCTCTGAGCTACATGCTCTAGGGACCTAAACCTTATCACCACAGTAAATAGAACATGCTTGAGGGATAGATGTCTGTCCCAGAGACTTCCTATACTCTGGAACAAGCTACTTATCTATGTCAAGCAAAGTTCCTCATTAGTACTCTTCAAGAAAAATCTTGATGAGTGGATGCAAAATAGGAAATACACCCCAGGGATCACTTCTGTGGCTCTGCTCAACAGGGGCACAGGAAATTAACTTTCTTGGGTGGCGTAAGCCAGGGAACCTTGTTGGCTAGGCTTACATAGGCCCTTGGGCCAATTGCCTAGTACCTACCTATGAACCTATGAATTAAGATACAACAATTAACTAATGCCCTAGCTAAACATGTTATCTGTAATGAGGGCCATGAATTTAAATATATGGTAATAGAACAAGTTTTGGTCAGCCAAAAGGGTGGACCTTGGTCTTTGCAATTAGAGGAAAAAGAATTAAAATGGCAAACCATACTTAATGCATATCCATGGCCAGGTCTGAATGAATATTCATCCCTCAATAGTGTGCTTAAACACAGAGCCTTGAATAGATAGATTTAATACTTCCAGCATAGTATTATTGCTGTCATAGACAAGCAGGGGGTTCTCATGATTTTTGGAATTTGTTTGCATGTATTATTTTTTGGATGCATTGTTTTACATGCTTTTTCACACATTTTTATAGTACTTTTTATATTTTTTATGGGGTTTTTTCATATGGCTTTTATATGTATTTTATCTATACACTGGCTTATATATTTATTCATATAAATCATCAAAAGTGGCTGTATTTTATACCATTTTAACAACAATTTTATAATGAAGTGGTATAACAACATTAGCTACAATGGTTCTTAAGTTTTTATACTAAAGTAATAATTTAATTGCTGGAAATGATCATAACATGACATGTATTGAATGAATGTCAGGCATCTTCTTTGGTTGTACTGCATTTGTAATGTCTTCTGCTATTTAAAAAGCAGCTTTAAGGTAGTTTACTGTTTTTAATGGAATATTTGGTCATGGTATCTTTAAGCTCTAGTGACTCCAGTGTGGACTAGTGGGACATATGATGAGGAAATTTTTTTAAAATCAATGCATGCAGTTTTGAGTTAGATCTGAAGAAGTCTGGCAATGTTTCAATGAAAGCGCTAATAATAAAATTGTGGTCTTATACATGTGTAAGAACTGAGACGTACCTCTCTGGACTGTGTGATGACAGTCATGACTGAGGTTTCACACTATGTGTCTCAAGCAGGTATGCTATTGGCTGTCAGCTGCATTTTAGCTTCACCGAGGATGATGTCTCAATACAAATAGAAGATGATTGACATCAATAATAGGCTTAGCATCTGTTGTCAGTCTAAGGGGATCCACTATCTGTCAGCCTGGGATGACATGCTCAACAGACTTTGCTGCTTTGCCACAGATGGTCTTCATCTGTCATACCTGGAATTTTGGCTACTGGCCAAGGCTATTGCCACTCCCATAGTCCCCTTTTTAGGTGGTGTCTCAAGGACAACATTTCCAATGTAAAACCCCATGTACAAACAACCTCAAGGTTATGCTGCTAAATACTAGAAGTGTCAACAGGAAACTGTACTCACTGGAAGCTGTCCTCACCTTAGAACATACAGACCTTTGTGCAGCCACACACACCTGGTTCAAGGATGTGCAAAGCCCCACAGCCATACTAGGCTAAACCTCTTTCCATACATGCAGACCTCAAACTGAAACTGTGCAAACTAATGGTGGTGATGTATAAATATTCATTAAGGATACATACATACCCACACTGGTTACACATTATGATTCCATGGATGCACTTCAGGTGTTATTGACTGTTTTTGGGGCACCTACTCAAGTAATTGCCAGCTACAGGAGCCCATCTATGAATCAGGACACCCACTCTGTTATTTGAATCTATCAAGATATATCCAGACACCTTAGTTTGGGGTGACTTTTACTACCAACTGACTGAGTAGATTATTCGTGCTCAAACACACTTGCCATATGGTTACTCAACTTTATTATCTCCAATGCCCTGGACCAGCTGGTTGACACTCCCACAAGGGGAGTTAACATACTTGATTGGGTGCTTGTCAATATGGGCCACCATTGTAGCATCCCCACTGTGAGGTCCTCCCTGATGAGATCTGACCACAAATCAGTCTCATTCAAAGTAGGTATTACACCTCACACACACACACACACACACACACACACACACACACACACACACACACACACACACACACACACACACCTTGCAGCAAATACACTAAAGACATATATTCACCAATCCTGATTATAACCTCCTATGGAATGGTATAAAAAGCTTCGCTGCACCTCCTCCCTTAGATGTAACTGGCAACTATGCCAAGCTCTACACCAGTGCTTTATACAAACACCTGTATGACTGCATTGACTCGGCTGTACTTGGCATGAGCACAACAAGCTCCTCATGCCAAAGCAAACCTTTCTGGTGGACAATTGCCAGTAACAGGCTTTACAATAATAGCAAGATGTTGCTGTCTAAGGGTAGGAGGCAGGGGATGGAGGGGAGGGACCCCCCCAAATGGAAACTCTCCCTCTTCAGCTTAAACAAGCAAATAAATGTTGTTGTGAAGTCCTCTAAAACAAAGTATGGGTCCAAATTACCCTCTTCCACAAAGGACAACCACAAGGCATTCTATAGCTACATCTTTAACCCAAAAGAAAGGCCCACATCTGTGCCAAACTCATAGTTAATGATACCACATATACAGAGCCTGTTAACATAGCTAACCTAGAAACTCAATGGCAAAACAAACTAGTGAAACCAACTAAATGGTCGCAGCAGCAGTAGAGTAAACACCAACAGTTTATTAAAACACTTAAAGTGCTTTTCGTTTGCTGAGTATGCAAACTTCATCAGAAGTAAAACAACTGAGAATACATCAACCTTTTAAACACTCAATCAAAAAAAACACGGGACAATCAAATCAATTATTACCACTTAAGATAGTACATTTAAAGTGGTATACAAAGCTAAAACTATAAGAAATGTTATAAAATAGCGTTCCAAACTTTTACAAAAAATAATAAATAAATAAAAATACAATAGTATATTATAAATGAATAACCAATTAACACAAATGTAATAACTAATACGTAAATAGTACAAATAAAAATTAAAATTAACATATACTGAAAGTTATTTGTTTAACCATTGAGTCAAACTTAAAAATATTTGACTATTATAAGCCATTATCTTTGCAGACTCCTCAATTTTAAAATGCTACTAATAGAACAAGTCTCATTGAGACCTGGTAAATTGTATGCATTAAGTTTGATTTGCCAAATAAGCTCAAGCTTTTCAAGTTTTAGAGGTGTGGGACCACCTCTGATGTTTTGTAACACATGATCTATGGCCATGAATTTGAATTTATGATCAACATTTAATTGGATGTGTTTGGCCAAGGCGTTGTCAGTCTTATTGTGACCTATTGTGTAAAGATGTTCATACATTCTGTCACGGAGTCTTTGCTCTGTCTTGTCTATGTAAAAGGCAGGACAACATGTACATTTGGCCAAATAGACCAGAACAGTTGGCATGAACAAATGTGAGAATTGTAACTTTTGTAGAAATGTGGAAGTGGCCAATTCATTTGTTATCAGTGGCGTACAGTTTAAACTTAAATATAGGTTTAACTGCAATTCCAAATTTAAAACTAAAACTTGAAGAGCTTGAGCTTATTTGGCAAATCAACCTTAATGCATACAATTTATCAGGTCTCAATGAGACTTGTTCTATTAGTAGCATTTTAAAATTGAGGAGTCTGCAAAGATAATGGCTTATAATAGTCAAATATTTTTAAGTTTGACTCAATGGTTAAACAAATAACTTTCAGTATATAAGTTAATTTTAATTTTTATTTGTACTATTTAGGTATTAGTTATTACATTTGTGTTAATTGGTTATTCATTTGTAATATACTATTGTATTTTTATTTATTTATTATTTTTTGTAAAAGTTTGGAACGCTATTTTATTACATTTCTTATAGTTTTAGCTTTGCATACCACTTTAAATGTACTATGTCAAGTGGTAATAATTGATTTGATTGTCCCGCATTTTTTTTGATTGAGTGTTTAAAAGGTTGACGTATTCTCAATTGTTTTACTTCTGATGAAGTTTGCATACTCAACAAATGAAAAGCGCTTTAAGTGTTTTAATAAACTGTTGGTATTTACTCAACTGCTGCTGCAACCGTTTCTTTGGTTTAACATAGCTAACCTGCTGGCTGACAGGTTCTGTGAAACCATCACTTATCTGTCCTCAGAACACATACCCATGACACCCTACCACCTGTCCCCCACCTTGTATCTCTAAAGAGCAGATCAAAAATGGCTTGTCTATGGACAAAAACACAGCATCTGTGGGACCTGATAACATCTCAGGATGAGTCCTATGTGGGCACCAACATGTAGTACTAACACCATTGTGAACTCTTTGCAGTCATAGTGTAACCACTGGCTTTGTCCAAGCTGACTAGAAAACAGCCATAATTATTCCCTTGCACAGAGGTGGTGCATCCACTGAGCCCGGAAACTATATACCTATTATCCTGACTAGTCATATCTGCAAGGCCATGTGGCAAACCATCACCGACCTTATCAACAAAAATATAGGTAATCTCCACACAGTTGACCCTACACAGTTTGGATTTGTCAAAGGGAGAACTTGCCTGTTAAACCTGGTGGATGTCTTTGAGACAGTCACCAAGTACCTGGATGAGGGGAAATCTGTGCATACAGTCTACTTGGACTTAGCCAAAGCATTTGACACTATCCCCCACTCAGCCGCCATTGACAAACACACACAACTAGACCCTTATATCATTAGAGGGGTCATTCACTGCCTCAGTGATAGAAAATCATATAGTCAAAATAGGGGACTCCACCTCCAATAGCAGAGATGAAACCAGTGGTGTTCCACAGGGTTTAGTCATGGGCCTTCTACTGTTTGGAATCCATTTGTCCAAAGTATAAGCATAACATATATGTCTTTGGCTGACATGGTTTGTTGATGCCTTCAAACTGGGAGCAGTCATAGAATTTCCAAAGTATGTTAACATCCAACATGAGGGTCTTATTTAAGAAAATAATTGTTGCCAAAATCATGGCCTTAAAAGGAATACAAATATACGTATTATCATTGCTTTTGGTAACAGCAGTGTTTCTGCTAAGTACCACATTAATAGCAACACCTGACATACATATTCAGGGGTGAGAAACCTAGGCACATATGTTGACAGCTAACTTATCTTAGGTCACCATGTCAAACAGAGCACCTCATTGGCCCTCTTTAGATGCAATCTACAATTGGATAGGTGACCGTAATTTCACCATTGTGGTTCCACCTGTGTCCCTCTTTTATTTATTTATTTATTTATTTTACATTTGTTGACCAGATTAGTCCATATTAGCTGATAGCCCTTTTTCACAGAGTCCCAGGGATAAAAGTTTCACAGTTACTAATGCAAGTACAGAGAGTAACTAAAGGAGCAAGGGTAACAACTTGGCTAGGATTTTAAGGGCACTAGGGCCTTTAGCTTAGTAAATTCCAATGAGCCTATGATCCCACAGGCCAACATAAAATGCTCAAACACTCACACACACACACAAAGTTGGCTGCAATGAAAATAGTACCACAACCTATTTGTGGTTGCAGAACATTGCACAGCACATACATACCAAGTTAACTGGAGTGAGATTAGGACCCTTGTCTATCTGGTCTTACACAATACAGATCACAGTACTTAATGCACACTCCACATCTTAAGTCTAACATTAGCATGACTTTAGGTAGTCTTATGGTAGATGACATCAGCAGTCCTGGTGGAGGACAAGAGAATGATGACCTGCATCACCTGCTAGGTCTAAAATCTTGTCTGTTTATAAGTCAGTGTGGGATTCATATTTGTTTTTAGGAAGTTGGACATACACAGCCAACCATGCTGGAGTGAGATTAGAACCCCTACATATCTAGGTTTACACACTACAGATCACAATATTTATCACACGGACCAAGGTTTAAGTTCAACAATAGCATGGCTTTAGGTAGTATTATGGTAGATGACATCAGCATGACTTGTGGGGGATGACAGTTTGGGGGCCTCCATCAACCAAGAAATGCAAAGCAATGCAAGTTTTGAAGTCAGTGTGGTATGCACCCTTGTTCTTTATACACACATGCACAGCAAGTGGGCTAGAGTAAGATTAGAACCCCTACCTATCCAGGCTTACACACCACAGATCACAGTACTTATCACACACACCACAGCTTAAGTCTAACATCAACCTGGCTTTATGTAGCCTTATGGTAGATGATATCAGCAGCGCTTGTGGAGGATGAGGGTTTGGAGGCCTGCATCAACCAAAAATGCAAAGCAATGTCATTTTGAAGTCAGTGTGGTATGCACACTTGTTCCTTGGGGAGATACACACACACACACACACACACACACACACACACACACACACACACACACACACACACACACACACACACACACACACACACACACACACACACACACACACACACACACACACACACACACACACACACATATACCAAGTGGGCTGGAGTGAGATTAGAACTCCTACATCTCTAGTGTTATACATTACAGATCACAGTACTTAACACATGCACCACAGCTCAAGTCTGCTTCATAAATTATGGCAGGTGAAGTAATCCTAGGATGTTTTGCCTGGCAAAAGTAGGTCTGCTTCTTCAGAACATCCTTTAAAAATAATCTGAAAGTTAGGCATGCATCTTCTCCTGTCTCAGATAAATTGAACATGAGAGATTTAGTTCTGGTTTTAATTCAGTGTCTTGACCCTTCCAGTGCTGCTGTTTCTGGCAAGAGAAAAAAAGGGATTCTTCACTTTCTGAAGAGGCTCCAGATTTTGAACTACAAAATGATTGTGTAGGGAAAACTTGTGCTATAAATTCTGATGGCAGTGTGACTTCTGTCAGTCCCTAAGAAGGATTCTCATTTCCTGAAATGAGATCTAGAATGAATCAGTTGTTTCAGTGAGAACATAATGACATTCCACTCTCTCTGAGAAGATATTGTGATATGCTGCAACTGAAATTTTCTGAAACTACACAGGTTCCTCCTGTTCTTTCAGACTAAATTGTCTGACAGCCAACCCACTGTCCCTAAGAAAGCTGATAGATTGAATAAAGTTCCTCAGTATTGTCACTTTTTAGATCAGATCCAGCAGTGGTTTCTCAGGTAAACCCAGCTGCTGCTGCTGCTGCTAAACGCCTGATTAATGCCAATCCTTCCCTTTCTAACAAGAATGGCAAAGCATTTGATATATTTGAACAAAAGTGTATTTTTTCAATACTTATTTTTAGAATTCTCAGTTGTCAAGCAAATCTGTTAAAGTGTATGCTTTTCTCTTTTGAGAACATGAGGAACATTAAGGCAAATGTTCTCTTATTTGAAGAAAAAACAGCATTGTGTTATCTTACTGTTTCTGTGTCTCAAGTGGCTATCCACTCTTTAAGAGTTATTTATGATTCAGATTATGCCACTTCCAGGGCTGCTGCTGCTGGAACTGCTATGTGGTTTGCTTGGTTGCATACTCAAAACATTCTTGAAGATCAAAGCTGAATTGTTGACGTCTCTCTTTAATAGAGAGGTACTGTTTGGTCCATCTGCTGCAAGAGGTGCATAAGCTTGATAAAAATCTGATTCATGGGATTTCTCAGATTTTTCATCTTTCCTTCACCAAGTTTGTAAAGGGATTTAATGCTATGTCTACAACTTAACAGAAAACAAAGTAAGAAGACAGCAAGTTGCTGCCAAGCAGACTTTTAAAAACAATGGCAGGGAGTCTCAAAAAGAAAGGTGGGATTCTCCAGAATAAAGAACAGTCTAAGAAGTCTGAATGACTATCTTCAAAATCCTTCCTCCTTCCTTTCCTTTCCTGTCAGACCTTTAATTTTTCCCAAAAATCTGAGCCTCCATTTTTGTCTTTGGCAATGGATAGCTTCACATCAAAGTCCTTTTTTGTCCCACCAGTATTTCAGCACATGTTGATGTAGGGGGTGTTAGAAGTGGTTCTTCCTCCTCAGCTAGGAAAGTATTTTAATCAAGAATGTTTCTGATGCCAAAGAAAGCAGATTCATGGAGACCATTTCTGGATCTTTTCTTTCTAAACCATTTTGTGATAGTGCCCAAGTTTGAAATGTTATATCTCCACAACATATTAGCTCTTATTCTCATTTGAGTTTTCTAGTGACTTTATATTTAAAAGATGCTTATCATCACATTCATATAGCTTCATATTTTAGATGTTTCTTAAGGTTTTCTGTGTCTGGATCACATTTTCAATTTCTTGCATTACTGTTTTGACTATCTGCTGCTCCAAAGGTATTTTTAAACGTAACTGGCTCCAGTGATAGCCCACTGTAGACTGCAATATATCCACATTTTCCTTATTTAAATGACTTACTTATCTATGTAGAGTCTTTTATAAAGTGTCAGGAGTCTCCCACTTGGGTGACAGATCTTCTACATAGGATGGGGTTCCAGAAAAACATACAAAAGTCTTGTTTAATTCTTCTCACATTAATGACTTCTTGGGGAATCTCCTAGATTCATCAGTTCAAAGAGTTTCTTCCCCACAGGAAAAAGTAGATATGTACTTAGATCTACTCCTGAGTTTTTTCACTCAGACGTCTGTCTCAGCAAGGGAATTCCTCAGTATTCTAGATCTCATGACATCTATGGTTGTTATGGTTCCTCTGGCAAGACACTGCATGATAAAAATTCAGTGGTACATAAAATCTGTATGGTCCCAACATCAACATCCCTTGACATTCCAGATTCCAGTTTTGGGGTTTGTGAGAAGGGAAAGTGTTTGGTGGAGAGACTAATTTTATCATAATACAGGTCTTCCATTTTCCCTTCTAGCTGCAACACAGTCTGTAACAAAAGGCACATCAGACTTTGCTTAGGGTGCAGTGTCTATATGAATAAAAATGCAGGGTCTTTGGAACAGAAAAGACAAACCAAAACACATAAACATAAAATAGATATTTGCACTGATAAATGCTTTCAACTGTCTCAGTCACTATGGTCCGCAGGAAGGTTACAAGTGTTTACAGAAAACACCACACTGATGTGGTACATAAACAAACAGAGAGATATCAGCTACTACTCATTCTGCAGACTAGCTATGGTAGCCTGGGATATAGCTTTTCAGCACAATCTCACTTTGCTGGCATCTTACATACCACCAAATTTAACTTTTCTGGCAGACACGTTGAGAAGGACCAGGACAGACCCTCACAAATGGAAATTGAATCAGGGGTTCTAGGAAATGACCCAGCTGTGACAAATACCTGAGATAGATCTTTTTACCTCTAGTCACATCAATCAGTCAAAGAAGTTCTGCTCCAGGACTCTATCCAAGAAGGCCTGGAAAACAGATGCTTTTTTTTCCCTTCGACAAGAATGTTCTCACATGCTTCTTTTCCAACATTTCCACTAATATGCAATGTCATACTGAAGATTCAGAAGGCCTCTCCAAAGTTTATGGTGGTAACTCCATTCTGGCCCAGGCAATAGTGGTTCTCTCTTCTATTGCAAAAGGGTTCCGGGCAATCACCTCAAACTTTATAAAGACTGAACATACACAAGACAGGGAGGTGTTTGATACATTCTAGTTCCAAACAACAGCAACTAACTGCCTTGATAATAGACTCAATACCTTCTAGGAACCTGTTTTTCAAGGGCATTCAACAGATATTAAAGAAAGCAAGAAAATGTGCTACTAGAAAATCATATATTAGTAAATGGAAAAGATTTTCTAGTTGGTGCCAAGAACTCAAATCCTTTCAAAGCTAATGTTTCTCTGGCTCTGCATTATATGTGTGAATTATTATCCTCTGGCTTGTCTTACTCCTCCATCAGGGTTCATTTGTCAGCCATTTTAGCATGCCTGCTAATGAATTTCCCTCTTTCATTCCAATCTCATGTGAAAATACTATTGAAGGTGGTGTTACATACCAAGCTTCCAAGGAAATACATGGCTGCTGCTTAGGATCTTAACTGTTGCTCAGTTTGAAACCATCTCATCAGGCTGACTTGAGGTTTTTAACATAGAAAACAGTGTTACTGATTACTCTGACTTCTGCAAGAAGAGTATCATTACATCTGAGTGACTCCTCCAGGTGCATTTGCAGTTAACGCTTACTGACGTCTCTAGGCAGCATCAAGTATTGCTTGTTCATATTTGATTTATAATTCCAAAACCATGCTACGCACACAGTTTTAAAATATTTCATGTTAAAGCTTACACAATACCAAACTCAACTACATTAATATTTGGTCTCTGTCTAGTGCAGGTAAATAGATATTAAGTGTTGTTTTATGATATTAATTTGAACAGATATACTTTTTCACAATTTTCTAAATATCTCTACAACCAAGTAACACAGACATAACTTCTTACCGTCATATGAACGCTATCAGCTTGATGAATAAAATGCTACTAACAGTATGTATGTATGTAACTTGAGTGGTTGATGAGACATTTTAAGTTGTTTACAAAATATTACAAATGTAATAGTGTTTACTGTGACTTATAAAATTCAGTTTAAGGCCTAGAACCTAAAGAATACTACCACTATAAAAATAGCTTGTGCTGAAGAGCTTGCCATTTATACTTCTTTTATTATCCCTATGGTTCCAGAGATATGAACGTTTGTTTGAAATGTGAGGACATAATTTGATTCTGTCAAAAAGCATAGGCTTCACTCATTGGAAATTACAGTGCAAACTTCCTGAGCTCTATTGGAGTGAATGAGTTAAGCTGCAAGCTCTTATGGTAGGTCAACCACAAAGATAAGGTTTCCTTAAGAACTAATCCTTCATTTATGCCTAAAGTGGTATCGAAGTTTACTTTGAGCCCAGCTATCCATCTCCCTGTTTGCTTTCCAAAACCTAAAACCAAGGGAGAAAGGATACATCATACCTTGGACAGCAAAGGTAATTTATTGGCATATTTAAATCTTTTAGAAACTCTGATCGGTCATTCATTTATTGTGGAGGTAAGAAGAAAAGGCAAGCTGTGCCAAAGAAAACTATTACTAAATGGTTGTCTCATGCTATTGCATTTTGTTATATCCACCACAACAAGGCAATTTCAGGCAGGGTCAAGGCTCATTCTTCCAGGTCCTTCTGCAGAGCTATGACAGGCTTTGCTAGGACCATTTTCAAGTGGCTTCTGGATCTGGACCTTCATCCTTCCTTCTCTCAGTCAGCTATGGTAATCTGCACATATAGCTTAGGATACTGCAGTGATCAGTATGATGAAAAAATGCAGTTGTGTAAGTAAACTTATCATAACAGTAGATGTTCAAATGATCACTGCTGCTATAGCTGCTCACTCACTCCATCTCCCTTATTTTTGAATGTTTTTGTTGCCAAGGTGAGAACTTCTAATTTTAGTTTCCTAGCATTGACCTTTTTAGGGCTCTAGTCTCCCTCTCTCAGCTGGAATGAAGGCTCTAAAGGTCTTTGGTGCTTAAAACACTCTTTTTCTTCAGCTCAGCTCAAACTAACTGTTTGAACATGTGAAAGGAGTTCTTGAAGCTTTGAAAGCTGGCCAGCTCTTACATCCTTATCAGGATATTACTCAGACAGCTAAGGCTACTGTAGCAGTGATCATTTGGACATTTACTGTTATAGAAAGTTGCACCTCAATTAATTGCACTTAATGAATACATGAAGTATCTGATTCTCCACATAGCTATACTCCCAACAAACTAACAGCAAAAAAATTTGCTGCACACTCAGAAGTATTCATTTTTGCAAGTGACAAGTTTCCTACACCCTCCACATCTATCACCACATCACTGCTGTCTCTATAAATTAATTCTGAGGTCACACAAACTCAGAGGAATCAGAAAAAGTATAGAATACACATAAACATATGTTTTCCCATTTGAATGACTCTTGCAACAAAAAAAAACAGGCCAGAACATGTATAAGAGAACATGTTATAACATAATAGCACATCAATGACATAAACTTGTGATCTTTCTTCTACCATGATTTGTGATTAAGCAGTTGTATTGCTCCCTTTTAACACTTTTATTAATTTTCCAGAAGTTGTACTTCAGACTAGACTGCAACTTTACTTCTTTCAGCCTTCAGCAGCAATAGCTGGCTAATTAATTCCCTTGCATTCTGAAGTCTTTTAAGTCAGGAAACTGCTTACTTTCTAAGATATAAGCAACACAGCAGGTAGCATGCTCACCTTTAGTGCAGAAGGTTGTGGGTTCACTTCTTGCACCAGGTAGAGCAATTGCTGACACTGTAGTGCTGCATAAGGTGGGTATTGCACTCCTGAGTGTGTTGTCCTTTGGATGAGACATTAAATCGAGGCTCCATCTGCTTGAGTCGATGATTGCTCTGATGGGTTTAAAAGATCCCATAGCACTATCAAAAGTAAAAGGGGAAATCCTCCCTGGTCACATTTCCCCTAATAGTATAAATACCACCAAGGGTCTCCACTGAAATGTTCTACTAGGCTAGTGGACTAACCTGGTGAACCAAGGAATCCATCTCTCTCTTTATTAATTTCAAAAGTAAGGAATACAGTTTTCAGTAGTGTTTATAGTAACTGGGGGATATAGGTATGGTCCATTCCCCTGTCTAGGGCCCCATTTGACCATGATCTGGCTCTGTCTGTTACTAATATAATTCCAGAAACAATAAAGTAAAGGAACGATAAACCAAGAACCACTCTGCCATAGGAAGGATCCACAAACGATCTCCACTCAGTAGTACTGAAAAAACTTCTTTAATAAAATGCCACCTCAAACGATTAAAAACAGCACAGTAGAGTTAAGCTCTTTCACCTAGTCCAAATACCAGGCTTCTTCAGAACTCTGAACATTGTAATTTCTCCTCTTAAATAGCATAAATTACATTATATGACAGCCCCTCCCCAAAACAATTCAGTTATTTAAAACCACAGTACGATCCTAATTTAAATGAGACCTGGTCTACTAAGTTAAACAATATTAAATTTGAAATAATGAAAAACATCATAACAGCCACAAAATACAAATAAATGCATGATGTGAGTAAAATGTGTAGTTTGTACAACAAGAAACAGTTCACATTAATAATGATTACAATTCACATTTCTAGTCATAGTCTCTCAGCTTTTAGTTTCAAAACACTGCCAATATTAATATTGTCGTTTAATCCCGGGGCTCTTCCAGCATCTAATTTAAGTTGCCAAAGCAACTCCCTGTATTCCAGTTTGGATTCCCAACTACCATCCCGAGGGTCTGTGCAAACCTGCTCAAGTACAAAAAACTTTATATCCATATTATTACAATTTTGGGAATGTTTGTAAAAGGCATTAGTTTCCTTCACTTTACTAACTTCGTATAAATGTTCATAAACTCTCTTGTTTAAATGCCTTTCTGTTTTCCCTATGTAAAAACTTGAACATTGCATGCACATGCCCAAGTAAACTACCCCTTTAGACTTACAATTAAAGTATTGGGAGGACTGAATGTTGAATTTCCTAGACGGAATGTACAGGGAGCCCTTATTGGACATGTAAGAGCATTGGTGACATGCCCCACACTTGTAAGTACCTTTCTTCTTCCTGGCCTGCCCACTCAACTTTACTATCCCTCTCTCCATATAGTCCTTGAGATTCATATCTCTCCTCCTAATAAAGTGGAGTTGAATAGGTAAAAAATCAGAAATTTCCTCGTTTACCTTTAAGACAGGCCAGTATTTAACAATAATCCTTTCTACTTCTGACGAAGTCCCCGAGAAAGTGTGCACAAAGGCACCTTCCTTGGAAATAGTTTTTAAAGAACCTTTATCCAAATCACCAGTTCCACTCCCTAATAAAGGGAAAAATGTTTTATTCCTATTCTCCATAACTTTCTTAAATATATTTCTAATCAACTCCTCAGGGTAACCCCTCTCTAAGAAGAGAATCTTAATAAAATCCACCTCCTTCAAGAATTAGTCCCTTGTACTTGTCATTCTTGAAGCCCTAATCAACTGGCCTTTCACTATACCCCTTTTTTGATAGAAGGGATGTCCACTGTCAAAATGCAAATAAATATTTGAAAATGTCTTTTTCCTAAAAATTTTTGACTGAAAACAATTGTTCTCATAGTCCTTGTACAGTGTAACATCTAAATAATCCAAACTATCTTCCTTCATATTCATAGTAAATTTCAAAAATTCGGTGGATTCATTGATGTAATTAAAAAATTCATCGAATTCTTCTTTTGACCCTCTCCACAACAAACAAATGTCATTTAAAAATCTGGTGTACTTAATAATGTGTTTTATCCACTCCGTTTGTAATATGAATTTTCTTTCCCAGTAGTATAACACACAATTAGTGTATAATGGGGCACAAGATGCCCCCATAGCAACACCCTTCTTTTGATGGTAATATTCTCCATTAAAATATAGGAAGTTGTTCTTAATAACAGTTTCAGTAAATTCAGTTACTAAATTAATGGTGTTGTTGTCCAACCCAGATTAAGTAATAAGAATTTCCGAAAACCATTCCAAACCCTTCTCATGGGGAATACTCGGGAACAATTCAATAATGTCAATCGTAACCATAAGCAAATCCCTGCTAAATAATTCTTTCTTTGTTCCCTTCAAAAACTCCCATGAGTCCTTACAAATGTGCTGTATTGAAGCTATAAACTTTTTAACCTTCGAGTCAACATAAATGGCCAAGGGTTCAGTTATACCCCCTGCACCTGCCACTATAGGTCTAAATTTGATGTTTTCAATCCCTTTGTGTGTCTTAGTGATGCCAAAAATTGTAGGTATTTTTGGTTTATCAACATATAAAAAATTATATAGCTTTTCATTTATGCTCCCTTGCATTAGATGATCAAACAAGTAATATTTAATCTTGGCATAAGCTATGTTGATCTCGTTTCAGGAAACTAATTCATAGTGGTCCGTGTCCTGCAAAATATTCTGCATATAAGTGTCATAATCAACATTGTACATTAAAACCACACCACCCCCTTATCTGATTTCATTACCCTACATTTTTGTTCATTTAAAGAAAATAAAACTTTTTGTCAGTTTCAGAAAAGTTATCACTCCTAACTTCCTTGTAATTAAGATGCCTAATTTCCTTCAACCAATTCTTCAAATATTTTTAAAAATGGGTGGATGGGGGGGGGTTGAAAGTACTCGCCCTCGAAAAGTCTAGTATGGGTTGTTCCTGACCTCTAAATAATATGTTAAAATTCAACTGTCTAATAAAAAGTTTCAAATCAATAATTGTGTTTACCAATACCCCTGGACGTGAGGGAACAAAATGAAACTCTTTTGTGAACAGGTTAAAGTGTTCGTCCGAAATATTAATATCCGTAAAATTGAATATAATAAAGTTCCCTATTTTAAAAACTCTATTCTGATGTTCAACTTCATCACTTATTTCATTAACCACATACTCTTCAAACATTGGGTGAATTAGGTCATTTAATTCTGACCATAATTCCATCCCCTCCCTCCGAATCTCCCCCCTCCCCCCTCTGATACTGAAAATCCTGTGTTGAGTGTTTCCTTTCCTTTTCAGCTAACCTTTCACTTCTTCTTAGTGTAGGAGGTCCCGCAGAAGGGTCATTAATATGGTCATTGTTGGAATAACCATCCTCTTTCCCATTAATAAACACTTAGTCTTTATTACTAAAAGAATAGTGTGTGTTAGTCAATGGATAGGCCCTTCCATCCAGGTATTCTAATAGATCTCTCTCCAATTTTCTTAATTTCCTTTCAATAATCTTTTCACAATGATGATCAACCTTTCTAAATACATTCTCATATTTGGTTTTCTCTCTTCAATTTAATTGATCATTTAATAATTTCCGATGTACATAATTAAGTTCTTTTAAAAGAACCTCACTCCGGGCTTCATAGTCCCATATCATTAAGTTCATTACTTCAATACCAGTTCTATTAAACACTTCACACAACTGCTGGTATAAATTACTATCCGGTTTTACATTGTTAGGAAATTTAAATATCCGTAGTCCCTTCGGGACTCTGTTGACTTGTACACACTCTCTTAAATAATCAATTTCTAATTGGTTAGCCTTAAATAAATGTAGTTTATCGCTAAACCCACTGAAATGATCATCAAAATTGCTCGTTTTACGAGAAAAAGTACCTTCATTAAAATTAAATATTTTCGTAGTCCAGGTCTCAAAGTTAAAATTGTTTCCGATGTTCCCAAACTCAACCTCTCCAAAGTCCGGTGAATTTTTATTATTGTTAATGTTCATCCTTGTAGAGTTAACAGCAAGCTCGCCATTGCTAACACCACCAGAGCGAGTTTCGCCATCTCTAACTGCCCGTGAAAATGTCGTTGCACGTCCATTGCGTGTGTTAAGAGCATCAGAAAGTTGCTGTTGCTTGCCCAGGGAAACAAGAAGCAGTCTCTGATCCCCTTTCTCGCATACTGCCCGTCAGTTGAGTTAACAAAGCCATTACTTGGTTAAACTCGCTTCTTGTTACCGGGGAATTGACCATAACTTCATAGTTGTCTCTTAAAACAGTAGGAGTATCCATGAATTTGTCAGAATCCTGTCCTTCGGCCATCAAAAACCAGAAACAATAAAGTAAAGGAATGATAAACCAAGAACCACTCTGCCAAAGGAAGGATCCACAAACGATCTCCACTCAGTAGTACTGAAAGAACTTCTTTAATAAAATTCCACCCCAAACGATTAAAAACAACACAGTAGAGTTAAGCGCTTTCACCTAGTCCAAATACCAGGCTTCTTCAGAACTCTGAACATTGTAATTTTTCCTCTTAAATAGCATAAATTACATCATGTGACAGCCCCTCCCCAAACAATTCAGTTATTTAAAACCACAGTACAATCCTAATTTAAATGAGACCTGGTCTACTAAGTTAAAAAACATTAAATTCTAAATAATGGAAAACATCATAACAGTCACAAAATACAAATAAATGCATGATGTGAGTAAAATGTATAGTTCGTACAACAAGAAACAGTCCACATTAATAATGATTACAAGTCACATTTCTAGTCATAGTCTGGCAGCTCTTAGTTTCAAAACACTGCCGATATTAATATTGTTGTTTAATCCCGGGGCTCTTCCAGCACCTAATTTAAGTTGCCAAAGTAGCTCCCTGTATTCCAATTTGGATTCCCAACTACCGCCCAGAGGGTCTGTGCAAACCTGCGCAAGTACAAAAAATTAAGTTTTTATGTAGGAAAAACAGAAAGGCATTTAAACAAGAGAGTTTATGAACATTTATACAAAGTTAGTAAAGGGAAGGAAACTAATGCCTTTTACAAACTTTCCCAAAATTGTAATAATATGGATATAAAGTTTTTTGTACTTGAGCAGGTTTGCACAGACCCTCGGGACGGTATTTGGGAATCCAAATTGGAATACATGGAGTTGCTTTGGCAACTTAAATTAGATGCTGGAAGAGCCCCGGGATTAAACGACAATATTAATATTGGCAGTGTTTTGAAACTAAGAGCTGCCAGACTATGACAAGAAATGTGAATTGTAATCATTATTAATGTGGACTGTTTCTTGTTGTACGAACTACACATTTTACTCACATCATGCATTTATTTGTATTTTGTGGCTGTTATGATGTTTTTCATTATTTAGAATTTAATGTTTTTTAACTTACCAGACCAGGTCTCATTTAAATTAGGATCGTACTGTGGTTTTAAATAACTGAATTGTTTTGGGGAGGGGCTGTCACATGATGTAATTTATGCTATTTAAGAGGAGAAATTACAATGTTCAGAGTTCTGAAGAAGCCTGGTATTTGGACTAGGTGAAAGCGCTTAACTCTACTGTGTTGTTTTTAATCGTTTGAGGTGGAATTTTATTAAAGAAGTTCTTTCAGTACTACTGAGTGGAGATCATTTGTGGATCCTTCCTTTGGCAGACTAATATAATTCCCCAAATCTTGTTTTCCATAATTTGTAATTTTTGAGCATTTATCCAATACTGCAGGACTAGCAATAGTAAACCATATTCAAGCTTTTGTATGAGGACATTCCTTGCTATTGCCTTTCAAATTTCTAGGGATAGTAAATGAGACATTTTGTAGCAGAGTTCAAGCTGTGCTAGAGTGGAATTCAGACCAGTTGTTTTACATTAAGAAGGTTTGTGGTCTGCACTGTAGTGGCAGAACAGGCAGCTTACATCCTTCTAAGTTGGGAACTGCTGATTGAGGGCTCAGTGTATGTTATTCTAAAAGTGTATTAATTCTGGTTTAAGCACTTGGGCTTCAGGCCAGTTATTTTACATTAGAAGGGTTCGTGGTCTGCACTCTTGTGGGAGGAGAGGCTGGACTCTACCCTTCTGAGCTGGGAATTTCTGGTTATAGGCTTATAGTGCCTGCATATTTGAACTGCTTCTTACTGAAATTGGTATACCTTGTTTGTTGTAGCATAGACTAGATCCAGGCCTGCTGAATCTAGCTTTGTTTGTATAACTTGAGCACTAATTCGGGCATTCTTTAAAGTATTCAATTGTATTTATTACTGCTTGGTAGTAAATTGATTAAAGTGTAGCTATCATTCTAAGTCTTTTGGATTAAGCACTTGGGCTCCAGACCAGTTGTTTTACATTAGGAAGGTTTGTGGTCTGCACTGTGGTGGCAGGACAGGTAGCTTACATCCTTCTAAGTTGGGAACTGCTGATTGAGGGCTCAGTGTCTGTTATTCTAAAAGTATATTAGTTCTGGTTTAAGCACTTGGGCTTCAGGCCAGTTATTTTACATTAAGAAGGTTCGTGGTCTGCACTCTTGTGGGAGGAGAGGCTAGACTCTGCCCTTCTGAGCTGGGAATTTCTGGTTAAAGGCTTATAGTGCCTGCATATTTGAACTGTTTCTTACTGAAATTGGTACACCTTGTTTGCTGTAGCATAGACTAGATCCAGGCCTGCTTAATCTAGCTTTGTTTGTATGCTTGTTGTTTGTTTGCTTGTTATTTCCCTGAAATGCTAATTCCACCTAAACACGGCTTTTCAGCGCTTCTGCGGATCCCTAGTGATATCTGCATTGCTTACTGTACTTATTTCCTTGTTTCACTTGAAAGAAAGTTAGTTTGTCATTTTTGCATTTAAGTTACCTGTAACACATTGCGTTTAAGTTACCTGGCACTTGCCCACTAAAGCAATTATATAAGTCAGCACTAAAAAATTAAAAGCACTACACCCTCACAAACTCCCCTTGAGTACCTTGTTCCCCATTAGCCCTTTTTTTCAATTATAAAGGAATTCCCAATACTTTTCTAGCATGTCCAAAGGTCAGTTGTCAATCTCCTCTCCGGTCCAGCTGGTGAATCTGGGAATCTTGAGGCAATGTTACAACTGCCTCATGTACACAGACAACCCTCTCCTCCTCCCAACAAATTCCAACACATGTGAGAGATGCAACCATATAGCCATACTGGAGGCTAAGCTCTCTCAACTCAGTACTGGCGTAACCAGTCAGAAAGAGAAGGAAACCACACTCACTACAATTCCAGTCTCACATAGACCTACCACGACAGCAAACCAAACACATAAACACACAAAAACATACTCGGAGGCCCTAAATAAAAATCTGCCTAAGCAGCAGAGACCTCCAAAGCAGACACCCAAGCAACCGCTACCCCAAAACAAAACACGTACAACACATAGCTCACAAAGCCAGTGTGCCAAACAGTCACAGCCCTTAAGGCTAAACAACACACCTGATACACTTGTAATAGGTGCCTCTATTGTCAGGCACACTGACGTCCTGCTCACCAGGCTGAACAAGGAGAAGGTCATGGTGAGCTGCCTGTCAGGCGCTAGGATCCGCCACATAACACATGCACTCAGGTCACTCCAAGGCAAGTACAAATATGACTCAGTCATTGTCCATGCTGGTGTGAATGACCTGAGACGTACCTCCCTGGACTACATGAAAAGAGACATAGAGGAGCTCTCTGAGCATGTAGCCCAGGCCGGTATGACCCTGACCTTGAGTAGCATCTTACCCTCACCAAGAATGATGCCACAATATGAAGACAAGATGATCAATTTCAACAACTGGCTTAAGTATTGGTGTCTTTCAAAGGGGATCCAATGCCTGTCATCCTGGGATGACATGCTCGACAAGCCACTATGCTTCGCTAGGGACGGCTTGCACCTGTCACCCCTGGGCTTTCGGATATTGGCAAAGGCTCTTGCTACCCCCATAGTGCCTTTTTTAGGCAAGGCTCAGAAGACAAACCCACCTCCATAGGTATCACAAGAGATAAGAAACTAAGAGTAATGCTACTCAATGCCAGAAGTCTAAACCTCAAGATGCACACACTCGAAACTCTCCTTAGCATGGAGAACATTGATATCTGTGCAGTAACAGAAACCTGGTTCAAGGCTCCCGAGAGCACCCCAGCACTACCAGGTTATACCTCATACCATGCTTTTTGGCCCCAAAACCTGGACCGAACCACAAAAGGAGGGGGAGTATCAATATTTGTCAAAGATACCCACACCTCCAGGTTGGTGGCACAGCACGAAGCATCAGAGACTATCCATGTGCAACTAACAGTGGGTAAAACTGCCTTCCAGTTTATAGCCTGCTACAGACCACCCTCCCAAACCCAGGAACCCCACTCGGCCTTCCTGAGAACACTGGAAAATATGAAGGTCTCTCCAAACACCATTATATTGGGTGACTTCAACTACCCAAACATAGACTGGGAGCATTACTCTAGCTCCAACACCCTAGCCCAAAGGTACCTAGAATTTATAAACTCAAATACTATGGAACAACTTGTTACCACTCCCACAAGAGGGGAAAACATACTGGACCTGATCATCACCGACATGGGGACTCCATGCTCCAGACCAGAAGTGTATCCCTCATTGGTAAGATCAGACCATAAACTAATCTCACTGGATATTCACATCCCGACTCCACCCCCTGCTCTAATAACCACAGTGAAAAATTTCTCTAATGCAAATTTCACACTCCTCAAAACCGAGGTGGAATCCTTCAAAGCCCCCGGGCCTGTGGAAAATATGGCCCAGACCGCAGAATCCTTTATAAACGCATTCTATGAACACCTTCAGGAATGCGTGGATCATGCAATCCCAAATAAAACCAAGTCCCAATCCTCCAAAGGCAGATGTCCTGTCTGGTGGACCCCAGCCATAAACAAACTATACAATAGAAGGAGGAAGCTACTACATGATAGAGCAAAATCCCAAAAAGGGAAGGCATCTCTGATCAGTATTAGCAAAAAACTACGGGCACTCATAAAATCGTCTAAGGCCAGCTTCGAGAGAAAAATTGCACAGGACACTAAGGATAATCACAAGGCTTTCTTTAGTTATGTTAGGAACCTGGGTGGGAATTCCCAGATATGCTCAGAATTAGTCCAAAATGACAAAAAATACACCAAACCCACAGACATTGCCAACATCCTAGCTGACAGGTTCAGCACAAACTCCCCCCCCTCCCCACCAAAAGGGCAAATATCTATCCCAGCAGAGTGCTGCCCCCCTTAAATCTCAGATGCTCAGGTAAGAGCTTCCCTCTCCAAAGCAAAAAACACAGCATCAATGGGACCAGACAGTGTCCCAGGTTGCGTCCTACATGAACTCCAAGAAGAGTTAAACCCAAACATAAAACTACTGTTCAATCTCAGCCTTACTACAGGATATGTACCCAAAGAGTGGTGTACAGCAACAGTTGTCCCTCTCCACAAAGGTGGTGCCTCAACAGATCCTGGAAACTATCGCCCCATAAGCCTGACTAGCTTGGTCTGCAAAGCTATGGAAAGGATCATCATGGACCTCATAAATAAAGATATTGGGGACCTACAGACACTGGATCCTACCCAGTTTGGCTTTGTTAAGGGCAGATCCTGCCTCTTAAACCTGGTTGATTTCTTTGAAACAGTCACTAAGGCCATTGACGAGGGGAAGGTGATCCACACAGCCTACCTGGACCTCGCAAAGCCTTCGATACAATACCCCACTCGGGCATTATAGATAAGCTCACCAGCTTAAATATAAACCCCTATGTCACTAGATGGGTTGCAAACTGGCTCAAGGACAGAACCCACATGGTTAGAATTGCTGGAGCCATGTCAGACTCCAAACCAGTTACAAGTGGCATCCCACAAGGCTCAGTCCTGGGACCTCTCTTGTTCGGTATATATTTCTCGGAGGTACAGGCCAACACGGAAGGACTGTGGCTGACCAAGTTTGCAGATGACTGCAAACTGGGCGCCATAATCGACACTCCAGCCGACACAAGCATCCTCCAAAAGGGCCTCATAGAAACAGACAACTGGTGCCAGAGCCATGGCCTCAAGCTAAACGCCAAAAAGTGTATAGTCATCCCCTTTGGCAAAAACAAAGTGCCCACAAATTACCACATAGGTGGTAATCCATTAAGTACAGACGAAGTAATTAGGGACCTGGGGACCCAAGTTCATAGCAATCTCTCATTTGACAACCATGTGGCCAAAGTGGTTAGAAAAACATTTTATATAGCCCACCTAATCATGAAGGGATTCACATCTAGATCAGGGGAGATCATTGTGCATCTTTACTCATCCCTCATCAGGCCCATAATTGAGTACAATGCCCCTTTTGGGATGTACCTTACCAGACACCTGCAGCAACTGGAAAGACCCCAAAAGTACCTCACCAAGAGGATCAAAGAGCTCAAACAGATGCCATATACTGCCCGGTTAAAGAAACTCCAGCTCTACTCAGTGGCATAAAACCTGCTCAGAGGTGATCTGTGCCTGACGTATAAAGCCATGTCCATCCTGGAATTAATGGACATGCTGCACCTCAGAAAATCCAAATCCCATCGAGCTACGCGCTCGAGAGACTTGAACCTCAGCACTGAAATAAATAGGACATGCTGGAGGGACAGATTCATAACCCAGAGGCTCCCTTCACTCTGGAATAAAATCCCAGTCCAGGTTAGGCAGAGTCCCTCATTGACTCTCTTCAAGAGGAATCTTGATGAGTGGATGGGAGATCGTAGGTTTACCCCGGGTATCACTTCTGTGTCACTGTTAGACAGAGGCATAATATACTAACCTCGAAAAAGGGCATAGCAAAATTATTTTAAAATGAGTGGTGAAAGCCAAACACACTCTGGCTAGGCTTATAAATGCCCTAGGGCAGATAGACTAGTATGAACCCATGAACCTATGAATAACTGTATCTGTATGTTGGGTAAAGACCAAAGGCACATGACTATGAAGTGTACTCATAAATAATTTTATTGGCAACAAAATGATGTGTTCAGGCACAATATAAAATTTTACTTCTCTTATAATGACAACTTATTTATGAAGCATTCCCAACCATCATTGCAGTCTGCTTACAGAGAGAAATACCCATACAGCACCACCAATGGAAATGAAACATAATGCATAGAGACATTGTGACATTGAACACCTCTGAACTAAAGGATTTGCAAATAAACATGACATGTACTTTTATGGAAAAAAAAATCAGAGAATTTTTATAAAGAGTGTTGGGTACAAAAATCAGTTAAGAAAGCCATTCTACTTCCAAAAGTTTCATTGCGTCTTGGCTCAGATTTACAAGGTAGCACAGTCAGCAAATGAAATGGCTGCCATAGCATATTTAAATCTGTTCTGTCAGACACAATCTACTGCACCCAGCCCCAACAACAATCCATAGAAGAATATCTAACAGATATCCTTTTCTGCTGAGCACCAGTGATGTCTGATTAGCAAAAGTGCTAACAACTAATGGTGATTTATTATGTTATAAAATAGCAAATTAGAGCAACTCATACATTTTCTGAGATACCAGGGCATCAAGAAACACAGAAAAGATGTAAAACAGATAGATACAGACTTTATCCAACTCAAAAAATGCAAAATTTATATTGTTCTCTTGAACAGAAAGCAAACAGAACACTTAAATTTAGATATAAAACTGTTCACAGTACATAGCAGTAAAGGACCACATCTCTGTCACCATATGAAATATTAAAGAAAATTTACAGAATAATGGCATGACCACATACAAAATACATTTAGCTGATGATTGCTAGCATATATTGCTTTTAGAAACTTTATTATCATACAAGGTACTTTACTTATGAGGAGGTCATAATTCCACTGACAAGTTCAGTATTCAGCAGCAATATATATAAAATGTGCACTTGTGATGTAATGACACCTAAGTAAAAAAGCATTAGAGGCCATCTGTGAACACTTTATAGTTGCCAACCCACCCACCCCAGTGGCAACTGCAATAAATAATGCCAGATTGTTGAAGTGAAGACCTCTGTATCAGTGTGTCGGCATATAACAAACTATATGTCAGATATGTAACTTCGCGAAGGCAGTTAAAAAAAACAGGGAATTCTAAGAGGAGGCTTGGGTTCACAAACCCACTGATGATGATTATGGTGATGATGATATTTCCACTCTAATGGATTACATCGAATTTCAAACATAATTCACAAAGCAGCACATATAATACATGGAATGCCCACAGTAATGTGTATCATTTATTGTAGTCAACTGTTGTCTACTTTCATCTGCATACTGTCTCCTATGCAGATAACTACAGAGTCTGTCTACCTGAAAAACACAAAATATATATACATTTGTTGTTAACTGAATGGCAAACAGCAAAGCACCCAAATATATACATAAGACATTCAGTAGTATCTAGGAATAAAATAAACATATCTGTAATCATAGGCAAGATTACAACAAAATGTGCAGAATAATATGACATGGCTAGCTATGAAAACGGAATTGCAGCAAATAGTAAAGAAAACCACAAGGCCTTCTATAGTTATATAAAAAATCTCCATGGCAATACCCAGATTTGCTCTGAGCTACTCTGGGTATTGCCATGGAGATTTGCTCTGAGCTACTGCACTGAATCTGTTGGCTAGTATATTGGCAATATCTGTTGGCTTGGTATAGGAGGTACCATTGTGCAGTAGCTCAGAGTAAATCTCCATGACAATACCTAGATTTGATCTGAACTACTGCACAATGGTACCTCCTATACCCAGCCAACAGATATTGCCAATATACTAGACAATAAATTCAGAGCCAACTTTAACCCTCCCCCCCAAGGGACCAGTCACAATACCAGTAGATTGCCAGGCACCCAGTATTACTGCTGCACAGGTTAAAACAGCACTGTCCAAGGCCAAGAATACAGCTTCTATGGGACCTGACAATATTCCTGGCTGTGTTCTACATGAACTACAGAGTGAACTGGCGCCTCAATTGTGTACCTTGTTCAATCACAGCCTCACCTCAGGCTTTGTCCCTACCGAATGGTTCACTGCTATAGTCATCCCTCTCCACAAAGGAGGAGTGACTACAGACACTGGAAACTATTGCCCCATTAGCCTGATGAGTCTGATATGCAAAGCTATGGAATGCATCATCATGGACCTAATAAACAAGGATTTAGGGCATCTCCAAACTCTGGATCCCACACAGTTTGGTTTTGTGAAGGGCAGATCATGCCTGCTCAATTTGGTTGACTTCTTTGAGTCAGTCACCAGAACTGTGGATGAAGGCAAGGTGGTTCATACAGCCTACCTTGATCTGTCCAAGGCCTTTGATACCATTCTCCACTCTGGAATCATAGAAAAACTCACTAAGCTAGGAATCAACCCCTATATCACTAGGTGGGTTGCAAAGTGGCGCACAGGTAGAATCCACAGTGTGAAAGTAGCTGACTCCAAGTCAGACTGCCGATCAGTCATGAGTGGAGTCCCACAGGGTTCAGTCCTGGGTCCTCTCCTGTTTGGTATCTACGTCCCTGAAGTCTAGGCCAACATGAAGGCACTCTGGCTGACAAAGTTCACAGACGGTTGTAAGATGGGAGCTATTATTAACTCCCCAATTGATGTTGACATCCTACAGAATGGCCTCACTGAGACCAATGACTGGTGTCAGCACCATAGCCTTAAGCTCAATGCCAAAAAATGTGTCGTCATCCCCTTTGGGAAAAACCCAGTTCCCATGAATTACCACATTGATAGTAGTCCACTGAATACAGTAGGCGTTATAAGAGATCTGGGAACACAGGTTGACAGCAACCTCTCTTTTGACCATCACATTGCCACTGTGGTCAGAAAGTCCTTCTACGTGGCACATCTCATTACTAAGGGTTTTGCATCCAGGAAGAAAGAGGTCATTGCCTCCCTCTACTCTTCCCTCATTAGGCCAATCATTTAGTACAATGCCCTATTTGGCATGTACCTCACTAAGCACCTGCAACAACTGGAGAAGTCCACAAAAGTACCTCACAAAGAGGATCCTAGGCCTTAAGCATTTGTCCTATAGGGACAGACTAAAAAAACCCCAACTATTCTCTGTCTCATTTCGCCTACTTAGAGGCGCTCTCTGCTTGGCTTACAGAGCCCTGTCTGTCCTAGCTCTGTTAGAAATGCTACATCTAAAGAAATCCCAATCCCTCCACACCACATGCTCCAAAGACCTCAACCTCATTACCACAATCAACAGAACATGCTGGAGGGACAGGTTCATAACCCAGAGACTGCCCATGCTATGGAATAGACTTCCCATACATGTCAAGTAGAGCACCTTACTGGCCCTCTTCAAGAGAAATCTTGATGAGTGGATGGGAAATAGAAATTTCTCCCCAGGGATCACTCCAGTGGCTTTACTCGACAGAGGCACTGGGAATTAAGGTCAGGTGGCATGATGCCAGGGTAATCTTATGGGCTAGTGTTGTAAAGGCCCCAGGGCCATTAGCTTATTACACACCTATGAACCTATGAACATGACCTCACCTTTGAAATACTCTTGGTTACTGATTTCCTAAATGTGACTTTAACCACTCCCCTTCTGACCCCATACTGTGTCTGATAGGCAGCCTGTGTTTGCTAATGTCCATATAAGGAGATGGAGGCAGATTGTGCTATTCCACACCTAGTTCATCATGGAGTAGGTTCATAGTGATACCTTTCATTGGGCACATAAGACTTTTAAGGGAGAAATCCATTTTAGTAGATAATGTGTATGAATACAACTAGGAGAAATATAAATCCTATGACAATTCAACTGTCTCAAAGCAGGCATGGCTCAGAAAGTTCAGTACCCCTCAATTAGCTTTTCAGGTGATTCTCAGCACAGCACACTAATATACTGGGTAATTCCTTCTCAACCTCAGAAAGTCAAGACTCTTGGAATCATACGTAAGTACTCAGTGCCCACTCCTGATTCTGATGTGAAGCCAACTTAATGGTTAGATTACTTCCCCTGTATAGTTTTGTCTTGAACCTTCCCTTGCACTGCTGAGCCTTCCTTCAGCTGTATGCTTGTTGTGGTGAGTTGATCACTAATCTTATTCATATCACATCTGAAAGAATCTACAATCTCTTTTAACTGCATCTTTCTGCAGGTAAATGATATGCCTAACACTTTATGGAGGTACAGAACAATGATCCATACCATTGCAGGTTTACCCGCAAGGTCAAGTCAGCCATGGTAAAATGGCATATTCTTTTGAGAGGTAATATGGGTTACATACCACCCTCTTATCTGCAGAGGTATTGTGAATCACGTAACCCTGAAGTTCTCTTACCTACGTGTTGCATTTTATATATAAACATGCAACTGTATTCTGAGTCAGAAAGTAACAGATATGTGACTTGCTCTTATGTTTTGTAAAATCTGCACCAGGTGCCTAAAAATAGGTCACTTAATCTGCAATATCTGTGTTTTCCTGTGGTGGGAAATATGTCTGAAGTTTTAAACTTCTTACGAGAATATGAAAAAGTAAAGAATATATAAATATTGTACCTTCCTGATGCGTGATATAAATTGTATAGCAAAGAAGCTTAGCATAATAGCAGGATATGAGATTTTTCCCAAGAAGGAAGGTAGCACAGTGGAAAAGGCAATTAGAAGATTCTTTAAAGGGTTAGCTAGCCCAAGAGCAAGTAAACAGACCCATTCATATACTTTTCCAATTGGATAAGTTTACTTGTTAAATGTTTAGCCAATTCTAATGTACTATTTTAAGCTTTTCTCCCAGGATTCTGTTGAAAAGATACCAAAAGCTCAGTTGAATCATCCTGGTTAAAAAACTATAAATAAATGCACACACACACACACATGCATACATACATAGTATATACATACATTGAATGAATGAATGAATATGGGGCAAAAAGACAGTTTTCTTTTTATCTGTTATCTGTGCAAGATACATATATATAAATCACACTGCTGAGAGAAAAACAGAAGTTTAAAAGGAATGTTACATGGCACCTGTGACTCATGAATTTTTGAGTTATTGTTCTCAGCATATTGGTCTCTCTTCCCACAAAGTCAGATAAACTTTGCTTAAAATCTAGTAATTAATTTAAGAATAGCTAGATAAAGCTGCAGTTATACATTTCCTTTCTTGCAATGTATTTGTTCAAAAGTATTATTTTCCATTTCTATGTATGAATCAATATCTACAATAAAAAATAAATTTGCCATGATATGTTTTGCCAATTGTTTTTTATCATCTTTGAGCCAAATATCATTGGCATGCTTGGAAATCCTCTCTTTAAATTGTTGATTAGTTTTGTTGACATAGAAGCTGTCACAGTGCTGGCAATGGGTAATATAAATGAGATTTTAGTCTTACAGTCTGTATATGTCCATAAAGAATAGCATTTATGAGTTTTAGGAAGTATAAAGACTTGTTTTTTCCAGAGATGTATTTACAACTTGTACATGGCTTGCTGGGATATGTGCCAATCTTATTAGAAACATTATGGGCATTGTTATGCTGAGTATGGCAGAGTAAATGCTTTAAGTTCTTATTGTTCTTAAACAAAATAAACAAGTAATCTCTATGGTATTCCGGAAGTCTCAAACAACCCTCTAAACAAATATAGTGGGTCCAAAAACAAAACAGTGTAAGAAACTTCTCTGTGTGGAACATTTTCAGTCCCTATATCTCTAGTTAATCACTGTATATTAATCAGATCAGACAACAGTAGTAGAAGTAGCGAATGTAAACTCTTCAAGTCAAAAAAAAAATATATATATATATATATATATATATATATATATATATATATATACATACATATATATATATATATATATATATATATATATAATATGAAATATTGTACAGAATTACTAAGTATTCGAAAGTACTCCAGGCAAGGCAGGAAGTCTGTTTGCCACATTGTTTACATGACTAATTTTATTTTATTTAATTCTACCAATTAGTTTTAAATACCAAGTTAAATCAGTTTTAATTGTATATTTTGTTTCCATCAACATACATTTTTTCTTATTATTTTTCTTTCTCTGGTTCTCTTTTTTCCACTTTATTCAAAATGATGTGTAATAACAATACTTACTAATTATACAATAATATTTTTATAGATAGTTTTTAGGGTTATTGTACACAGACCTGAAGAAGTCTAGAAGGACGAAAGTGATCTTTGTTAACAATAGGTTATGAAAATAGAATATGATTTTTACAATTGATTTTTTACATGCAAAGTGTATATGTATATATTCATATATATTTTTGATTGCCAAATGGACTAAGGTTGATATATTTCCAGCTATGTAGTATATTGTCTTGGATAAAATCGCAGACTTAATAATCTGGTTAAATTAGAGGTACCACATCATTATAAATTGCATTTAAAGTGCATAAGGGTTATATTATTATGACAGCTACTAAGTAGGGCAGGACCAGCTCTAATGCCACATTAATGGGGGAAGGGATGTGAATTTAACATGTGTACCAATAACACTTTGTTTTACCACACAATAAACCACTCCCTTGTCTGATAAAAGTATATATATATATATATATATATATATATATATATATATATATATATATATATATATTTAGACAGCTTGTGAGGAAACTATTACTCTGTTAATTTTGTTTTACTTGGATCGCTTGTCTGTGTACTTAATAAAGGATTTTTGACTGGAAACAGACTGCCTGCCTTGCTTGGATTATTTTCAAATACTTAGTAATTCTGTACAATATTTCATATTATATATATTTTTTTGACTTAATGATTTTAAGTTCATTACTTCTACTACTATTGTCTGATCTGATTAATATACAGTGATTAACTAGAGATATATGGACTGAAAATCTTCCACACTGAGAAGTTTCTTACACTGCATTGTTCTTAAACAAAAATGATAGAATCTCTCCCACTATTTGTTTTAGATTCTCATTACTGGTAAGGATTTTCCAATTGTCTCTTATGATGTCACACACATATCGAACATCATTCAAATATGTCAAGACTACTTTCATAGGTGCAGCTCTCAAAACCTTCTTGGATTCCATAGTATTACCTGCTTGGTTCTTCTTAGAATAAAAGGGTCTTCCAGTGGTGTTACGTAATGTGACAGCTTCCTTAAGTTGGTTATGAATCTCAATCTTGTTGTATCCTCTCTGGATGAAATCAAGAGCTAAATGTTCATTGGCTATAAGAAAATCACCATCTCTGGTATGCAGACATGAATTCCTTAACATTTGGCCTTTGAGTATATTTTTATAAATGTATCTAGGATGCATATTGCTTTGATCTAAAAGGTTATTCTTTCTACATTCTTTACAATATAGGGAGGTATTGATACCAGTCACCAGATCAAGTTGCACTATGCATTCAAAAAACTTATACATGTTTCAGAATATGATATTGTAAATCTCAGGAAGTCAGTAGTAGTCTCCAGATATTTAATATACAATATGTGGATCAAAGAAATTGTTGTTTAAAACAAAGCTCTCCTCCCATTCAGCCAGTACCAAATTCACATAACTACTGGCACAGGGAGTGCCCATGGCAACTCCCCATTTCTGCCAATATATCTGATCACCATATGTAAATATGTTGTTTTCGAAGACCATTTCAAGTGAAAGACATAACAGTCCAACCTTTTCTTTGGCATATCCTTCAATTCTCTGTAAAAAGTTACCTATAGATGTGACACCAAAGTCATTAGGAATCACTGTAAAGAGACTCACTATATCCAAAGTAACAAGACAAAATGATTCAAAATTTGTAACACAAGAAGTAGATTCAAAAAAAGTGCCTAAAAATGCTTGGTGTCCTTTAAAACAGTGGGAGCCAAAGTTAAAGCATGCTAAGCTAGTAGTCGGTGAATCAATATCTATATATGGATCTCCTTCAGAAGCTCAAAGTTTCAAAACTTTGAACTTCAAAAGGCCGAGACCATAAGATCAAAGTTTTGAAACTTCAAACATTTTGAATGGAAATGGCTGTACAGCGTGGAATGCAAAATTCACCATTTTCTTCAATGTAGAGCGATCTCAGAGTTGGTATATTTATTTAGCAGGGGGTATGGGGACACAGCCCCCATATGGAAGGTGCAGGGGTCAAGTTTTGAAGATTTGAGCTTCCGAAGTAGAGCCCTACCTAAATATACATATATATATATATATATATATATATATATATATATATATATATATATATATATATATATATAAAATGTGTACTGTACTGCTTAACTCATTATTTTATAAATATAATATTTTTACTGATTAACTTTCAAAAATGGGTGGGCCTAGTCATCTTTCATTTATTTATTAATTGGTAAGAGAGTATAATATTACTGAAAGGGTAACAAACTGCTATCTGCCTTTAATCAGTGAGCAGGCCATACTGCTGCACACTATAATTTGTGTTCAGTGTAAACCTGTTTATCTGTGTTGATGGTGATGGCCAGTACCCAAGGCAGCAACAGTAAATTTCTCAGTTGTTCCTATCTGTATACATGGCTTATATTTTACTCTGCTTGGCACCAGTGGTACAACTCAATAGGTCACAACACTTGGTCTATATTATGATATCGCACACTCAGAAGAGCGAATGACATATAATCGACCCCATGTAAGCGAAATCTTACAATGTTGAAACCTCAGAACAGCAATTTTTTTCCAAGGGAAAAAAAATCTTTGTTCCAAAAAAAAAAAAACCTGCAAAACATTACATAATGTGGGGGCTTCACCACCAAACCCCCTGACGTGGGGGACTGTGCCCCCCACACCCCTACTTAAATATACCAACTCTGACGTCACACTACAGTGCCGAAAAGGCAAAGTAGCGAAAGTGGCCAAACAAATTCTTTACTAGGGAAAGACTTCGCTGAAAAGTCACTTCACTATTTTGCCTATTCGCGCATTTCAGTTCGACAAAGACGCATTCGAACAACCTGCGTCTACGACAGCATAATAGGGAGCCACAACACTAATGGCCATTCACATGGATTGGCAGCAGTGGAGTTTAAAATTCCATCCATCGTTTAACCACGTACCTCTTACAGTGGGGTTAGTGGTGGTTATTAAATTGGGCTTGTTTAGCCTGTAAAACAAATGTTTTACCAAAGGATTTTCTAGCCTTGCAGTCAAAAACTAAATATGCAGAGGTATAAATTACACATTAGTTAGTTTGTGTTTAATTTATTTAGTTCTTTTTTATGCATTTATGTTTGTTGACCAGGGTAATGGGCAGATCCACTAAAGACCCATTTCTATCATAGCTTGGAAGTCACAGAAAACAAAAAAGCAGTGCAAAACAATGCAAGTTAATAGTACAAAGGCAACATATAACATTATAATGAAAGTGATGCATATTTAGTAGAGACAGCATTAATTAAACAAAACATGACTATAAGAAGAATATCTATATATATATATATATATATATATATATATATATATATATATATATATATGGGTCTACTTTACATTTTGTGAAAAGTCGACTTTCATATGGCTGAGACCTTATGATCGACTTTCGGAAAGTTGACCATGTAAAATAAACACAAAAAACACAATGAACACTTACCTTAAAACTGTTAGCAGTGGGGCAAGCCCCCCGCACCCCCATTGGGGGCACCGCCCCCCACACCCCTCGTAACGTAAATATACCAACTCTGAGATTGCACTACAGTGCGGAAGAGGGAAATTTTCCCAATCCACACTGTACAAAGTTAGCAGTTTTCCATGGTTGGCTTTCAAAAGTCGATCATATGGTCTCGGCCATATGAATTTCAACTTTGTGAAAAGTTGATCATGTGAAGGAGACCTATCTAGATATATATATATATATATATATATATATATATATATATATATATATATATATATATATATATATATATATATATATGTGTGTGTGTGTGTGTGTGTGTATGCACTAATCATTATAATGGCTAAATGCACTTTGTATAAGTATTTAAACTGCATAGATAAAAAAAGGAATAAACAAAGAGAGAAGGATTTAGTAGGAAGGATTGAGTAGCAATTAAAAAATGGGGAGGGGAATGTTGAGTACATGATAGTTGTTCAAGGGTAGTTGGAAGTTATGGAGCTGGAGTGGTAGATGGGCAGGGTTAGAGAGAGAAGTATTAACATAATGCCATATGGTTTTATAAATATGGGGAGGCAGTGGGCATATGTAGGAGAACATTGTAAAGGATGTGACCCATTAAGTGGATGGGGCTTGTGTTAGGAGGGGATGATTGAGGCATTTGGCTTTTATTATCCATTTTAACAATGTGTTAGCAATCATTTTAATAATTTTCTATAATGAAGGAATAGCAGAGAAATAGCAATTATTCTGATCATGCTCTAAGAATGACTGGCCTTTGTCCAAGCCTTACTGACTTCAGAGTGCGAATATAAAAGCAAGGGACTGTGCAGTGACAAAACTTCTCAAATGGGGAGTGGTGAACTAGCCCATCTAAAAAAATGCTTATTTTCTATTTTTGCATGTTAGCACAAATTCTCCCCATGCACACCTCTTTACAAATTATAGGTTCTTGTGGTAATGGATTGGATGCATAAATGCTTTAGATGTTAGAGCTCATGCATTTTGAGCTAAAATAGTAGATTCTGCATTTTACTTCCAGTTACACCTGTATTGGACCTTAACCTGTAGTATGATCAGTAGGAAATGTTAAGCTTTAATGGCCATAATAATAAATGAAAAAAGCTTTGTGAAAATCTTGTTGTACACTTTGCCTTTCTTATCACTGTGTAGTCAAGTTGTTGTTTTGTCTTTCGGCTTTTCCCGGTTAGGGGTCGCCACAGCGGAACTCTGGTCCGCTAATGATTAGCAGTATATTTTAATGTGCTGAGTTGCCAGCCCTGACGCACAACCTTCAATGAAGGTACGCCCATTCAAGCATGTCTCCACACAGGAGACGCTCTAGCTGAGAATCGAACAGGACGTCTTACTGTGAGGCGACAACGCTACCACAGCACCACAATAGCAATTTTATACTGTACTTATCTGTGGCCAAATCTCTTTGAAAACAAGTGGGGTGGGCAGCTTAAAGTAATGTTTGAAGATTTTTGACACAAAGTAGTACCCTTCCAAACTGTCCAAATCATGTGTCACGCTGTTATGATTCTCAAAAGCTAATTCCATCTTTGATTCATTCGTTCATTTACCAATACACGTTATGTCCTATTCTGAGTTGTGGTTGAGCCACATCCTGTTCTGTCAGCCAACATGCCTGTGTAAGAGAAACAGTTGTGGAAAGTATGTCAGTCCATAGTAGGATGCACGCATGCGCAGACACACACACACACAAACACACACATGCACACGCGCACACATGCACACACACACACACACACACACACACACACACACACACACACACACACACACACACACACACACACATACACACACATGCGCACGCACACACACACACACCGCACACACACACAATGAGAAGAACCTGGTGCACCAATAAAAATGCACTAGGACACAGGAGGGACTTGCAGGCCAATACAAAAGATACTGCAGCCAGAAACAAACCAAAGTTCCAAGCACTTAGAAGCAATTCTCCACAGTGCTGCACATTCCCATTTCATGGAAAACCCTATTTCTCATATGCAGTGGGAAGCTACACTGAAACAAAGGTATCATATTGGTTAGTCTCTCAGTATGCTGATGAAACTTTACTTAAAAAGTGATTTATTTGACCATTTAGAGTGCTCTGACATAAGCAACACAAAGTTATTAAAACTTAAAATCATCGGCAAAAGTATTTACTTATTTCTTAACCAGTTCAGTGATTTGTTCTATCATGGATCCTTTTAAACTTTTAGCAGGGCCCAAAGAGCAAGGAAAAATAAAATAAATATTGAAAGTTTAAATTAGTCAGTTAACCAGCATATTTTTGGAAGGCGAAACAAAATCAGGGTAGCCGGACAAAATCCACACAGACAAAATGAAAATATGCAGACTCTACACAGGTAAAGACTGGAGATTAGGACTGAACCCCTGGATGCTGCACCTATGAGAAAAAGGGCTTAGTTAGTGAGTCACCATACTACCAAAGGTTTAAATATTTCCTAAGCAAAGTTTTAGTAATCTAGTGTTTTTAGGTAAATGGGATGGAATGTGATATTGGATACATATGCGATGTTATATGAATTGACAAGAATGATAAGATAAAATAGCTTTCAAATGGAGAGGTCAGCAATCAGATAATTTCAGCAAAGTACAGAAACAAAGACGACTAAGGATTGATCAGGTCCCCACATTAACTAGAGAACTAGTACTAGATTATCCCAAAGCCATCCTGAAATGTATTTAGTTGAGCAGCTTTTTGGATCTCCAGTTTGGAGAGAAGGATTAAGACTATAAGATACTAGCAAACATCATCTTGTAGTCTTAGGTTTGATCCCTTCAATCTCTGCCTGCCTACTGTGTGACTCTGAGTAAGTTGCTTAACCAGGCAATGTTCCTGGATCTCCAGTAAAAAAAGGCAGCTGGGACTAGTGAGTTTACCTGGCAAACATAAATAATATTACCGAACAAAATTATTTCTTGTCAACAGATGACATTTTGGAACAAAGCATACTCACTAACACCCAGACCAAAAGCTGAACTTTTGATACCCACTGAATGTGACCTGAAAGAGTGAGAACTGGTATTAATAGAAAACTTAAAGTTAGTGTAGTTTAAAAATAAGGGTGTCAAGTAAAAAGGCAGCTCTGCTCATAACAGGGATCTAGTTTGCCTTCTATAAAGTAAGATAGTTTCCTAGGGTTAGAGAAGTTGGCAAATTTTCTTTTGAGTGACTTGCTAAAAATGATTATTATTGGAGAAATTAATGACTATCAAAGCAAGGACAATGCTTGCTGTACCTTTAAATTTAAAATGTTTCTGCTACATAAATGTCTGTCTTCGTGAAAGAGCACCTTTGTGATCTTGTGGGTAAACTTTATTGACTATTTTTCACTGTAACTGGTAAAACAAAAAGAGAATAGCATTACATCTATGGTTTCGTGTATGCAAGCCTTACAATGTGTAGAAACAAAATAATAAATAATTCTTTGAAACAAACACCCATTTTTGTACTATTCTGTTCAGTTGCCTGGAGTATTGGCTATACTTAAAATTAATAAAGCAGTCATGCTTGTTGCATCAGTGTGATATTCAAGCCCTGACAATGTTCCTGAGTCTAAAGTGACTAATTTTCTCTTAGTATTATCATTACTTTCCATTTTAGCCACTTCAGACATGTTTTAAGCTCTCAGCAACTAGCAAAACAGCTAGTGAAAGGTTGATTAATCAGAGAACGTACTGCTTACTTTAATTTCACTTTTGCACTTCAAGGAAGCCCAAAGGACTATTTTAAAAATTAAAAAATTAAATTGGACAGAAAACCTTCCAAACAAGAAAAACACTGAAAGTGGTTAAACTTCTTTCACAATCAATAACAAATGCTGTATCAGGTCTGTGATGATTAATTTTTAATATGTTTTGCCTGGTTGTCCATTGGATTTATTATTATTTATTATTATTATTTTAAGTCAGTAGCAAAGAAAATGTCCTTTTTCAGCACAGGAGGATTCTACTCAGAAGTTAATGAATGTTCCATTTTTATTGCACTTGAACACCAACAGCCAAGACAATATAGTAGTTTTTTCATTTGCTATATACTTTTTTCCCTTTTTTTTTGCATTTTGCTAAGTTGACAAGATGTTTGTTTTTCATTTTTTTAAACTGACTCAGATACATAAAAGAGACATCACATGTTAATAGGAGAATAAGCATATCTATCTTTTAACACTTGTGAAGATATGTGAAGGCTGCCAGCCTAGCCAGATAGAATTTTGTAGATAATTCTGTCATTTGTAAATATTAATATAAGTCACAGGCTTGTTCTCTTAAATAGAAGAAAATGCTGTTAAATGTGGAACTGCAAAAATGTAACAACAGTGCACTCTGCTGTAGGAAAGCCGATAAGTCAAGCATTGTACAATTGTTTGATGTCAAAACTCGGAACTGAGATGTCTAAATGAAGGAATTCTTCCTACTGTTTTGAGGCCACAGTTAATGGCTATAATTTACATATATAATTTATTTTATTGCTCTGGCTTCCTGACCAGCTGCAAGATAAAAAGGGCTATTAACCTCTGAATTTCTGTTACCCTGGGAAAACCAGAAAATTGTTAAGAATGATGTAATGTGAAGCAGCACTGTGTTATCAATTTAAAGAGAGATAATCAGAGAGCATTTTAGCATTTGTCATCAGAACATCCAACATCACCATCACTGCTTTGCTCTATATGTAAGTTTATTTTAGAACTGTGTTTCCTCTTAGATATAGCTAGGAAATAAGAAGATTAGACTAATTGTTTTTTTTCTGTATTGATGTCAGAACTATTTTACTGTATTATTTTTATGCATTTTCCTGTGTCTGAACTCTTAACTAGCAATGTGTAGTAAGAAGTATTTGTCAAAGAAACAGCAAAGGTTCCAAGCATGGCTTAGTTCAAAATATTTAATGGGTACAAAAAATACACAGGGTAAGCACTTTCATGGACCAAGGCTCCACTTCATCAGACCATAATAAAGCATGTCAGCATTTACTCAACATTTAAACCTGTTTCATCCAATATAAATCAAGTTTGAGAGTGATGTAATAATTGGCATTAATTAATACAAATGTACAAAAAAGCATATATATATATATATATATATATATATATATATATATATATATATATATAACTTGTAGTTACTGATATGCGTGGACTGATAGACGAGAATAAATATAACCATCTCATTCATAAAAAAGCATGCTTACATATTTGGTTAAAAACTCAAACATCCTAATAAAAAAACCTTAAATAAAAGTGTTTGACTACAAAACATCTGAGTCAACTTATTTAAAACCTACTAATGCTTCAATGGTCTAGCTCTTAAAAATAGTTTAAGCGAAACGCTGCTGTTTAAACTAGGATACCTGTCAGCTTGTAGTTTTAGTATCCATTTCTGTTCAACAGATTCAGTTCTATTGTTGAGGTTTCCCCCTCTAACATTGACATGTAAAGTTTCTACAACAAAAAACTTAAACCTATGTTCACAGCCTTCCTTCATCACATGCATAGCTAGGGCATTATACTCTTTAGAGTTCCTGATGTCACGAAGATGCTCTAAAATCCTATCTTTGAAGGGTCTGTTCATTTTGCCTATATAATATGCATAGCAAGTCATACAAAAACTAACCTTTGCTGTTTTTTTGACATTTATTACGTTTTCACAGTTAGTTCCTGCGTTGAAAGTCAGGTTTGTTTGCAGTTGTAGTAAGCAGTATTGTCTGGTGTTTTTATTATTTATTATTAAATATTTTTAAACCTTTCAACTGTGGCTGGTTTGCATAGAGATAATATAAGCTCTGGAGTACATTGCATATATAGGGACTATATTATATATTCGAAGCTTCAAAATTTCAAACCTCATATGTTCGACAACATATGTGCAAAATTTGTATCTTTGAATATATAATAAAAAGTAAAAAAAAAAACACTTACCTTAACACTCTGACCAGGGGGGTAAGCCCCCCTGCACCCCCACACCCCCCTACTTAAATATACCAACTCCAAGACCGCACTTCAGTGCAGAAAAGGGAAATTTTCCCATTCTGCATGAAAGGAACTATTGCCTTTCACCTTCGGACTTTTCAAAGTTCGATCATATGGTGTTGACCATTTGACATTCAAACTTTGAAACGTTCGATAATTTAATAGGAACCTGTATATATATATATATATATATATATATATATATATATATATATATATATATATATATATATAAAGCCCCTCCAAATAAGCCTTGACTGTTCAGTTGCACTTACCATTTGGATAATAATATTGCACATTTTAATTGGACACCCTTTCATATGGACCTTTTGGTAGCTGATATATATTAGTGGGTAGTGGTAGTGATTTCTACTGTATAGTCTGGTTAAAAGGTGCACAGCTGGAGAACCTGTGGCAGCCTTCCCCAGGAGTGTCTGTGTGGTTGTATATAACTCTTATCGCAAAGTGTGTGTATGTCAGCTACTTGGGCAAGGACACGAAGCACTGGTTGGACAGAGAGGGTGCTGGAGGATTTAGTTTGCCCACTAGGCTGAGATCTGGACCCTATAGCTGTGCCAGTGGGGAGTCTTATTGGGGATCTGGAGAGAAAGGGAGAAACCCGACCCAGACTGACTGTGATCTCTGTGTGCTCTTAAGGAAAATTGCACTTTACTGTGTGTGTATTTGTTATCCACCCCTATGTGGATGCCCCTCACTGGTGTTAGTGGTGAGGACTGAGCCTCCTCGATTGCTGGACCAGTGCACGGGAGTCACATATTAATTGTTTGGCAGCGATGGGATATCCACACCACATATTAATTGGTTGGCACATACTAATTGGCTTGTAGTGGTGTGGATAATGAATTCCTGTAGCTTGTGTACAGTGATCACTTAAGGTGTTATTGTACTCTAAATCAGCCACACAGTGAATAATCAGAGTTCAGATCACAATTGTTTTACTTCTTTTGTTAGCTTAGTTAGTCAGGGAGAGCAGGCAAGAATGTCAGCAGAGGAGTACGGACAGCTGACAAGGAGCCAGCTGGCTGAGATGTGCCAAGCTAAAGGACTGGTGCAGGAAAACTTGACTAAGACAGACATGATTGCAGCTTTGGTCACAGCCGCATCAGTAAACAGCAATCTGGAGGACGATCAGACTGACCTTGGAGATGTACACCACTCAGAGAATGGATTGCTCAACTTTTCTGCAGAGGACTTAAAAATCCATCTGAAGCTAAAGAGACTTGAGTTGGAGGTCAGGCATTTGGAAACAGAAGCAACAGAGAGACTGAGACATCTACAGGCTGAGGAGAATGAAAAACTTCCACACCTGAAAGCTGAGGAGAAAAAAAGGTATAGGCAGCACGAAAAAGAGATGCTGGCTCTTCGCCAGAGTCATGGAGGTAATGGGGAAGGGAGTAACTGGACCCCAGAAGCACAAAAGGTCAGTAATTTTTTTCCACAGTTTAAAGAGAGGGATAATTTTGATAGTTTCATGCATATGTTTGAGAGGGTATGTAAACAATACGATGTTGACCAAAGGCTCTGGGTACGGTTCCTGACCCCCTTACTCCATGGTAAAGCTGTAACTGTGTTGTCTAAACTTGCTGATTGTGAATATTTTGATTATACTGTTGTTAAGAATTGCTTGTTAATATTTTTCAAGCTAACATCTGAAACTTATAGGAAAAAGTTTCGTGAGCATAGATGCAAGGCAGATGAAAGTGTGTGTGAATATGTTGCTGAACTGAGCACTTATTTTCATAGGTAGGAGAGTGGATGTCAGGTCAACACTTTTGAAGGGCTGACAGACCTTTTGGTGAGGGAACAAGCCCTTAGCACCTTACCTGAGGACATGAGGATCTGGTTAGCTGATAGACAATGTGCTACTTCAGAGGAGTTGGGGAAGAAGGGAGACCTATACCTAGCAAGCAGGTCATCCCTGCACAGGAAAGGGCCCCCCAGTACTGCTCATGGGTCTAAAGGAATCCATGGTGGGCAGCCCAGACTGCCCCAACAGAATCTGCCAGTAGCAGGGGAAGCCACTAATCCAGGTACACGTCCAGGACCTAGGGTTAAATGTTTTGAATGCAACCAGTGGGGCCATGTGACATACAGATGTCCATGGAGGTAAGGGGGGAACAAAAGGTGAGGGAGCCAGTAAGTGGGAAATACAAAATGCCAATAGTAGGTTTTCTTGAGACAACAAAGGTACCAAACTACCATCCTGCAGATGTCCTGATAGGGAAGGATTTGGATGAGGCAGTACCATGTGTTAATGCAGTTATACACAGTCAGGCTTCAAGACAAGCATGTGAGTCTGGTAGCATGGAGGAGACCCAGACAGACCACATACTTGCACCCAGGACTGGTGAGGTGGCTATTTCAGGGAGGGAGCTACTCTGTAGCAGCGCGATTGAAGGTGACCCACAGCTGCTTGTGGGTACTGATGTTCTCCTGGACAGAGTGACTGCAAAGGTAGAGGTGAGTAGTAGTACCCAGGCTGACAGTGAGGCACCACTGTCAGAGGATGCCAGACTTCCTGTGGAAGGGGAGCTGGGAAGGGTTACAAAGAGAGAGGTGAGACAGGCTCAACTCTCAGACTCTACATTACAAGGCCTGAGGCAGGTAGCTAGGGAGGCACCTGATTCTCAAGGGAAGGGTGAATCTGTATACTGGGACAAAGGGTTACTGTATAGAGAGTGGACCCCTGAAGGAGGGCTAGAAGGTGAGAGAATACAGCAGTTTATAGTGCCTAGAGTCTACCATCTGGCGCTTCTAGCCATAGCCCATGATATTCCCTTTCAAGGTCATATGGGCATAAAACATACAAAGAGATGTATTATGCAGAACGTCTATTGGCCAGAGATGTAACAGGGCACTGCAGGACCTGTGAGCAGTGCCAAAAGGTAGGCAAGGCAGGAGACAAGGTGAGAGCTTCTTTGATGCCTTTGCCTGTGATTGAAGAGCCATTTCAGAGGGTAGATATGGATATTGTGGGCCTTTGAGTACACCAAGTACCACAGGGAAAAAGTATATCATAGTGGTAGTAGATTATGCTACAAGATACCGTGAGGCAGTGGCTTTGTCTCCAATTGAGGCAGAAAAGGTGGCAAATGCTTTGTTAGAAATTTTCAGCAGGGTAGGTTTCCCAAAAGAAATACTGCCTGACAGAGGTGCCAATTTCATGTCAGACATGCTGGCTTGTTTTTGGAAGTACTGTGGGGTGAAGCACCTGAAGACCACCCCCTACCATCCCCAGACTAATGGTCCTGTTGAAAGGTTAAAACTCTACACTCAAGTCCATGCTATGGGCATTTGCAGACCATTTTAAGATGGAGTGGGACAAATATTTGCCCCATCTGTTGTTTGCTTACAGAGAGGTTCCCCAGGAAGCCACAGGTTTTTCATCCTTTGAGCTGTTGTATGGGCATGGGATGAGCAGAACTCTAGATTTAATTTGTGATGAGTGGGAAGGTGAGCGTGAACCTCACAAGGAATCTGTTGTGGTGTATGTCCTAAACCTCAGGACAAGGCTCAGGGAACTCATGGTCTTGGCCCAGGAGAACCTGACAGAAGCCCAACAACAGAAAAGGGTATGGTATGACAGGAATGCTCGAGCTAGAGAGTATGCTATGGGGCAGCAGACAATGGTTCTCATTCCTGTCAGCACAACAAGCTGCAAGTAACTTGGGAGGGACCCTACAAGGTTGTAAGAAAGGTAAGTTATGTTAACTACATGGTAGAACTGCTTGGCAGAAGGCAGGGGCACAAATTGTACCATGTTAACATAATGAAACCTTATCATGATAGGGAGGCCCTTGTGCTGAGTATTTGCAGTGGGTTGCAGGAGGAATCTGAGGTAGATCTGGTGACTGATCTCCTCAGTGAGGCTCGAACTCAGACCTCAGTGGAAGGGGTAGCAATGTCCCAGCAGCTATCTCCTACCCATGTTTGAGAAATCCAAACAGTGTTACAGGAGTTTGGGGACATGTTCACTGGGAAACCAGGATGCACTCACCTGGTGCAGCACTAGGTGGATACAGGACCCCAAAGGCATATTAAGCAGGCCCCTTATAGGGTTCCTGAGAGAGTCAAACAGACTCTGAGGGGGGAGATAGGGGAAATGGAACTGGGGTAATTCAAGAGTCCAACAGTCCCTGGTCCTCCCCAGTGGTGCTGGTGCCAAAGAAGGATGGCAGCACCAGGTTCTGTGTAGACTACAGGAAATTAAATAGTCACACAGAGTCAGATGCTTACCCCATACCTAGGACAGATGAGGCCCTAGAGCAGCTGGGTGGGGCTAACTAACATACAACCATTGATCTTACCAGTGGTTACTGGCAGGTGCCCTTGACTCCCAGTGCTAGAGAGAGGTCAGCCTTTGTTCATAGGTTCATAGGTTCATACTAGGCTATCTGCCCTAGGGCATTTATAAGCCTAGCCAGAATGTGTTTGGCTTTCGCCACCCATTTTAAATTAATTTTGCTATGCCCTTTTTTGAGTTTAGTATACTGTGCCTCTGTCTAAGAGTGACACAGAAGTGATACCCGGGCTAAACCTACAATCTCCCATCCACTCATCAAGATTCCTCTTGAAGAGAGTCAATGAGGGACTCTGCCTAACCTGGACTGGGATTTTATTCCAGAGTGAAGGGAGCCTCTGGGTTATGAATCTGTCCCTCCAGCATGTCCTATTTATTTCAGTGCTGAGGTTCAAGTCTCTCGAGCATGTAGCTCGATGGGATTTGGATTTTCTGAGGTGCAGCATATCCATTAATTCCGGGTTGGACATGGCTTTATACGTCAGGCACAGATCGCCTCTGAACAGGCGGTATGCCACTGAGTAGAGCTGGAGTTTCTTTAACCGGGCAGCATATGGCATCTGTTTGAGCCCTTTGATCCTCTTGGTGAGGTACTTTTGGGGTCTTTCCAGTTGCTGCAGGTATCTGGTAAGGTACATCCCAAAAGGGGCATTGTACTCAATTATGGGCCTGATGAGGGATGAGTAAAGAGGCACAATGACCTCCCCTTTACTCATCCTTACTTTGTGACTCCTTTTGGCTTGTGTGAGTTCACAAAGATGCCCTTTGGGATAAAAAATGCCCCAGCAACTTCCCAGAGCCTGGTAGATCATATCCTACCAGGAGCAGGAAGGTTTTCCCTTGCTTACCTAGATGATATTACCATCTACAGCCATTCCTGGCAAGAGCACCTTCAACATGTCCGAGAGGTGCTGGACAGACTACAGAGGACAGGGTTGACCAGTAAGCCCAACAAATGGCAGGTGGGTATGGCAGAGGTCTCCTACCTGGGACATAGAGTGGAAAGTGGTAATATCAGGCCAGAACCTTCCAAAGTAGAAGGCATTCAAGCATGGCCTGCAATTGTTACCAAAAAGCAGGTGAGGGCATTCTTAGGGACAGCAGGGTACTACAGAATGTTTGTCCCCAGTTATAGTACCATAGCTGCTTCCCTCACAGTCCTGACAAGGAAAAACAGGCCAGATAAGGTAGTGTGGACCCCAGCATGTGAGCAGGCATTGCAGAAGCTTAAAGAAGCTTTGACAGGTGCCCTGTGTAAGCCAGTCCAGATTACAGTAAAGAATTTGTTGCACAGGTGGATGCTCCGAACCATGGGGTGGGGGCTGTACTTAGCCAGATTTCTTCAGAGGGAGAAGAGCACCCAGTGGTTTATCTCCATTGTAGGCTCCAACCCAGGGAGGAATGCTATGCAGCTGTAGAAAATTAATGCCTAGCCATGTTGTGGGCACTGCAGAAACTTCAGCCTTATCTGTATGGAAGAAAATTCACTGTAGTGACAGATCACAATCCCCTAACATGGTTAAACAGAGCCAGCCAGCAAAATGCCAAGTTGCTACGATGGAGCCTAGGGTTGCAAGCGTATATGTCAGTGCAGCACCGCAGTGGGATTGGCAATGCCAATGCAGGGTAAGGTATACTCAGATAGACCTAACGCTCACAAGCAATGTTTCTCAAGGGTCATTTGAAAAACTAGCTTGAGATCTCCAGGGGGGAAGATATGTGAAGATATGTGAAGGCTGCCAGCCTAGCCAGATAGAAATTTGCAGATAATTCTTTCATTTGTAAATATTAATATAAGCCACAGGCTTGTTCTCTTAAATGGAAGAAAATGCTGTTAAATGTGGAACTGCAAAAATGTAACAACAATACACTCTGCTGTAGCAAAGCTGGCAAGTCAATTCTTTGATGTCAAAACTCGGAGTCGATATGTCTGGATGAAAGAATTCTGCCTACTGTTTTGAGGCCAGAGTTAATGGCTAGAATTTACATATATAATTTCTTTTATTGCTCTGGCTTCCTGACCAGCTGCAAAATCAACCTCTGAGTTTCTGTTAGCCTGGGAAAACCAGAAAATTGTTAAGAATGATGTAATGTGAAGCAGCACTGTGTTATCAATTTAAAGTGAGAGAATCAAAGAGCATTTTAGCATTTGCCTTCAAAACATCCACCATCACTAGCACTGCTTTGCACTATATGTAAGTTTATTTTAGAACTGTGTTTCCTCTTAGATATAGCTAGGAAATAGGAAGATTAGACTAATTGTTTTTCTGTATTGATGTCAGAACTATTCTACTGTATTCCAAACCAAAGAACAAAAATGAAACTTGTAAAAAATGTCCACGGAGGCAAGGGCTCACCCAAAAGATGCTTTATTCCAACAAAAAATTCACAACCTTCACCACAGCTGACCTAGGTTTCGTCTGTATGACTTCATCAGAGTGTGGTGAAAAAGGCAGCCTGTAATCATTGTAGAAGTAAAGAAGAAAACAGTAAGCACACTGACAGTTCTGAAGATTTTTTTTTTTTTTTTTTTTTTGGTAAATGGAGGAAGAAAAAAAAAAAATCTTCAGAACTGTCAGTGTGCTTACTGTTTTCTTCTTTACTTCTACAATGATTACAGGCTGCCTTTTTCACCACACTCTGATGAAGTCATACAGATGAAACCTAGGTCAGCTGTGGTGAAGGTTGTGAATTTTTTGTTGGAATAAAGCATCTTTTGGGTGAGCCCTTGCCTCCGTGGACATTTTTTTCTATTCTACTGTATTATTTTGATGCATTTTCCTGTGTCTGAACTCTTGACTAGCACTGTGTAGTAAGACATATTGACTGGTATTTTTATTATTTATTATTAAATATTTTAAACCTTTCAACTGTGGCTGTTTTGTGTCGAGATAATTTAAGCTCTAGAGTACATCGCATATATATAGTGATACTGTACAAAGCCACTCCAAGTAAGCCTTGACTGTTCAGTTGCACTTACCATTTGGATAATAATATTGCACAGTATAATCGGACACCCTTTCATAAGGACCTTTTGGTAGCTGATACATATTAGTGGGTGGTGGCAGTGATTTCTACCATATAGTCTGGGTAAAAGGGCTGGAGAACCTGTGCTAGCCTTCCCCAGGAGTGTCTCTTTGGTTGTATATAACTCTTATCGCAAAGTGTGTGTGTGTCAGCCACTTAGGCAGGGACACGAAGCACTGGTTGGACAGACAATGTGTTGGAGGTTTTAGCTTACCCGCTAGGCTGAGATCTGGACCCTATAGCTGTGCCAGTGGGGAGTCTTATTGGTGATCTGGAGAGAAAGGGAGAAACCAGCCCCAGTCTGACTATGATATCTGTGTGCTTTTAATGGAAATTGTACTTTACTGTGTGTGTATTTGTTATCCTCCCCTATGTGGATGCCCCTCACTGGTGTTAGTGGTGAGGATTGAAGCTCCTTGATTGCTGGGTCAGTGCACAGGGATCACAACACTCATGAAGTCTTTTAGAATGGAAAAATGCTTATTCTGTTACTAAAGTGTAATGTACATTTTGTGTACACAAGCAGTTGTTATTTTTTTAATTTTTGAATGTTTTACAGTGCTTTGAGCTTTTTTTTATTTTTATTTATACTTGGTAATAGGTACTAAGCTCTTTTATCATGTAAACATTTATTTGAGAGGCCCAGGGCATATTTGGAGGAATTATTTCTCTCAGTTTCTACTTTACAGGACTTCAGTATCTCAGAAAATAGGAGGCATTCCTTTGTGTTTTTATAACTTACTAACTGAATGGACACTAAAAAAAGCATACTTTCTTCTGCAACAACAGAAGTATATGAAAACAACTAACTTTATCCACATAAAAGTACCACAAAGGCTCAGATTGACTCAAAATTGCAGTTTTAATGAAATACAATAACATGAAGCGCTTTTCATCCAGTAGCTTCACCGGACTTCATCAGACAAATCCTTCAAGTGAATTTACTGTATAAAAACACTCCTTTCTAATTAATTAATTACTTGATCATCTGCACCCAATCAAGACCTATTAACATTACTAACTACCACACGTCAAAAACTTACAGTGTGGATACTTTCTTCTGTACACCGTCATTCATACCTGTATATCTTCTCAATCTCACAGCTATCTGGCACATTTTAAATGACTCCATTCATCCACAAGGGAACATTATCCCATTTAGTTAAGTTCTTGTAAGCTTTCTGGACTTTCTGTACCTACCTTCACTGAATGCACTGTTGAAAATTGTCCTTTTACTCCAGTTTGAATGAGCTTTGGGTAGTATTTGAGGATGGGATATAATTCCTGTTATAGTTTTGCTCTGTTGATGGGCTGGCACACAAAGACAATGTAATGGTTATGGCCTACCAATGGAAATTGTTGGAGCATCTGCTGTTGCAGTACTACATGGAACCAGAGTATTGTAATGGTTATGGACTACCAGTGGAAAGTCTTGGAGTATTTTCTGTTGCAGTACTTCCTGGAACCACAGTATTATAATGGTTATGGCCTGCTAATTTAAAGTCTTGGAGCATTTGCTGTTGCATTTCTACCTGGAACCAGAGTATTGTAATGGTTACAGCCTATCAGTGGAAAGTCTTGAAGCATTTGCTATTACAGTACTACCTGAAACCAGAGTATTGTAATTAGTGCACTTATTGACAGAAATACTTTGGATATCAGTGCAAGATAAAAGGTCTGTATACTTTTTTCTTCTGCTAGGTTCCTGTGTCGTCTTCATCAGATGGAATCAGAAGTGCATATTTTTAATGCTAAACATGTTTTCTGCAAATGTAGGAAGTAATGAAAGGTTAAACTAAGATAAGAGAATCTCAGTTGCTTAGCAGGATGTACATGTGCACAAGGTATGATTATGTATACTGCATGTTATGATTTTCCTCCCCGCAACTCGGTTGTCAATTCTCTGCCCAGCTGGGTTCCTAATTAACATACATAAATAAAACGATGCATCTATACACAGGCATACAGACAGACAGAAGCATGCATAGACAGATAACTAACTAGCATAATAAATCAACAAAAGGGCATTGAGAGGGAAGAGAAAAACTGTGATCTTTGCTGTTGTCATTAAGTAATGATGAAATTGTGTGAGCATTTTTATCTGTGCTTATGGACTTTATGCCAGAATGAAAAAAAGGGCCAACTATTAAATGTGCAAATGCAATAACCAAACATAAGACTCACTATAGTTCAAATGAAATTAACAGAAAACCTGGCTTCATCCCCAGAACTGAGCAAACCAATAACAAGCCAACCATTGGCAGGCAAAGTCTATAATAATTCTGGTCAATGAGGGAAGCATCAATGAGTGTATGGTAAGCTGGAAGCACTGACCAATCGAAAGGGCCACTGTATGCCCTATCATTAGACTGAACCAAGAGAAAAAAATCACTGCTGCTCTATGAAAGCAACAGTCATGAAGCCAAAAGAACACTCAAAAGAATATCCTAAGGGTACACCAGGAGACCAGAGTACTTTTGTTTGCAATATAGAAGGAAATGTCAGCAGGCAAGTCTGGGATATAGAAATGCAGTAACTTATTCAAAAACAACAAAAGAAAACATAGCCAATGATGAAACAAGTGAACATGCAATAAATAAAAATAAATAACATAAATATTCAAACCTCATGCAAAATCACTATGCACAAGTCAAACAGATGAGTGGAGCAAACTAAAGAAAAGACACCAAAAAGTCTTAATCAGTCCCCAAAATGGGACTCCTTGCATAACGTATCATGTCCATGTGGCACAGTCTCAAATGGGGAGGCTGAGTTATGTCTTTAACATTTGTTGTATCTGCAGTGCTTTAATTTACTCTGCTTCAATATGTATTTAATGAATGATTAATATAACAGCTGATCTCAAAGTGCAGTACTCTTGAAATGTGCATATAGTTTGAAGAGATATATGAAAAAGTCAAATTATTTTGATCCTTATATAAATAGTGCAGGGAACTGGGTAATTTCATTTAATGAATTTGTTATGTGAGCCAAACCACTGTGAATAAACATTACATTTTAGGGGTGTCTCAGGATCTCTGATCTGGTTAACAGGACTGGTTAGACTTGTACAATATGAAGGTTTATAATGAGGGAATCAACCCCAATACAATAGAACAAAGCCTATTATTTGCTCATGGCTTGAAAAACTATGAGAAAATAAGCAACAAACCAAAAATATCAGAAAAAGCAAATAAAAATGAAAAAGGTCTGAGAAACCACAACCACAGCTACTGGTCTCCTTTTTATTGAGACAAAAGCTCTCAATAACTTTGCATTTCATGAGAAAATGTTTAACACAGAGATTACCAATATAGTTTATGAATATGAGGAATGCATGTTTGTTGTTTGCATATCATATTGCCGATTAAAATCAAGTGACAAAAATCTCTTGCATGTACTGAAATAGTTTATTTTTCATTATGTAGAAAAATGGGATGACCCCCCCCCCCCCCCATAATCTAAGAGCATTATTGTCTCCTGGGAATTGAGCTAATTACTGTCTTAAAAGAAGAGTTTACGCATCTTGTGATTTTGTCTATGAATGAAGGCTAAGATGATAGGCTCCTTGATTGGAGGATTAACGACAATCCTGCAGCCATTGTACTGGGCTATGCTGGTGATAGAAGAGCTGAATTTTAAGGTGAAACTATTACTTTACCAGGCATTATGTCCCCATCCTTACCTGTGGTCACAAGTTCTGCTTAATCGCTAAAAGAATGAGATCATGAATACAAGCAGTTGAAATGAGGCTCCTTCTCAGAGTTTCTAGGCTTGCTTTCCATGATACAGTGAGAAGCCTGGAATTATCAAAGGATCTTGGAGTTTAGACTGAGAGGATTTGATTGAACTGACGAGTATTTTTTAAAGATGCTCCCTTGCCCCCTCCTGCATTAGAGATACCAGGCTGTACTCATTTGAAGGAGGATATGGGGCAGGCCCAGGATATATTGGAGAGATTATATCACCTAGTTTTCTTGGGAATCCATTGTAGACCCACAGAATGAACTGGAAACTATTGTTGGGGATAAGGATGTCTGTTCCATCTTGCTCAACTTGGTAGGGCAAGCAGTTCAGAAGATGGATAAAAGGATTCTCAGAACTGATCAGAATGATATTAATATGCATACAGGGTTGCCAGCAGTGCATGATTATGGCATCATAATCCATCACCATATTTTTGTTAATCTCAGTTCATGTCTGTTACATGACACTGTTTCATGATAGTTACTGTGCAAATTAAACTTCCACAGACAGTGTTCTCAGATGAAGAACTGACAGGCAAATCTATGAATTGCTCTGGCAAAGATGGTTTCAAATGCCTTAGTAACTCTTAGAACAAATGTGATATATAACTGCCCAGTTGGTATAATGTAAGCAGAATTCACAGAATAGATTATCTAACAGCTGCATTTTATGAATGTAAGCAGATTCTGAATTAACAGAACTGGATCAGCTTACAACAAATGCAGCCAAGACATGATGGGTATAGCTGCCTAAGTTGTATTTTATTTTTACCTTATTTGCAGTCTACCTAGCACTATAACAAGTTTTCACTGCCTTCTGAAACTCAGTTAGATGGCTTATAATTAGGTAAAAGCTGTCTTCCATCAACCATCTCTACTAGCTGATTTTATTATGATGTTAATTCCTTAAGTGGTCATTTGCTAGTTATGTTGTCAATTATATTGATACATGGAGATTCAGGAATAATTCAGAAAATCTGGCTACATAATACCATACACATGCATGAAAAATATTTTTTACATATAAATATGAAGCAGCAGCTACAGCAATGCTTTGACGCCTCTTGTATTCCATGGCAATGATGTTACCAGGTCATTCTTGAGTGACTAGTGACAGAACACAGTCACTGTGCAGAACGTTAAGGCAATGAGTCAGTGACTGTGCAGCTGTGCCCCGATTATGTAGCTCGACTTTGTATGTATCTTCGCGTCTCAAGATCCTAATAAAACATTTCAATCTTATTTTTCAGTACTATATAAAGATGAAGTGCCTGTATTAATGAGAACATGTATTAATTGAAAGACATTTCAAGAAACTGAATCATCTTTTACCATGATCATATGATTAGAATAAAGGTCATTTATCTGAAGAGCACTTTCTGCAGTTATACCTCAATGGAGTCTTTCATGATAAGCATGTTGGATATTTCTGCTCTACTGCAAATGAAATGCTTAGCACAAAACTCAAGAACACAGATAATTAAGGTATTGCAGCTGTGCTCCAGATACAACTGTAAAACAGGATTGACATTCTACAGTTTCTGCTCTGCATACATTTGAGAAATGAGCCAGTTTTAATTAATTTCCTATGTTAATTTTATGGTGATTTGTAGCTGCAAATTCTGCGCCCTCTTGGATTCAGCTATAAAATGGAAACATCACTGTTAAAAGTAATATTGATCTCCATTACCAAAAATAAATAAATAAATAAATAAATAAATAAATAAAGCTCTAGTGGTCTGAGTACATCTCTCTTATTTAAATATTGTTTTTTCTTGCTGTCAAAAATTTGTGAAATAGCAAACAATGAGATAAAGTAAATGACTTGGATAATCTAATACTGTTAACACAATTATATTAATAAATGAATATTATATTTCTGGGCTACGTATCAGAAGTAATGTATATAAGACTTGCTAGTGCAAGTCCTGATAACTTTGAAAAATAAAATGCAGTTCAAACAGCAAAGCCACAAATTGCAAAACTTGCTGTTATACTTTTCAAGCATTTTTGTAGTGGAGCTTTGCCCCTTGAATCCCATATTGTGATGCACCTGTTGTTGTGGCATTGGTGAGAAAACCAGATGCTATAGCAAATTAAAACAAAAAAGCTGGCCTGTAACCCGATAGTCCTATAGAAAGAGTTGGGGTTTGAAAGTTTGAGGAAATTTCCTGCTGCATGTTTTTAATCCGAATTGAAGGTGGATGATCTTGATAGAGTTTGCCTAGCAGCATGAAGATGGGGCATGATATGCTATCAGCTAGCTTAGTAACCTTATACCTCCCATAGATTTGGGAGAATGATAAGGAGCAGAGAGTATCTTACTGATGACGGACCCCATAAACATTTCAGTATCTTCGTGCCCCAACTTTGCTGAAGTGAGATGGGGATTCTCATTGGTAGAGCCTGCAAAATGAAGAGAATCTTAAAGTACAGACTCATTTTGACCAATAACATTTTTACTGCCATAGATAGACTCCATGTACCCTATTCCTGGATAGAACCCTCTAAGATATGCTTGATAGACTGTAAAATTAGATCCCTTATTTCTATGGTATTAGAAGCTAAAAGCAGGCCACGATATCTTAGAGAAGGAGGATTCAATTTAAAACCTTTCCTATCTGAAGCTGTTAAGGGAAGTGCAGTATTTTAAAGAATTAAGCTAGATTTAGTTGGGTTTACTTTGTTACCTGAATTATGATACTAATTAGATAATATATCCCAAATGCATGAGAAAGTATGGTGGGGATTATGAAGGCAAACTAGAAAATAATCTGCATATAAAGCAACTCCGCTACTTGGCAGTGTTAGGAAGGCCTGAGTCCATTGGATTTAGAGCCTGATGTAATATGATTGCCAGACACTCAATGGCTAGAATGAATAGAAAAGGAGCTAATGGTCGCCCTTGTCAAATCCCTTTTGCTATAGTTAATGACAAGGAAAACTATGGCCTAACCCTTAAAGCTGCAAATAATCCTTGATATAAAGTTGAAAGGGAATCTATAAAAAGAGAAGGGAAATTATAGACTCTTAAAACACAGGTTAAATAATCCCATTTTATATTGTCAAAAGCCTTCCCTGTATCTACTGAGACAAATGTTAGTGAAAGATTAGTCAGATGTCCTTTTTTCTACCATTGAGCTGCCCATAGCATATGATGCCATAGAAATCTATCTTTAACAAACCCCAACTGATCAGAGTGAATCAGAGATGGCATAAGGGTTGCCAAATGTGTCACCCAAATGGCCATATATATTTTGGTAACCACACTGAGAGGGGAGATATATGGCAGTAACTTAAAGGAAGGGATGCATTCTTATCTGGCTTTAAGTTTGGGAGAATCAATGATTGCTTCCATACAGGTGACATTTCATGCTCAGCACTGCAGATAGACAGCATTTTCACAGTAATGTTATGGCTGGTGAGGGAAGGGACTAATAGAGTTCAGGCAGAAGAGCCTTGTTTGTTTTTAATTTCTCAACAGCTGCCAGAATTTATTGGATGATGATAGGTGACTAAAGTTTGAACTTGCTGCTGGATTAAAGTGGGCAAAGTAGTGGAGATACCCATATCTGAAATGACTGCACTCTCAAAATGTCTGTGATTAGTTTCACTATAGAGGTTCTGGTTATACTGTCTAAATGGTCAATCATCTGTACAGTTGTTTAGCCTATCTGGGTTATCTGATGATCTCAAGCTAAGTAAAGAGGAAGGTAATTTGGCTTTCCTCTTGCCTTTCCTAGTTAATTTAGATGTTACTGTGGAGAAGACTTCAAAGTATTAGTGATAGTTTATCTAAAGCTAATTCTGTTTTTTTATTAAAGATAGCCAGTATTTGTTATTTATTAGTGACCATGGACGCTGACTTAAAGCAGACTTTGAAGGTGGGGTACATAAATATTTATGGGATATATGCAAATGGCCACTTAAGAACATCAAGTGTTTCAGCTATATGGAATGTACCTGTGTACATGGCCGCATTTCCCCCTCGGCAGCATGTCATGCATATTAATCATGGCACACTGCTGAAGGAGAGTAGAGTAACAGGGGTATTGAATCCATATAGGCAGAAGTGTAGAGGCTACCATGTGGTTGGGGATTGTCCAGGGAATTCCTAGTCAGATGTAATGTACAGGATGAGACTCCCTGTAACGTACACTGCTACATTTGAAATGTGTTGTGCATTATATTTTGTGTTTTAATTTTCTATTTTTTTTTTAATGTCCGTTTGCATGGTGTAGCATGGAGTGCAGCAGTGCCAAGCTGTGCTTAGATATATACAGCTGACAGCTGCTAGACATCTAAAAATAGAAACTGGATGCAATTAATTATTAAAATTTTTTTTTATTTATTTTTAATGTCCTTTTGCGCAGTGCAGAGAGCAGCAGAGCTGAGTCGTGCTTACACATACACTATTGACACCTGGCAGACATTTAAAAATAGAAGCCGGATGTAATTATTTATGTCTGGTTTTGTTTAAACCCATTTGTGCAGTGCACCATGGTGCTTTGCAATGCTAACAGGCAGCTTAGTAGTATATGTGAAGGTATAGTAGTTTACATACTACCCAAGTAACTAATTTGGTAGAGTCGTGGCCTTAAGCTTAGTAGGTGCTGGGTTCAAGTCCCTAGCAACCATACCATGTTTTTAATGTAATTTAATTGCTTGTTTAATTTAAAACCAAAATTGTCACATTGACAAGAGCTGGGAGGTGCTAAAATCATAGTTGTGTGAGTTTCTGCAATGCTTAGCTCAGCTAAGCAGGTTTGTGCTATGCTAAGCAATGCAGCATTTTTTTTTTAATGCTGCAGTATGATGCGTAAGGGCAGGAAAACAGCCTATATTAAGACCAGTAGACAGGAATTCTGCACCATTTGCTGGAGTCTGTCTAACTGTTGGTATACCAGGCAGTGTTGGAGAGGGTGCACACTTTTTGTGCACAGAGATGGGGTGTGCTGGAGTCCAGGGTTTTTATTGGGCTCCTGGTATGCAATTGTAAACCTAGGTTGTTGCAGGGTGGATTCCAGGGCTCAGAATATAAGGTTGAGACCTGGGATTGGTTGGCTAGGGAACTTACCAGTGCTATTGATATCCTCTGCACTGGTGAGCAGTGTCTTCAACACTATGATGACCTGAAGAATAGAAAGAGGGGAACTTTGGACACCTGTGTCCAAGAGGCCAGAGATGGGCATGACCGAGACATATGTAAGAATTTCTGCCACTACCTTATGAAAATACAAGCTGAATCTATACAAAACTGGTATGGCTAATGGTGTGCTTCTCTTCCAACAGCTGCAATTGAGAGGGCTCGCAACATGCAGTCCCATGCTGGGCGCCTGGCAAGGATGCACTGTGAGTGTGGTAAGTAAGGATATATTATGATAACTATAGTGCAATAAACAATAAAAACTGTAGTGCAATAAAGAATAAACAATAAAAACTGTAGTGCAAGAAAGAATAAACAATAAAAACTCTAGTGCATTGAATAAGCAATAAAAACTGTACTGCAATAACCAATAAACAATACCAGTAACAGTAAGCAATAAGGTCTAAAGTAGTATTGTGGTGTTATAACATAATTTCAGTACAGCCTTATGCATTGTGTGTCTATTGTAATGGACTGTAAAGCTACAATAACTGTGGAATGAAAAAGTAATTGGTTGAAACAATGTATTGCACAACCCACAGTACAGTTCAAGGCTGTCTCCAGACCACTTTCAGTCATATAATCCTCTCTTTTCCTCCCACTCCAGGAACAGAAAGTAAATGGCTGAGGTAGCCCACTTTATGTGCAGATATCGTGTGTATACTTCACAGATACTTAGCAGCAATAATAATAAAGTGTAAAACAGGATTGTGGTTTCATAACAAAATGTGTCTAAATACTTACAGTAGGGCTGTATTCATTGCATGTTTGTTCTAATGTCACTGCAGTCAACTGTAAAACTGTAATAACTGCAGAATGCAAAAGTAATTGCTTGAAAAATGTATTGCACAACCCACAGTACATTTCAAGGCTGCCTGCAGGCCACTTTCAGTCACATAATGCTCTCTTTTCCTCCCACTCCAGGAACAGAAAGTATATGGATGAGGTAGCTCACTTTATGGGCAGATATCATGTGTATACTTCACAGATACTTAGCAACAATACCAATAAAGTATAAAGCAGGATTGTGGTTTCATAACAAAATGTGTTTTAATACTTGCAGTAGGGCTATATTAATTGCATGTCTGTTCTAAGTTACTGCAGTCAATTGTTAGATTATTTACAGATGTCTCCTGGAATCACAGCTTTTGGGTTCTACTCCCATGCCTGCCACCTAAGACGCAATTGCTGTCTAGCCTACTTAATGTACACAAACATACCTCTCAACTGTCATGATTTTTTGTAATGTAATTACAACCACCCAATCTGTCTTGTCCATGATTAGCAGATAAATAATTACCTGGAATGCAAGTATTGTCAAATCCATTTACAAAACACTTTCACAGTCTTGCATGTGCACATTATGTGAAACAGTTCCGTGTAGTTGTGCATCTGCATTTCTTAGCACTCGGCCCACACTGTCCCATGCTAACAGTTTGAGAGGTATGTATGTGCTACATCATCTACAGAGGCATTGTAGTCACTGTACTCACAACTGATACTGCACACCTGTAGAAATATGTATTAGGGGACTTTTTAGAGATATCATCTGTGACGTCACTAATGGTATGTTTTTCTCTCTCTCCCCATCCCTTATATTTTTTAATTTATTATTATTTATTATTATGATTTAATATTAATATATTTTGTTAAAATAACTATATTTTGTTAAACTTTAATTTATTATTGTTATTTATTATGATATAATATTAATATATTTTGCTAAACTAACTGTTTTGTTGGCCTTAAGGGTTATTTCATACTGGCTTGCTGTTAATATACTTACTGTTATGTTACTTAATGTTGTGTTCCACATAATATATCTTAATATGTATTTGGATTAATCAATATTATGTTCCATTATGTTAATACTAAAACTGGTTTGGTTATTACTAACCTTAACTTATTGCTGTAACTAATTTACTACAGCCCATCAAGGTAAGCCGGTTCCCGTTGATCCACTTACCTTGACTCCTCTGCCTGTGGCACAGGGACCCAGTACATCTGGGACCCAGACCTCTGGTGCCCCCTCTGCAGCCCCTGAACTACCTGCAGCATCAGCTAGTTCCACCCCATGGGACAGGGATATGCCCCTTCTGAGAGCCGTGGTGGAGGTGGAGTTGTCACCCATGATGAACTGCTGGTTTTGGTGTGCAGGATCATGTACTGTTGGTTTGGGTGATGCCTGCCTAGGATAGAGAGCATACTGACCACCCTGGTGGGGCAGACTTGCCCCAGATCCCAGCCTCCACCACTGCCACCCCCAGGACAGTGATGGAGCAGTACTGACAATCCCACTGGTGGAGACTTGAGTCACTTTGCTACCTTGTGGAGGCACATGAGACTGCGATTCCACAACACTCTCCCCATCCAAGGTGTTCACCCCCTCTTGTGTTATGCACCACCCGTCTGCTGTCTTGTCTGTCTTGTCTGTCTGCAAAAGCTTCGTCACCTACCCAACTTACCTCCCCACACATGTCCCTTCCCCAACATTCCACTTTCACCTTAAAAAAATGGGCACCTGTCCCAACAAAATATTGTCCCATACATAGCTCTCCACTTCACACACATGTCCACTGGACACACATAATTTGGTCCAATTGGTTAGACAATGCAGTTATGTTTTCCTCACCCCTCTCTCTGGGGGTGAGAGTCCAAATTCTGTCAAACTGCACAGTTGTTGCTGTACAAGAAATGGATATCTATGGTCCTTTCCTACACCCTTCTTGCACATATCTACCTGCCTTTCACTATATTTTTCCCCTTGCTTGCACCCTATTTCACCACTTTCCTATCTCCCCATTTTTCTTTTCTTTAAAGATTTTTTTGTGTGATGCTGAGCATCACACAGTGTTGCTAAGCTCATCTAAGTGGAGCTATATTGATATATGTGTTTTAAATGATAAAAAACACCTGTACCCTATTTTGAACCCAAGATCATTGCACCTGCAGACCTCTGCATTAACCTGCCATGCCACACAGATGTTCATTAAAGCACGTGGTTTAAACAAGTTACAGTCAATAAGTGAGTTTAAGCAGAACTGTACATTCCTCTGCATCATGCAAACTTGCTGAAAGATTAATGGAAAAAAAAGGAGTGTAACTCAGAGTCTGGTGCAAGAGTACACCAGTAGAAAGCCAAACATGGAATAATGGATGTAAGTGAGGTCTCTAATAGCAGGTAAATGTCCACATTTATCAGCAACATTTAGAAATACACCTGCTAAAACATTAATGGCAACATTCATGTTCAACTGGGACTCTGGTGGAGAAATACATCCATATAAATCCATTCACATAATGATGGATGTAAAAAAAGTATATCACACCCTGTATGTGTGCACTTATCCTCAACTATACTTGCTGTAATAGTGACTCAGTAGCTCAGTCTGTTAAATGCTGTGCAATTGGTAACATGCCACACACAATCATGAGTTCAAATCCAGTGGTGTGTAGCATTTAAATTACATTATAGTGAAGCCAGCAATTAATGACTGAGTCATGCACTATTTATCCATACAATGCATTCCAAATCAAATGTCTGCTTTTCACTGATGAAAGTCACAGGCCTACAGATAGGAACACACTTCACATATCCCTATAGCAACACTATAAGTGCATAAAGTGTCAGGTCATGCATTCATATGCATTCACAGATGATTTTAACTCTGGTAATGCAAATGAGGCCCATTAATATCAGCACACAATCCTTTCATGATCACATTACATATTAGCACAGCTGCACAACTAACATACACATACAAAGCCCCTGCTAGTAACAAGGACTGCCAGCATACGCTTTCCAAATGATTATTAGACTGTAGCACAAGGCCTTACAGTTGCCCAAGTGGTTAACTTAACGTTATATTTACCCCTATGTTGCTCAAGGACACAACAAACATGTTGCCTGGTACTCTGTTAGTGACACCATTGCCTAACATACTTACCTTAAACACATGCCATAATTTGAGTGGAAGGGATACCTTCACTCTGGCTCTGCCTCTACAACAAGGCTGACACAGCTCCCACAATTACTCCTACAGCTTGTTGTCCTCCAAAGTGTTTGCACTCTCTGCTTATGCCTATTGCTTACAGCAGCAGCTGCAGCCTGCAGCACACACATCTGTATGTAAAAGTAGCTGCTACAGACCTACATTCTGTGTTGACGTAGTCCCCTCACCTCAGTAATGTCCAGCATAACATGTCAGAAAGGGCTTCTAATCTACATGAAGGCCTTATATCTTGTTCAGTGGTTACATGTCATTGGCTGGTGATACTGCAAATCAGCTGTGTTGGCTGCAGCTAGCATTTCAGAACAACAGATTGGTTATGAGACAATCAACTGGTGATGAGAAGGGTGTTAAAAAGGCAAACAGCTGGCCGTGGAGAACCAGTCTCTATGACACTTTCTTTACACAGTAAATGCATTGCCAAAATCTTTATATATCTGCACATATCAGCAGAGGAGTATCGTACTCCATCAGGTATGTAACCTTTTTACAACATGATGCATATGTATGAATATACTTAGGGGGAAAGGGGATTACAGCATTAAGCCTTTTTTAGAACTGTGATAATGACATGTCATTGATCTCCAGATTTGTTACACCTACAGAGGATATACAATACATCAAGGGTGTAATGTTTTTTGTCAGTGTAGCACACTGGTCTTGTGGGCCTGTCCCTTTAGAGTGGTTGTAATAGCACACTGCTATTTGTTTGGCACTATTGCTTTGACATATTATGAGGGGGAGGGTTGCCCCTAGGGGACACAGTACAATGGACTCCAGCATTGGGTGTATGATCATACACAAGTATCTGTCATGGCACACATGGGAATAGCTGATTATCACTAGTATCTTAGTTGTGTCCACATGCTTAGTATGTTTGCACACTGTTGAATATGACATGTGCGATCAATCAGTGGATATTGCCAGCCATTATGTTCTTGTTGTATCTATACATTTGGCACTTCCACGTATGTGATCCTGACAGGTGTTCCCATTTTGTTGTCTTTCAGGAAACATGTATCCTAGACACTGTGCCCCTTTCACGGATGCAGAGAATGATATAGTACTGGAAGGCCTCCATCAACACCATAAACTCCTACTGTCCAGGTGGAGGCAAAACAGGGAATAGTGAGCAGCATTGTGGGCTGACCTTGTCCATAATGTGAATGTCATAGGTCATCAGAGCAGGACATATAAGCAGGTTTGACACCATGCAACAGACACGATTAATGTTGCACGTAGAAGAGCAGCAGATGTAGGCAGAGATTGTGGTGTCACTGGTGGAAGGTCTGCAGCAGAACAACCACTCTCAGCCACTGAGGAATTCCTGGTGAACCTAGGAACACATGACAGCTCACAGGCATCCATTACACCATACCTCATGGATGTGGGTGCTACAGTTGCCACAGCAGAGGAGCTTCCAGGTAAGCTTAGTTTGATCAGCATTGGAATACAGTAGCATTCAGTGTCAGTATGTACATACTGTTACATGGGTGTCAGTTTGAATCACATGCTCAGATTTTGAACAAAATAACAATTAACATGGTAGCTACTGTAAATGTGAGATATATGGATGTATTACCTTGTTATAGTGCAACATACAGTGGTACTTACATTACCTCCCCTCAACCTTTCACAGGTCTGTCAGGTATCAGAAAAGGTTGTGGTCCTGCTCCTGCTAAGTATGACACTGTTTTGTTACATATGTAGATTTACAGCAATGTACTCCCTAAAGTGTCATCCTTGGCCTGTTTCCTGGTTTGCTGTACTCTCGGCATGACTGCCAACTGCACAGATATTGTCTGACTGTACACATTAGTGTCATATAAAACACATAAAAACACCCAAAGGGTGTATACAAACTCAGAAAAGAAAAAAGAAAAAACAGCCACCGCCGAAAGTACAAGCAAGACAGTATTTGTTAAAATTAAGTGCTTTCACCCAACTTTGCACAGGGTTTCATCAGAGTGGACACTGATGAAGCCCATTGCAAAGTTGGGTGAAAATGCTTAGTTTTAATAAATACTGTCTTGCTTGTACTTTCAGCGGTGGTCGTTTTTTTCTTTTTTATTTACATATTAGAGTCATGCCTATGCCTTGTAGGTGTGACAGCATTGATAGATGTGACAGTATTGTCAGAACATTAAAGATTGTTATATGTGTCAATTGTGCAGAGTCTTCACTAATGTCAACAGTGCACCTCCTTGTTACCGATGAGATTGCTGTGTAAAGAGCTTTTATTTTACAAGTAACTACAGCTGTTTGTGGGAAACATAGTGTCCTCATGTCCTACTATGTTAGGTTGGGTTTTAAACAGGTCTGTATTAGTGACAACAGTTTATAGAGCTTTACATATATTGCAACATAGTACTGCAGAGCATAATAGTGCAGGTATTAATGTACTGCTTTTCCCTTTCTTATCACAGGTGACCAGGGGATTGGTCTCTGTCCCCTACACAACCTGATATTAGTATCTCTTCAGACTCTGATGATGATGGTGGCCAGAGTGAGGCACAGGTGAGGGTTTTAGGGGTTGAAGTTGTCCCAGAGGTTGACATCCCTCTTCTGCCCTTATTGTCACAGCACATAGTCAGTATGCCTACACATACCCAGTCTTTGGAGGCCACAGATATTGGACAGTCAGAGAGTGGGGACATTGAACAGGAAAGTGTGGCAAATATGGCTCCAGTGAGTGTAGACACTGGCCATAGCAAGAGAGCTGGTGAGGTTTCACACAGGTGGATTGATAGGGGTGTTCATAGGAGGCCTGCTGTCCTTCTCCAACCTGTTGCAGGTGTCACATCATGGGTCATTCAGTGTATGTTTTGGCCAATCATGGAGGCACAGGCACATTCTAAAAGGAACTCCAGACATATGCTCAGGGTTATGGATGCAGCACAGTCCGACATCCATGACTGCCTCCCCCGCATTGGTGACATCCTGAATCAGTTCACTGATTCAGTGGAAAGATGGTGGTCTGAGACAGATCGCAGAATATCTGTCTTGGAATGCACATTGTCTGTGCTGGAACATCTGGCTGGAGTTGACCATTGGACTCATGGATGTAGGTCAGCAACCCTATCTGCTGAGAGTCCTCATGGCCATACATAATCACGATCCCATAGTGACAGTATATCCAGTGCTACAGAGGGTAGCGTGCTGTCTGCACCAAGATGTGGCAGTCCATGGGCTTGTGGTCCATGGCATTCCTATGGAGGACAAGGTGTCAGTAGACAGCAGTCACCATCAGGTACTAACACCATTTCTGACCTTGGCCATGGAGGTGCCAGTGCAACTCCTGGCAGAGCCTCTTCCCATGTTCGGATGCAGAGATGGTGAACTGTCAGCTCTACCATGCATGGTTCAAAGCTGTCCAACATACACACATCTAGGGCTAGCACTGAGATTGACTGTGTTCACACACACACCACTGTCAAATTCAGGTCACCTACAGACACACACGGCATATTTCCATGGTCCATCTTGCCTGCTTTCCTTCCTGACTCACATGCATCCTTTCAACCTATTGGGTCAACCAAAGCCTCCTGCACCACCACACAACACCCTGTGCAAGTGATGATACCTGTGCCACATTCTTGTCTTCACTACAGGGAAATGAAGCTATGTGTGTGATGCACAGGGTGACTAAATAAATTAATATGTACCTGTGTAATGTAGTGTTGCTTTGCCATGCCACTTGTACTGGTCACTGACAGAGACTGTATGATGACATTTAATGAGTAAGCCACACAATTTATGTACCTTATGTTGTATGATGTTGTAATGGCTGTATACTTACACAATGAAGGGTGTGTCATGGACCTGTTTATGTTTCAGTTTCAGGAGTCTGTAGGGAACACCTATGGATACACAGTGGCAATATACCCATAGACATCACAAAACAGGATGGAATGTCAGCACAGAAGAAATATGTCTTTAGCAAGGTACAGTGCTATAGGTGCATAGCTCCATAGGTTCATAATATGCATAACAGGCTGACAAGGACAATTGCGTCATCCAGCCTACTAATGCATCCCTAATCTATGAAAAGGTCTGATACCCCTGATAAGTGTCACCAGGGTTTCAGGAGCTAACACATGTACAAGCTGTGGTGATGGACATGACCCATCTACAAATTTCCTGTGTCCATTACAGAAATTTGCCCTACACCAGTTATGAATGTCTTGTTCTGCATCCCATTGTGTAACTTTCACATGATGTGTGTTACAGTAGATGTGTGCTTCACATGCATGGGGGCCCTGTTACATATAGGGTGTCATGTCTGTGTTACATACCTGTCTCTCCACCATGTACTACTTATAACACAGTGATGGTGTAGGTGAGTAGAACAGGTAAGACATGTGTTAGTCCTGTCTTGGATACATGGGAGGTACACAGTGGGATCTGACAACTCCCTGTATGGCAGCCATACACATCCCGTCCAAAGCATGTAGGACACAGATTACACATATACAGTCTTGATACAGACTGCATAGGATATGTTATTTGCATTGTGCATTGGTTTACCACGGAAACTGTGCGGCTGCTACAGTTGTAAGATATGCCTGTGTATTGACATAGCAAAGGTGCCATTGGACTCAATGATAGGTGTGATGAGTTCCAAATTTGGTATAACAATGACAGTCTGGGATTTACATGCCATACCTTTCTGTATAGGTTGTACAAAATTGAATGGACCCTCACATCTTACTGACCAGTGAAAGTCAAACGCTACATTACTCTCTGTGTCCATAGCTCTATGAGTAATGGTGAAAAAATAGATCCAAAAGCACTAAGCAATCAAGCGGACAGTCAGTAAGAAATAATAAAAGAAATGTATTAGGTGAGCGCTTTCGGCTGTGAAATCCAGCCTTCATCAGACAAATTCAACTGCATAATGCAACACTTTTATACATAAGGTGTGCTTGAGACAATTAATCAATTAAGGTATAAAACCGCCAAACGGCGAGAAGTACTACCTACCATTTGCAATTTGTGCCTATACGTGCATTAATTGATTTTAATTACGCATATTAATTTATATCAATATACTTTTATATAAATATATGTAACACTGTGACTATAATTTAAAAATTCTTGTAGAACTGTTGTTAATATATAAAAAATATTATACAATTATTAATAATTATTAATAAATTGAATAATCTAAATAGCTAAAAAACGGAAATTGTTAAAATCAATAACCCGTTATCTATTATTTGCTTTTAATTTTAAAATGCTGGTGATTGAAATGGAATCATTTATACCAGGGATTTGTGTGGCATTTAAATATACCTGCCACCAATATTCCTTGGACTCTAACATAACTTTCCAGGGACCTTTTCTAGGTGATAGTGCTATTTGTTCCAATATAATTAATTTAAAATTATGCTCAGGGTATAGTAATATATGTCTATATAAGGCATTTTTATGCGATTGTCAATATCATATTCATGCTCATATATACGTTGCTTTAATTTTCGCTCGGTCTTCCCTATATAATAGGCTGAACAACATGAGCAAATTGCAGCATATACTACCCCCATGGTATTACAATTGTAGTTACCTTTTATCTTGATCAGAATACCATTAATAATTATTTGCTCCACTTCCAAGATATCTGAACAATAACTACACGTTACATTTTTTCATTTTCCCAATTGTGTTATTTACCCCATTCGGTACTGTGTTGCACCAATCCTTTAAATTTTTATCTCTTTTGTATACTATAATTGGTTGCACCCCCAACAATGTCACTAAGTCTGGGTCCCTCTTAATAATGTTCCAATTTTTTATCACCAGTCTTTTAACATACTGAGAGTCCTGTGTAAAAGTAGTGATAAAAACTGCATTTCCATTGTTTACATACTTTGTATTATTTCCAATGATAAACTGATTTTTTGCATTAAATAATTGCTTCTGCTGTTCTGAACCCTGCTATTCTACTTGCTGCTCATTCATATCAATACTATCTCTTAATAGTGGTATATAAAAAACATTTTTCCTTTTATTTGAAACCTCATCAAATATGGTTTTTACAAATTGCTTAGGATAACCCCTATTTAAAAACATATTCATAATGAAAGTGCATTCATCAATAAATTCATGAACTTGCGAAACCATGCGTGCTGCTCGTACCATCTGTCCTTTTATGACTGCCTTTTTTATATGCTGTGGATGATTAGTATTGTAATGTAGAAATTTATTATAATATGTTTTTTTACGATATATATTAGCTTTGAATTGGTTATGTATTAAATCTTTAGATAGTAAAATATCCAAATATGAAATAGAACCTATTCCTACTTGATGAGGGAATTTCAGAAATTCAGTAGTAACATTTATATATGAAATGAATTGATCAATTTGTTCCATTGGCCCATTCCAGATGAAAAACAAATCATCCAAAAATCTGCTATATAAATCAATATGCTGCATGAATTCCGAATGAAATATGAACTTATGTTCCCACATTGCCATGATTACATTGGCATTCAATGTGCCTATGGGAGAGCCCATTGCAACTCCTTTTATTTGTTTAAAATAATGCCCTTCATGATAAATATAGTTGTTTGTCAATACTAACTCCAACAGGTCTGTTAATGCATTTAATTCATCCTGAGGCATTGGAATAGTGCTTACAAAAAAATCAGCAAACCAACTTAATCCTATTTGCTGTGGAATACAGGTGAATAAATCTTTTACATCCACAGTAATGAAAACAACCTGTTGTACATTATCAATACTTAAATTATTTACCTTTGTAAGGAAGTCCCAAGAATCACGACAAATGTAATTTAAACTTTTTATTTTATCTTTTAACTTTAAATATACATATTTGGCTATGAAATAAGTCTTTGACCCACCAGCGTCTACTATTGGGCGTAATGGTGGGTCCTGCAGATCCTTATGTATTTTTGGTACGCCGAATATCATGGGTATTCTAAGAGTTTTTACTTGCATATATTCATATGCTTAATTTGTTATTTGTTCCTGCCATAACATGTCTTCCAATAAATAATCTATTCTACCATAAGAGATTTTAATTTCATTTACTGATACTTCTATATATGTGTCATCATACAGTATATTAGTTAATTGTTGGTTGTAATCTATTAAATCCATCATAACCAACCCACCCCCCTTATCTGGCTGCATAATCCGAATCTCTCCTGCCTTTTTTATTTCATTTAATACACTACACTGATTCTTAGTGAAATTACTGTTAGTTCTATCAACATTCAGTTGTAACTGGTATCTGAAATCAAGCTCACATGCTTCTTCAAACAATTTGATTTTCGAATGGAATGGAGGATTAAACATACTGGGTACATGCAAAACATTACCTATTACATTAGTTGTTTGCTTAAAAATTGTTTTTAAATTCATTTTTCTTGTGAATAATTTTAGCTCAGTTACCAAGTCCGTTATCCTTGCCCTTCTTTGTGGTACAAACGTTAAACCTTTGCTGAAGATATCCGCATGTGCAGTAGTAAGGGCAACCTGACTATAATTATAAATGTGATAGTCACCTGTGGTGTTGGAAATTAGCTGATATTTATTGTCCTTTAAATAGGAACATCCCAAACTTGCTACTTCTAGTTGTAGTTGATTTTCGAAGTTGTCCTCTGTCTCCTCCAAGAACGCGTGTTGCTGACCCTCGGCTTGTATGCCCCCTTTAGAATATGGCAGTCTCTGTCATTCGGAACATCTCTGGAACAAGGGGGCATACAAGCCGAGGGTCAGCAACACGCGTTCTTGGAGGAGACAGAGAACAACTTCGAAAATCAACTACAACTAGAAGTAGCAAGTTTGGGATGTTCCTATTTAAAGGACAATGAATATCAGCTAATTTCCAACACTACAGGTGACTATCACATTTATAATTATAGTCAGGTTGCCCTTACTACTGCACATGCGGATATCTTCAGCAAAGGTTTAACGTTTGTACCACAAAGAAGGGCAAGGATAACGGACTTGGTAACTGAGCTAAAATTATTCACAAGAAAAATGAATTTAAAAACAATTTTTAAGCAAACAACTAATGTAATAGGTAATGTTTTGCATGTACCAAGTATGTTTAATCCTCCACTCCATTCGAAAATCAAATTGAAGAAGCATGTGAGCTCGATTTCAGATACCAGTTACAACTGAATGTTGATAGAACTAACAGTAATTTCACTAAGAATCAGCGTAGTGTATTAAATGAAATAAAAAAGGCAGGAGAGATTCGGATTATGCAGCCAGATAAGGGGGCTGGGTTGGTTATGATGGATTTAATAGATTACAACCAACAATTAACTAATATACTGTATGATGACACATATATAGAAGTATCAGTAAATTAAATTAACATCTCTTATGGTAGAATAGATTATTTATTGGAAGACATGTTATGGCAGGAACAAATAACAAATGAAGAATATAAATATATGCAAGTAAAAACTCCTAGAATACCCATGATATTCGGCGTACCAAAAATACATAAGGATCTGCAGGACCCACCATTACGCCCAATAGTAGACGCTGGTGGGTCAAAGACTTATTTCATAGCCAAATATGTATATTTAAAGTTAAAAGATAAAATAAAAAGTTTAAATTACATTTGTCTGTGATTCTTGGGACTTCCTTACAAAGGTAAATAATTTAAGTATTGATAATGTACAACAGGTTGTTTTCATTACTGTGGATGTAAAAGATTTATTCACCTGTATTCCACAGCAAATAGGATTAAGTTGGTTTGCTGATTTTTTTGTAAGCATTATTCCAACGCCTGAAGATGAATTAAATGCATTAACAGACCTGTTGGAGTTAGTATTGACAAACAACTATATTTATCATGAAGGGCATTATTTTAAACAAATAAAATGAGTTGCAATGGGCTCTCCCATAGGCACATTGTATGCCAATGTAATCATGGCAATGTGGGAACATAAGTTCATATTTCGTTCAGAATTCATGCAGTATATTGATTTATATAGCAGATTTTTGGATGATTTGTTTTTCATCTGGAATGGGCCAATAGAACAAATTGATCAATTCATTTCATATATAAATGTTACTACTGAATTTCTGAAATTCACACATCAAGTAGGAATAGATTCTATTTCATATTTGGATATTTTACTTTCTAAAGATTTAATACATAACTAATTCAAAGCTAATATATATCGTAAAAAAACATATTATAATAAATTTCTACATTACAATAGTAATCATCCACAGCATATAAAAAAGGCAGTCATAAAAGGACAGATGGTACGAGCAGCATGCATGGTTTCGCAAGTTCATGAATTTATTGATGAATGCACTTTCATTATGAATATGTTTTTAAATAGGGGGTATCCTAAGCAATTTGTAAAAACCATATTTGATGAGGTTTCAAATAAAAGGAAAAATGTTTTTTATATACCACTATTAAGAGATAGTATTGATATGAGTGAGCAGCAAGTAGAATAGCAGGGTTCAGAACAGCAGAAGCAATTATTTAATGCAAAAAATCAGTTTATCATTGGAAATAATACAAAGTATGTAAACAATGGAAATGCAGTTTTTATCACTACTTTTACACAGGACTCTCAGTATGTTAAAAGACTGGTGATAAAAAATTGGAACATTATTAAGAGGGACCCAGACTTAGTGACATTATTGGGGGTGCAACCAATTATAGTATACAAAAGAGATAAAAATTTAAAGGATTGGTGCAACACAGTACCGAATGGGGTAAATAACGCAATTGGGAAAATGAAAAAATGTAACGTGTAGTTATTGTTCAGATATCTTGGAAGTGGAGCAAATAATTATTAATGGTATTCTGATCAAGATAAAAGGTAACTACAATTGTAATACCATGGGGGTAGTATATGCTGCAATTTGCTCATGTTGTTCGGCCTATTATATAGGGAAGACCGAGCGAAAATTAAAGCAACGTATATATGAGCATAAATATGATATTAATAGACAATCGCATAAAAATGCCTTATATAGACATATATTACTATACCCTGAGCATAATTTTAAATTAATTATATTGGAACAAATAGCACTATCACCTAGAAAAGGTCCCTGGAAAGTTATGTTAGAGTCCAAGGAATATTGGTGGCAGGTATATTTAAATGCCACTCAAATCCCTGGTATAAATGATTCCATTTCAATCAACAGCATTTTAAAATTAAAAGCAAATAATAGATAACGGGTTATTGATTTTAACAATTTCCATTTTTTAGCTATTTAGATTATTCAATTTATTAATAATTATTAATAATTGTATACTATTTTTTATATATTAACAACAGTTCTACAATAATTTTTAAATTATAGTCACAGTGTTACATATATTTATATAAAAGTATATTGATATAAATTAATATGCGTAATTAAAATCAATTAATGCATGTATAGGCACAAATTGCAAATGGTAGGTAGTACTTCTCGCCGTTTGGCGGTTTTATACCTTAATTGATTAATTATCTCAAGCACACCTTATGTATAAAAGTGTTGCATTATGCAGTTGAATTTGTCTGATGAAGGCTGGATTTCACAGCCAAAAGCGCTCACCTAATAAATTTCTTTTATTATTTCTTACTGACTGTCCGCTTGATTGCTTAGTGCTTTTGGATCTATTTTTTCACCTAGTTTGTGTTGGATTTTCAATTTGGTTTCTATGAGTAATGGCTCAATTGTGTGTAGAGTGCAAACACTGCCATATTTTCCATGGGTGGATGACTTCCAAAAGGATAGTATTGTGCAGTTGTTGGCATTTACTATTTGTCAGTGGCTATGACAACAACTGAATGTGTGTTTCAGGCCATCTTGCATCACTGTTGGTTCTGTGTGGGATTCAGTGACAGCTCCTAATATGCAATTACCTGCTAATGTAATCAGTTAGAGGTCACTGACAGTGGACATGACTGCAGAGAAGGGAATGGCTAGAAGGGGTACTCCATTAATGATGTCTGGGGAAATCCACTTATGACTGGCATCATTGTAGCGTAGGTCTCCCAATGCTATCTTCCCAGAATATGTCAGACACTTTCCTATCCCCCAGCTGACGTACACAGTTTTCAGCAAGGCCTGCTGGCCAAATATTGTCAAAGACCTTGTCAGGCCATAGCCAGTGGAGTGAGTCAGATTCCCCTCATCCATTGCATAGTTTAACACTCAATGAAGTCCGCCAGTTAGGGTAGGTAGGCATGATCTGGCCTTGGGCAAACCAAACGGTGTGTGGTCCAGTGTCGGTAGGTATACGACATTGTTACAGCTCGTATCCATGCTAACTCCTTTCATGGTACTTCATATCACATGACTAAGAAATCTGTGGACACTGCTTGGCACTGCATGCTAGTTGTCCTTTGTGCAAGTACGTATTGCAGTTACTTCTATCATATTCCAAGAAGAGAGTCATCCAAGGTGTCTGTACAGAGCACAGACAAGCATGTTTGGGAAGTGTAGTATGTATACTCTGTGAAGGCAAGGAATGAGTTTTACACAGCTATTCTGCAGCTGGATACTACTCAGGCGGTGTGTACTAGAAGGACACAATTACCTTGTGAAGATTGTGGAAAGCAGGGGAGTCCACAGAATTGCTGGTGCCTGGCAACTACTAATGCTGGTCTCACTAAAAACACTCTCACATCGGATATTATGATCCAATATGTTTTTTGTCATCACATGCAAAACATTTCTATGATGCTTATGATGAGAAGCAGGACACAGCCTGTTTGCTCATCCACATAGCTGTCCCATATCATGAAAGGCTCTGTAGGCTTTTCATAGCCTTCTCCAGATAGCTGCCTTGATTAGCAACCTGGGCACTCACTTGGCTTTTGCATGTATTATGCCTTTTGTTCCATGGTTGGTGGTATGTCACTAGAAAACTGACAAGACGATGATTAGGAGCACTGCTGTAGCAACACAATATAATGTACAATATCCAGTGACATAGATGTCAAGTCTTGCTGAAACAAGCAGCACAGTGGTGGTGATCCAACATAGGTGACAATTTCACAGCAAGTCATGCATCCTGCCCTTCAGCAGATTGATGGTGAATATCTGCATGACATGGCTGTGAGGCCTACTGCAGTGGACTGATCACCTTTGGCCAATGTGTGTCAACCTGCCACATGTCCTAGGCATGTCATACTGTACAGTCATGTACCTGAAACACATGTCTGTGTTTCCACATCATGTCACACAACAGCCAGTGTGCTGTCTGGTTGCTTGACAGGCATCATATACTTATGAGGCCAACATAATGTCAGCAAAGTTGAATAAGTCCTCTATGCATGCACAGGCATCCACACCTTCACTCCAAGGAGTGCCTACAAACACTGTATATCAGACTGTGAACCCCAAAGATGTGACACTATGACAATAACTTTGCAGGACCTGCTGATGAGATGTGGAAAGTGTCCCCACCCCTCTACTCCTATGCCACACAAGTACAATGTGTGACTGATGTGACTGCATTTCAAGACTTGCTTCCATGGTGTCTCCAACACCAGTCATTATTTATGTCAATGAGCATTTTGCCAATATGCACAGCTCACATCCTGCACCATCTACACCCACATCACATACACCTGCATGTGTGCAGCTCCCTACCAGACACACTCCCAAACAGCTGACACTTCAGAAAATCCTGCCTCTGAGGAGCACAGTTCACATAATACTGCATGCACCACTCTCTCACTGGTCAAACACCAGAGGCCAAACACAAAATCACACCTTTTAGTCATAGGGGATTACATCATGAGGCACATTGATGTTTGTGTCAACAGGCTACATATGGGAAAGTTCACAGTTAGCTGTCTGTGGGTTGACACAATATGCCATACCACACATTGCTGCAAATCAGTGAATATCAGTTAACATAATGTTGACATCATAGTTCCTGCAGGAATATATGTCACGGGACTGTATGCAGACACATGAATGAGCTTATCCAGTCTGTGTCTCTCACAAGTGTGTGCATACTTTTCAGCTGCAGTTGGCCCTCACCTAGGATGATGGCTCCATATACACAGAAATGAATGGAAGTCAATAATTATCCTAGCATGTGGTGTCATTGCAAAGGGATCTACTACATGTCTGCCTGGGATGCCTTGCTCAACAGATATCAATGTTTCATCAGGGATGGTCTTCATCTGTCAACCCTGAGATCTGGAGTACTGGCCAAGGCTGCTGACACCCCCATAATGCATCTTATATGTACTGCCTGGAGGGACAACTTTGCAATGAGATCACCATCTTTATACAACATCATGGTTATGCTGCTACAAGCTGGGAATGGTAACACTGAACCCCACTCTGTGGAAGGTGTCCCCATCTTGGAATATGCAGACATGTGTGCAGTTGGGTCTACTACAGTAAACCGACAGTTCACAAGACCGACAATGAGATCACCGACACCACAAGAATGAAAGTGCAAAAACGTGAAAGTTCACATGCCCAACAAAGCACAATCCCGGCAGTTAATAAAACAAAAAAAAATTGCTGTTCCGAAAAACGCACACACACAACACAAGCACACCAAAAACCTTATAAACCTACACTAAACCTTACATACACAACTATCTATGCACTAACCTTAACCCAAACCCTAACCCTAAGGTCTGTCACTATCTCACACTTACCTTACACGCACCCCTAACCCTAAAGTAAGTCACTATTGCACACTTACCTTAATCGCACCCTAACCCTAAAGTCCATCACTATCACACACTTACCTTACCCACACCCTAACCGTAAAGTCCATCACTATTGCACACTTACACAGTCGCGCTCAAATGCAAGCACACATTTCACATGTCGGTGTTTTCTGTGTCGGGATTTCAACTTGTCGGGTATTTGCTTAGTCGATCTTCTGGTGTCGATCATCTCGTTTTCATTGTTTTGGCTTGTCAGTCTTATCAGGTAGATCCGTGCAGTCAAGGACATCTGGTTCGAGGCTGTGGACACCATCACAGCCATGCCAGACTACACTTCCTTACACATGTTCAGAGCTCAAAATGACAGTGTGTAAGGTAATACAGGTGGTGTATACATACTCATTAAGGATAGATACACATCCAGATTTAGTGAAACACTGTGATTTGCTGGAGACACTGCAGGTGCCATTCACTACTGAAAGGGCGCATCATCAAGCAATTGCTGGCTACAGGAGTAGCTCCATAACTCTAGACACCCATTGTGTGTATTTGGATGTAGGTGTCTATCAAGATAAATCATTACACCATGGTTTGGGATGTCATTAAGTGACCACCAATGGCATTGCTTAGACATACTGCAGCTCATGCCCAAAGGTTAGTCCTGGAGCAGTGCCATAATATCCTCACAAGGGGTACCAATGTAATACATCATGTGTTTACCAATATGAGTGACCACTGCAGCCCCTCAATGTGAGGTCCGCCCTGGTGGGACTTGACAACAGATTAGTCTCATGAAAACTACCAGAACTAACCTCCCTTGTAGACAATGCAGACATATATTTCAGCAAAGCAATTTATTAACTCCTGTGGGATGGTTTACATAACTTGACTGTACCTCCCCTTTCAGATGGGACAGGCAAGTATGCAGAGCTCTACACTCATGCATTATGCAAGCAGCATTAGCAGTACCTGACAGGAGGAACACAGGCTCTTCATGGCACAGCAAACCTGCCTGCTGGACAACTGCCATTAGCATGTTGTACAATAAGAGGTGGACATTGCTGTGTGACAGTTGGGGTGAGGGTGCCCCACTAAAATGGAGGCACAACCTCCTCAGCTAAAATATGCACATAGTGTTGTTGTGAAGTTGTGCAGACACAGTAAGTGACAAAATTAGCCACCCACACAAAGAACCACAATGCACAGTGTAGTTACATGTGTAACTTCAAAGGACAGACCCAGATTGTTGGTGGGTCTGTCCTCATAGCTAACCTGCAGTCCTGCAGGATCTGCTTCAACTTTACTCTGCTGTCCCCACCACATGTGCCACATAACATTCCTATAACCTGTCCTATACCTTCCATATTTACAGAGCAGGTCATAACTGGCCTCTCTATGGGGTATATACAGCATCTATTGGACATGCTAACATCCCAGGCTGTGTCCTAAATGGGATGTCACACCATTGGGTGCACCTTGCAATCATACCAAAACCACTGGCTGCACCCCAGCTGACTGGACAATAGCAACTGTTATACCCTTGCACAGAGGTGGTGCATCCACTGACCACCAGAACTATCAACCTCTTTGCCCGACTGTCCATATCTGTAGGCCTGTAGGGTCAATCATCATGCAGCTGATTAGCATACATATATGTGCTCTACACACAGTTGACTGTATACAATTTGGATGTCTGACATGGGGATCATGACTGTTAAACATGGTGGACATTTCTGAGGCAGTCACCAAGGACCTGGGTGAGGAGACATCAGGGCATACAACCCCGTGGACTTAGCCAAGCCATCTGACTATATCCCCCACTCAGGCATCATTTACAAAAGCACCCACTTAGGCATCCATGGTAATATCATTGTAGGGGTCACTAAGTGGCCCATTGATGGCACACATACTCAACATAGGGACATCCACCTCCAGTAGCTGCTTTGTGAGTATCAGTGTTTATCATGGCTCAGTCTTGGGTCCTCTACTGCTTGGAATCCATTTAACCATGATACAAGAGAATACTGAATGTCTGTGGCTAACAATGCTGGTTGATGCCTGCAAACTGTGAGCACTCATAGAGTCTATGAGTTATGTCAATATCTTACAAGAGGGTATTGATGAACAAATGCCTGTTGACATACTAATGGCTATAAACTCCATGCAAATATATATGTAGTATAATTTCCATCACTAACACCTATCTACCTGGTAAGTAGCACATCAGTCACAACATATGATGTACATACTCAGGGGTGATACAACTGGGCACACAGGCCTGGCCACACACATTTGCACCTAATGTGCCTGAGATCACCATGTCTCCCCAGTGGTATGATGGGAATCATATGTCATAACTAAAGGCACAATCACATATAAGTGACATACTCATAACCTCAATGTACTCTTCCCTCAGCATCCCAATATGTGAGTGCAATGGCCATTTGGTAATGTACTTTCCCAATCACTAATGGCAGTTGCACACAACAGTATGGTCCCTCACAAGTTAACTTCACGTCTTTATTATCTGTTCAATAGGGATCATCTGAAATCAGTGTCATTGTAGACTCTGGCATATATACTACTAAGAGGTGATCTCTGCCTTGCATATGGGTCAATATGTCACAATGCTTGATTGTAAATGCTGCATATCTTTAGGTGGCATGGTACACAGATTAAGCACTCTTAGGACATTAACCTAGTGTGTGACATTAGTAATACATGCTGCTGGGAGAGATCTGTCTAGCAGACTTTAACACACCTTTGAAAGAGAACCCTGCCTAATGGCAAACAGAGCATCTAAGTGCACCTGATCATATGCCATCTGCATGATTGGCTGGATGAACATCATTTCACCACAGGGCTTCTACCTGTGCTCCTCTTGGACTGGGGCAATATGTGCTGATCATATAAATAAGGGTATAAAGTTGCTAGGATTGTGAGGGCTGTATGGTCATTATGCTAGGGAAGCTCAAATGTCCTATGGTTCCATAAGCTGATGTAAAATTCTCTAACAGCCACACACACAAACCTGGCTACACTGAGGATAGCACCACTTCCAATTACTGCTTACAAAACATAGTGCAATTTGGCTGTATGTAGATTAGAACACCTACCTATCTAATGGTGCACACTACAGATCATAGTAAGTGATGCACACAACACACCCCACATCTGCTATTGCTATCGCTTTAGGACATATTATGCTTGATAACATCAGCTGGCCTAGTTGTGGTCAGGCATTTGGAGACTCACATCACCTGCTATAAATAAAATACTGCAAAACCTCTTTCTATGTTACTGAGGTGATCATATTTACACGGTATGGACATACAAACACACCAAGTGGTCTAGAGTGAGATTAAACCCACTATCTATTTAGTCTTACACACTATAAATCAGAGTGCTTATTGCACATGCCACAGTTTAAGTTTGATATTACATTGGCAGCTGGTACTCTTAACGTAGTTGATATCATCGGGCCTTGTAGAAGAGGGGAGTTTGGAAGCCAGCTGTAACTTCTGGGCCAAAAAGTGCATACCAATGCAGTTTGATAACCAATGAGGGATTCTGAGTTGTTTTCCAGGGGTATACACATATACACACATATATACACACATGTGTGTGCACACCAAGTGGCCTGGAGTGAGATTAGATCCACTACCTATCTAGTCTTACACACTATGGTATCACAGTACTTATTGCACATGCCACAGCTTAAGTCTGATATCATAATGGCAGCTGGTAGTCTTAAGGTAGATGACATCATCAGGCCTTGTAGAACTGGGCAGTTTGGAAGCCAGCAGCAACTTACACAGCCAAAAAATGCATCTCATTGTGGTTTGATAGCAAGTGAGGGATTCTTAGTTGTTTTGCAGTGGGATACACATGCACACACACCAAGGTGCCTAGAGTGAGACTAGAGCCCCTCCCTATTTAGTTTTCCACACTATAGATCACAGTACTTTTTACAAATGCCACAGCTGACATCTGTTTTATATATGATTGCCAGCAAACTACGTGTGGATTACTCAAACTAGACTTGTGTTGAACAGCATCTGTGGCCCGCAGAGTGAGATTGCTTTGTACTGTTATCTGCATCTACTATCTTAGCAGTCAGATTACTGTTATTTATACTAGCTCTGTATCTACAGTTACCAGTATGGCCACATGTGTCTGTTTGCACTTGGAATGGCAAGTCTGTGGGTAGGAACAATGTGCTCTATCCATGCATGCATAGACAACATTATACATTACACCACCTGCTCACTTGTTGCTGTATGTGCGATGACATCCAACAAGCACAGGAGTCTGTAGGTAAGTGCATTATCTACTGTTAAGCCCTTACTTTGGATCCTTTGAGCAACATTATATATATGTGATAGAGTAGCTTTACCCACCATTATTAGGGTATGTAAGGCAATACAGACATCCACACACATTTATGTATATAACAGGGATGTATATATAAATGTAGCCGTGTGTGTGTATGATATGTATATGTGTTATATATATATATATATATATATATATATATATATATATATATATATATATATATATATATGTATGGGGAAAGACGGAGCTGTATATTTATATATATATATATATATATATATATATATATATATATATATATATGTGTGTGTGTGTGTGTGTGTGTGTGTGTGTGTGTGTGTGTGTGTGTGTGTGTGTGTGTGTGTGTGTGTGTGTGTGTGTGTGTGTGTGTGTGTGTGTGTGTGTGTATATATATATATATTTATATATATATATATATATATATATATATATATATATATATATATATATATATATATATATATATATATATATGTATATATGTATATATGTATTTGTAAATACATAGAAATATACTACCAATGTGAGAGACAGATAGTGACAGACGGATATGTATACATATATGTATGTATGTATACACATATCTGTACATAACAGTTCATTTTGATAAAGGGGCAACAGAATTGCTCTCAATTTAACTGTGTATTAGCATGCCCAGTGTGACTGTCAGTACTTATAAAGTGACTCCAGCCGACACCTTCTGTACTTCAGTCTGGGATTTTTTTGTGTTACAGACAACTACATCTGTCCCTGTTTCTGCAGTACTGCACAATATTGAAAATGCCCACCCCGTTCTCCAGCTGTCTGATGTAATTAATATGTGACAGAGGGTAATAATGTTGCACCACTCGCAGCCTAACAGTCTGTAACAAAAAAAAAAAACATATAATACCACACATCCAAAACATGTGGATACTTCCTGATTAGAACTTTCAACATCATCATTCATGTTAGCTCCCCTAGTCCACTGAGCCAAACAAGCTGCCAGACAGAGAGGGCTTATTCATGACACACTCAACAGCATATATATGTATGTTGTTATTTCAAGTTAAGTGAGACATACAAATGCACTGTATGATCAGTTTCTATGCTACTGCCCTGAGATTGCCTGGCCTGCTAATATACCATTCATGAATTACTGTTAAAGCAGTTATATGGGAACATTGCTGTATTGGGAGTGGGGGAACAACACCACATTTTCTGTTGGGATAAACAGAAGTCCAAATATCATGTGACCATATTGCTTAACATCTCCCTTGACTGATGTAATGAATATTCCAACCATGAGAGCTAGTGAATATTAAGGAACACATAGTAGTGGACTGGGTATCTTTAGTCCCATGTGGATGTTACTTCTGTCCAAATAGCCCACTATATTTACTTGCATTAATGCAGCAAATCCATATATACAATATCATTTCATAGTAATCCTTTCAAGTTACTGTGTAGGTTAGAAACTTACCTTGTGAATGCAGCAGTTGACAGAACTGTATGTCAGGGCTGACTCTGTCTGATGCAAGCAGTACACAGCCGATACATGGATAGGTACAGGTTGTGTGGGTTGCCTGGCATCAATTTTAATATATGTATGTGAGTAGGAGTAAGGTGTCAGCCCCTAGGTCCCTAGGTTGTCAGTGAATGTGCTATGCATTTTTTATTAGCCAAAGCCAGGGCATACTGAGCACACCTATGTCTGCCTACAGGGATATCAGCAGGGGGTTCCTCCTCTGAGTCTTCCTGTGACTGTGGCTGTGGTGACGTAGGCACTGGTGCGGGGTGCATATCCCTTCCCTTTGCTGATCCTGCTGCAGATGTTTCTGCAGGATCATATTGTGTAGCATAGCACATACTGTGAACATATGTACACATGTGGCTGGAGAGTACTGCAGGGCTCCATCAGATATATCTAGGCACTGGAACTGTGACTTCAGAAAAACAAGCACACACTCTATGATGTTCCTAGTGTGTGTGTGTGCCTCATTATGGCATTCTTTATTTGGGTGTGTGTGCATTTCTAATAGGTGCCATCATTCACGGTTCCAGGGCATAGCCAGCATCCCCCAGTAAATGGCCATGTGGGATGGTACAGCTGTGATGCATGCCAGATATGGGAGTCATGATAACTCCCAAGGCTGCCAAACACACAATCAAGATAATTCCTTGGACATTCCACATGACCTGGCAGTTGATGGAGTGGTTCCCCTTGCAGTCTATGTAGTTTCTACCCTCCTCACTGGGTGGTACCTTGATGTGCACATGAGTGCAATCTATGGCACCCAGTACATCAGGGTGGTGTGCTGCACAACAGAAGTGTTGCATATTGGTGGCCCTCACCTCAGCAGTGAAGGGAAAAGAAATGTGCTCACTGGCATTTGATAGCATGGCATCCAGGAACTGGTTTAGTACCCTGGATGCAGATACCTGTGAGACCACCATCATGTCCCCAGTTGGTCTTTGGAAAGTACCTGTAGCTAGTATCCTAAGGGCTACACATACCTTTGTTTCCACTGGGATGTGTTCCCGTCTGTTGGCTCTGGGTCTGAGTTGAGGGTGGCAGAGCTCACTGAGTTCCTGTAGTATGTCCCTGTCCACCCTGTAGCACTCTACAATCTCCAGCTCATGTAGCTCCTGGCAGGTTACCCTGGGTTGGCGCACTCTTCTCCTTCTTTGTCTAGGCCTATTGCCAGCAGCACCAGCAGCACTGACTTCCGCATCTAGCACATATAGATGTAGCAGACCTGCAGCAGCCCCTAGCATTATCTCAGTTAGAATTTCCTAGTAAAATAAAAAATACCAAAAAGGAGGTTAGCGAAGAAAATCCACGAAAACCAAGACACAATAGCGTACCAAAATTTATTGCCCGCTTTCATCAAATGACTTCCTCAGAATAATATCACTTCAGAAAACTACACTTTAAATACACTGGTTAACAAGCAATTATTCAAATTAATTGAATAGCAATGAAAATTTAAAAACACACCCTCATAGCTTAAGTAAAAAAGAAAGATGTGTCACTATCTTTATCAATACAAAGTTTACGATGTTTTAAAAAACACTTAACATTAATGGCTTCATTCAAACCTGGAGCTTTGTCAGATTTTAATCTAATCTGCCAAATTGTCTCCCTTTGTTCTAAATAATTCTTAAAATCACCTTCTCTCATGTCTGATCTACACGTTTCTAATACTGAGAAGGTGAATTTTTTAAAAAAGGAACAAACAATAGAATGTTTATATAAAGCATTAGTATGATCTCTGACTTTAATACTATATAAATACGTGTTCTTAAACATCTCGGACGACACTCTAGGGGGTTGAATAACGAACAACTCAATGACAAATGTGAACATCTGTTGAGGTTACTTAAGAGGTACCGGTCGCTTGATTTAGAAAACTGTTACTTTTCACATTGTATTGAACTCAGTATTGTGCCAAAAGGGCTAAGATTTTTCAAATGCCCCAATGGTGTAAATGTTGATCATCCAATGTTTGAAACTTTAGTAACTTTTTTTAATGAAGCGGGACTGTGCTTTTTGAAGTTATTGATTGACAACAATATTAGCAAAATGAGTCTGCTCAAAGATGAGATTGCCAACATTGAGGCTTGTTTAAAGAGTATGTTAACTGCTGACAGTTTTGTTGATTTTTTTAAACATTTATCTGACGAGGTTGATCAGCATTCAGCTGAAGTGACCAACAGGAAACAACTTAAGCTAACGCGTGACATCTATTCTTACCAGAATAAGACTGCATATGATAATTTTGCCTTAAACAACCGAGGCAACAACTTTAGGGGACAAAGTGTTAATACGAGTAACAAGCTGGCTTACAGTGCTGTTGTTTCCACGTCTCAAACTGATAATAACCATGCCTTCATCGGCAGCAGGTCTGATAAAGACCAAAATACACATATACCAGCTGCTGTGACTGTTAAGCGTGTTGATAACACATTATCTGTTAATAAAAAGGCTGGTACCGATTTGGAAAGTAACCACTCTGACTCCACTAATAGTGGTTCTTCCCCTAAACCTGACAAGGACAGTGCATGTGGAAATAAACAAAATACTATTTCTACCAGTTCTTCTTCTTCTTTTTTTAATAAAAAGAACCAGTTCAACAAGAAGACTGTGCTCACGAGAAGTCAGACTTTTTTGGGATCCAATTCGTCAGGGGACGAGGTATAAATGAGCATCTGGACAGTTTCAGTATTATTAACTTGACTAATCATGTTTTTGCGGAAGTTGAATTAAAGATTTTAAAGTATGGACTGAATTTTGTTCCTAGTACTAGGGCGAATTATAGTAAAACTGTCATCGATATCAAAAAGTATGCTAGGAAGTTGAACTTGTTTTAGTTAATGCAAGACTTGCCTGAAACTAAAAAGGTTTTGGTTAAGCCTTCTAGTTACACACCAAAGTTACAACATACTATTAGGGTTTATGAAGAACTTTGCATTCAAGACTTAAATAGTATGTTAAGAACTAAAGGTAATATTTATAACAATTTATCTATTGAAGAAAGGAAAGCACTTGAGAATTTACAAGCCATGACTAGAGAATTAAGGTTTATGAAAAGTGACAAAGGGGGAAATATAGTTATTATGGGTCAGGATGTATATAAAATTAATATGTTAAATATTTTGAATAATTTAGATGAATACGAACAGATTTCCCTTTATGAGATTCATAAAAGTTATCGCATGATACATTCCCACCTGTATGAAGCCCTTATGTCAGGAGACATTAATTTTGAAGTATAAGATTTTTGTGTAGTGCAGGAACCTAGAATTGGGGTAATTTTTGGTATTCCGAAAACCCACAAAGATTTAAACAACCCCCCATTTAGACCTATAGTTTCCTCACCACACTCGATAACAGAAGGGGTTTCCTTAGTTATTGATGCAGCTTTGGGACCCTTACTAGTTAACGAAGTTTCTCATGTTAGGGACTCATGGCATTTTTTAGATAAATTAAGAACTTATGCTGAGACTGAGGTTTTTAATCCGGAAAAACATATAATTTTCACCATTGATGTAGTCTCACTATACACCTGTATCCCACATGAGAAAGGTGTTGAAGCAGTACGAAGTTTTTTGTTTAAAAATAATTATTTCAGCACTAATGCTATCTCTACCATTTGTAGGTTTTTAGAAATTATTTTACACAATAACTTCTTTTTGTTTGATAAGATCTATTATAGGCAAAAAAGAGAGGTGGCGATGGGTTCCCCAGCTGCACCTGCTTATGCAAATTTGATTATGGCTTGGTGGGAATTCAAATGTATTCCCCTGTTAAAAAACAAATTTCATATTAATTTTTTTTGCAGGTTTATAGATGATTTAGTTTTTATTATTGAAGGTAAACACGACACAGTTGAAGCTTTCGTCTCAGAGATAAATTCACAATCTGATTACTTAAAATTTACAATAGGTGATGTAGGTTTAAAAGTCAACTTTTTGGACATTCATTTTTGGTGGGACACAATAGATAGTAGATTTCATAGTCGCATTCACAGAAAAGAAACCTTTACCAATGGGTATTTACATTTTCGAAGTAGTCATCCAAGACATATTCTTAGGAATATACCCAGAGGACAATTCATTAGAGCATGTCGTATGACCACAAGAGACTCTGATTTAATTCAGGAATTTGAATTTATTATCTCCATGTTCCTACAGAGGGGTTATGGAGAACAATTGTTAAAGGAGAGTGGCACTGAAATTTTTAATAAACGGTTGACACATTATCCAGCTTTATTAACAGTTTCACAATAACCAAACTTTGATGGTAACATAGAGCGACAAGTTAGAGGAATTAATACCAACTTAATTTGTTATCTTGAAATGAGCGCTGATTGTCATCGTATTCAGCGTTTGCTTGAAAAAAAATGGAGAGTTATCCAGGGCAATTCTGACATTTTTCAGAGTTTGGGTGCTAAACCCCATTTTGTGTTTCGGAATAATCACAACATTAAAAAAGTCTTGGAATATAACAATTAAAAAGAGAACATTATTGTAACCAATAAGAAGGGTATGCATTGTTGCCACCAGTGCAACATTTGTAGATATATTTCTGAAGGGCCTTATATTACTGTTGAGACATCTAACAGAATATTAGAAGTACCAGGCTTTGTAAATTGTAACACCCATGGAGTTATTTACATTAGTATGTGTACTACCTGCCCTGCGTTTTACGTAGGGATGACTACGAGATGTTTAAGAACACGTATTAAGGAACATTTATATAGTATTAAAGTCAGAGATCATACTAATGCTTTATATAAACATTCTATTGTTTGTTCCTTTTTTAAAAAAATCACCTTCTCAGTATTAGAAACGTGTAGATCAGACATGAGCGAAGGTGATTTTAAGAATTATTTAGAACAAAGGGAGACAATTTGGCAGTTTAGGTTAAAATCTGACAAAGCTCCAGGTTTGAATGAAGCCATTAATGTTAAGTGTTTTTTAAAACATCGTAAACTTTGTATTGATAAAGATGGTGACACATCTTTCTTTTTTACTTAAGCTATAAGGGTGTGTTTTTAAATTTTCATTACTATTCAATTAATTTGAATAATTGCTTGTTAACCAGTGTATTTAAAGTGTAGTTTTCTGAAGTGATATTATTCTGAGGAAGTCATTTGATGAAAGCGGGCAATAAATTTTGGTACGCTATTGTGTCTTGGTTTTCGTGGATTTTCTTCGCTAACCTCCTTTTTGGTATTTTTTATTTTATTTGTTTGTTATTCTGGCATTTGGTAGAATTTCCTAGTCTGTACTCCAATGGTGCAGAGTACTGGTAGATAATCAGAATGTAGGGGGTATGCATACTTTATACAGCTTTACTGTAGGTGCAGAATGAATGATTGGCTAACTGTGATGCATTCCACCTGCTGAAAATAACACTAACATCATTTAATGGTCCTATTTCACTGTGCGACACCATGCACAGCACCATGTTGTGCAGCATAGCTTAAACAAGTCAAAACTTCTAATTGCATACATCCCGTTTTGAGACAAGCTCAGCAAGACTACATCCTGTGTAAACATCAAAATAGGTTCAAGCCCACATAAAGTGGATAAGTGGACATGATTACTCCATTCTGCTGTTCAGTAACTCCACCTCATTTGCATATATATCCATGCTCATAGCCTAGAAATGACACACTTCATAGCCCTACCATGTTAGCAACAGTGCCAATGCACCATTGTAGGGACCCCACACAAGGTCCTGTAATAAATACATTTCCGTCATATAATATTAATTTCTTTTTTTTTTACATTTTTTTTTTATTTTTCTATAAAGATTGTTTGCAACTGTGGCGTGCAGAGCAAACATGCTGAGATTATTACAAGAAAATTAATTTAACTTATTTTCTTTAATTTTCCAACATACAGGATAATAGTTTCACGCATATGTGTATGTTGTATTACAGTTTCAGGGGATTACTGTCCATATATCTATAGTTTTACACCCCCTTTTTTCTGTCTACTCTCTTGTACATGGAATTTTTCTGCATACACTATTGATACAGACAGGGGGTCTGAACAGATGTATATCTGCTTGTTGTATCACTCTACCTGCCTCATTTGCATGAGCTTCACCTGCTTATGAGGCCATTTGCATGCCATGGAAGTTTCCGTGTTTGCGCATGCATGCATGTGCGCTGCTCAGCACTGCTTACTAAAGCTCAAAATGTTCACATCCATGTAAGCAGCTTGGAGCGATGCCTACGTAGAAAAAAAACATTTAAGCTTTATTAAATTCCCTCACATGAGTTTTTTACTTTTTCTTTTTAAGTCTTTATAGATACATTCAGGTCAAGGCCACTTCATGTCCTTAAGGGGTAATTTGCATATATCAAATGGGCCTCTATTACAGAAGATTCAAGCTATCATGCAGTGAAAGGTCTAGCTTGGCTAAGTTTTTCTTGTAGCTATTACTAATTGATTTGTCTGTGCGAACTTTTTATTCTTTCATTCTGTAGAGTCATGATCAGAATAGGGATAAAGAATGATTTGATATGTGGGCTGATAACCTATCCTTACTATAAACTGTCTACCCTGGCAAAAGTAGCAACTCTTGGAGGATAGTAAGTGAACTGCCTATGGGTTGGCAGATTGATTATTCCCAACTCTAACAATGTTGTGTCCTTTAGTCATGATCATAAACCCCTAGCACTGGGTGAAGTATAAAAGAGCCTGTTTGCTGTTGTGTCTTGTGGATCTAGTACACAGTTAAAATCACCTGAAATAATCAAGGGACCTTTTAGGTTATATTACATATAGTACAGGTGCAGGGTAAGTACCTTGGTAGTCACATTAGGATGAAATTTAAATGGAAACAATGGTAAATACCATATTTCCAAATTTAAATACAATTCCTGCAACCCTTCTCCGAAATAGTTAATGTATCTAAAAAAACTATTATTGGCATTGACATTCTTTTTTATTAATATGGCCATACCTTTGTGCTTACCTGAAGAATGTAGAGAGGATGTAGGTTATAGCCCCAAGAAACTAATTTGATAAACTCTAACTGTGATAAATGTGCCTTCTGGAGCATTAAAACATCAGCAGAATGAATCCTTATCCACATGCACAGTCAGCCATTTTTGATAGATACATTTATACCATTTAAATTGATACTAAATAACTTCATAGCACAAAAGTTCAATCAAATTAGGTGAAACCATAGATGTTATTGAAGAAAACTGGATTTAATATTTGTGTTGTAATTGTACATCTTGAGAGATATCCATTATTAATTTTATTGCAAATTATACAATTAAACATAGGCTTTCATAGTCCTGTAAACAGCTCAATAAACATGCACTTAAAGAGGAATTGTTTGTTGTCATGTGAAAACTTATGCCTGGTTAACAAAAATGTCCTAACAATATATGTCTAGATTGCATAACTTCCAAGCTATGAAAATCTGTGAAAGTTTAGAAAAAGTATAATTAAGGGTTTGTGTGCCTTGTAATATATTTTAGTATTTATGGAATCAGCTATGAATGCACTGACTATTATCACTTTAAAGGTTACTTCTTATTGATAATATTGCTATTTGTGCAGTTTTAATGTTTTATTTTTCACAATATATTTACAATTGTTTATCTAATGCTTTTTAAGTTTATTTTTCAGAAAATGATCTAGAATGTAAGATGTGTTTAGACTAACAGAGGTGTAAAATTCCATACCACATAGATGTTAATGAGTTAAATCTCTCTCGCTGTCTCTGTCATGCAAACATGTACACACACACACACACGTGGGCACATGCACTCACACACACATACACACACACACACACACACACACACACACACACACACACACACCAATACCTCAAACACCTAGCAAATGGAACCAAATATTCATCAGGAGATAAATTAGACAAATTGCCATGATTGATTCATATACCAAAGTATCCCTCATTTTTGGAACAAGTGCCCACTACATTTCAAGCAGAATCACCACACTGCTGACACATTCAAGGTAAACCTAGATAATTGGATGATCAGCCAGAGATTCTCCTCCAGGCTATCTTGTTTCGTCCTCCTTGAGGCTGGAAGAGAACTTTTGAATACATATATATATATATATATATATATATATATATATATATATATATATATATACTAGCCAGTTTTTTGTTTCAGCACTTATTCAGAACTTATTGTAAGCACTAAATAAGCTGCAAATTACTACAGCACTCAACTTTCCTCACTGTCTAAAGGAAAACAGTTTCTAGTACTTAACAAATAAGCACCTATTCAGGCATGTCTAAGGGTCAGCTCCCCGTGTTTTTTCCTGTCTACCTGATGAATCTGGGCATCTTGGGGCAATGCAGTAATTGCCTCATGTACACAGACAGCCCTCTCCTCCTACCACCCAACACTACAACCTGTGAGAGATGCACTTATATAGCCAAACTGGAAGCAAAGCTCTCTTCTCCCAAGACTGGACTAGACAGTCAAGAGGAGAAGGTAAACACTTGCACCACACCACACTCAGCACATAGTCCCTCAAAACCTACACCACCAAAACACACACATAGAAACACAAAACACACACCTAAGTTCACGGAGGCTCTCAGTAAAAACCTGTCCAAGCAACAGGGACCTCCAAAGCAGAAACACAAGCAACCTCCACCCCCCAACACAACCCAAATGACACATAGCCCACAAACTCAGTGTGCCACTCAACCACAGCCCATAAGGCATAACAATGTACCCAACACTCTAGTCATAGGTGACTCTATAGTCAGGCACACTGATGTTCCACTCACCAGGCTAAACAAGGAGAAAGTTACTGTCAGCTGCCTGTTGAGTGCCAGGATCCGCCACATAATGCATGCACTCAGGTCACTCCACAACAAGTACAAATATGACTCTGTCATTGTCCATGTTGGTGTGAATGACCTGAGACATACCTCCTTGGACTACATGAAAAGGGACATGGAGGAGCTGTCCAATCTTGTAGCCCAGGCAGGTATGATCCTAGCCCTGAGTAGCATCCTGCCATCACCCAGAATGATACCACTGTACAAGGACAAAATGATTGACTTCAACAATTGGCTAAGCTTCTGGTGTCATTCTAAGGGGATCCAGTATATGTCTGCCTGGGATGAGATGATCGACAAGCCACGATGCTTTGCCAGAGATGGCCTGCACCTGTCGTCCCTGGGATTCTGGATACTGGCTAAGGCTCTAGCCACTCCTATAGTGCCTTTTTTAGGCAAGGTTCAAATGACAAATTCAACACGCTAACAGGTACAGGCAAGAAAAATCTGAGGGTATTGCTACTCAATGTTAGAAGTCTAAACCTCAAAATGCACTCCCTCAAGGCACTCCTTAAAATGGAGAACATCGACATCTGTGCAGTGACAGAGACCTGGTTCAAGGCTCCAGAGAGTACCCCTGCATTACCAGGCTATAATTCATACCACACCTTTCGGCCACCTAACCTGGACCGAAACACTAAAGGCGGAGGCTTGTTCATATTCATTAAGGATATCCACACCTCCAGCCTAGTTGCTCAGCATAATGCATCTGAAATTATCCAAGTGCAACTAACTCTGGGAAAGACCGCAATCCAAATTGTGGCTTGCTACAGATCCCCCACCATGCCCCAGGATTGCCACTCTTCATTTCTTAATACACTGGAAAATATTAGGGTACAACCTAACACCCTAATAATGGGTGATTTCAACTACCCTACCATTATCTGGGAAAACTACTCATGTACCAACTCTTGTGCTCAACATTTTCTGGAATTCATAAATTCCAATGCCATGGATCAACTTATCCACACCCCCACCAGGGGCAGCAATATCCTAGACCTGGTTATTACCAACATGGGCAACCGGTGCTCCACACCAGAGGTCAATTCCTCGTTGGTCAGATCCGACCACAAGCTAATCACCCTAGACATCCACATCCCTCCCTCACCCCCCATTAGGGAAACCACAGTAAAAAATTTCGCCAAAGCCGACTTCACGCTTCTTAAGACAGAAGTGGCAAACTTCACGACACCCATGCTGACGGACAATAGAGGTATGACTGCTGAATCCTACACAAATGCACTTTATAAGCACTTACACGAGTGCATTGATCATGCAATCCCTAACAGAACCAAGATGCTATCCTCCAAAAAAAGGAAGCCAATCTGGTGGTACCCTGCCATAAACAAACTCTACAACAGAAGAAAGAAACTGTTGCAAAAAAGAGTAAAATCCCATGATTGAAGAAACTCCCTGGTCAGCCTCAGTAAGAAGCTGAGATCCCTCATAAAATCCTCCAAAGCTAGTTATGAAAACAAAATCGCCACTGACTCTAAAGACAGCCACAAAGCATTCTATAGCTATGTCAAGAATCTCAATGGCAACACTCAGATCTGCTCTGAGTTACAGCACAATGGCACTAAATATACAGAACCAACTGATATTGCCAACATCCTGGCAGATAGGTTCAGTGCTAACTTTACCCCTCTATCATCCCCTAAAGGGCCCATCTCTATACGAGAAGAATGCAAAGTTCCTGTAATCACGGCTGCACAGGTAAAAAACACACTATCCAAAGCCAAGAACACAGCATCCATGGGACCTGATGACATCCCAGGCTATGTTCTACATGAACTACAGAACGAACTGGCACCCCACCTAAGTACCATGTTCAATCATAGCCTCACCTCAGGCTATGTGCACACTGAATGGCGCACAGCAACAGTTATCCCACTCCACAAAGGGGGAGCCACCACAGACCCCGGAAACTACCACCTCATTAGCCTAACGAGCCCAGTCTGCAAGGCTATGGAGTGTATCATCATGGAACTTATAAACAATGACATTGGTAATCCACAAACTCAGGACCCCACCCAGTTTGGGTTTGTAAAAGGCAGATCATGTCTCCTAAACCTGATAGACTTCTTTGAAGCAGTCACCAAAGCCATAGATGAGGGTAAGGTGGTTCACACAGCCTATCTAGATCTCGCCAAGGTTTTCAACACCACCCCCCACTCTGGAATTATAGATAAGCTCACTAAACTAGGTATAAATCCCTATGTCACAAGATGGGTTGCCAACTGGCTCACTGACAGAACCCACACTGTGAAAGCAGCAGACTCCAAATCCAACTTCAGACCAGTGACAAGTGTAGTACCACAGGGTTCAATCCTGGGTCCTCTCCTATTTGGTATCTACTTCTCTGAAGTACAGGCCAACACAGAAGGTCTTTGGCTAATGAAGTTCACAAATGACTGCAAACTAGGATCCATAATCAAAACTCCAAAAGATGTGGACATCCTACAAAAGGGCCTCGCTGAGACAGATGCCTGGTGTCAAAGCCATGGCCTCAAGCTCAATGCCAAAAAGTGCATTGCCATCCCTTTTGGTAAAAACTCAGTACCCATGAACTACCACATAGGTGATAGTCTACTTAACACCAAAAGTGTGTTAAGAGACCTTGGGACACAGGTGGACAGTAGTCTCTCCTTTGATAATCACATCGCCACAGTAGTCAGGAAATCCTTCTATGTGGCACACCTCATCACAAAAGGTTTCTCATCCAGGAAAAAAGAGGTCATTGTTCCCCTCTACTCATCACTCATTAGACCCATTATAGAGTACAATTCCCCTTTTGGTATGTACCTCACAAGACATCTACAACAACTGGAAAGGCCACAGAAATACCTCACAAAGAGGATTACCAGCCTCAAACAGATGCCCTATGCAGACAGTCTCAAAAAACTGCAGCTTTACTCCATTGCATATCGCCTACTCAGAGGCAATCTCTGCCTAACGCACAAAGCTATGTCAAACCCAGAGCTTTTAGACATGCTCCACTTAAAGAAATCCCAATCCCTATGAGCTACACACTCTAGGGACCTAAACCTCATCACCACAATAAACAGAGCATGCTGGAGGGATAGATTCCTGTCCCAGAGACTTCCCATACTCTGGAACAAACTACCTATCTATATCAAACAAAGCTCCTCATTAGCACTCTTCAAGAAAAATCTTGATGATTGGATGGGAGATAGGGAATTCACCCCGGGGATCACTTCTGTGGCTCTGCTCGACAGTGGCACAGGAAAATAATTTTCTTGGGTGGCGAAAACCAGGGTACATTTGGCTAGGCTTATATAGCCCCTAGTGCCAATAGCCTAGTACCTACCTATGAACCTATGAACCTATGAAGAGGTGTACGGTAGAAATGTATTTCAACAAACTAACATAGACCCATAAAGCATGTGTTAAATTTTCATGATCAGAATATGAAGTGCAAACATAATCTATTTTAAATATGGGAAAAGGGTTTACATAGGTAAATTCTGTACTAGTAATACTGTTACATCTGTGGAAACTCTAATCATTGAAAATCATACTAATAATGATGTTGCACCTATAGAATGTGATAAATTGTTTGCATTTGCCTGAATAGCCGAGATAGTCTTCTGCTATTGTGCTGCTTCAAATTCAATTTTCTGAAATGTGCTAATTGACTTCTAGATTCAGGCAGTATAGTTACACTTATAAAGTCATAATACGTATGTAAACAAGAAGGCTATTACTCAAAAGCAGTAGTCTGTGTTCATGCAGATAAGAAACAGTATCCCATTACTAAAGCAGAAATACAAACTCTGTTTGGAATGGTAATTCATCCTGCAGTTTTAGTTCTGTAGTTAGCGTATGGTATGGTATGATATAAGGAGAAGATAACCCCTGCTTAGAAGATTTGCAGAGGCAAGAGAGAGAAGGTAACCATTTTCACAGACCACCTTATCAGTTTGAGAAGGGGAATCAGCAAGTGAACAATCCTACAGATACACCTCTGCCTTACCTGGAAAAACCAACACCCATAAGAGTTTATGAGTCTAATAAATAGGTTCATAGGTTGATAGGTGTGTACTAGGCTAATGGCCCTGGAGCCTTTACAAACCTATCCCATAGGATTATCCTGACATCATGCCACCCAACTTTAGTTCCCAGTGCCTCTGTCGAGTAGAGCCACTGGAGGGATCCCCAGGGTGAATTTTCTATTTCCCATCAACTCATCAAGGTTACTGTTGAAGAGGGTCAGTGAAGTGCTCTGTTTGACATGTATGGGAAGTCTATTCCATAGCAAGGGCAGTCTCTGGGTTATGAACCTGCCCCTCCAGCACATTAGGTTGATTGTGGTAATGAGGTTAAGGTCACTGGAGTGTGTGGTGTGGAGGGATTGGGATTTCTTTAGATGTAGCATTTCTAATAGAGCTGGGTCAGACATAGCTTTGTATGTCAAGCAGAGATCGCCTCTAAGTAGGCAATATGAGACAGAGAATAGTTGGAGTATTTTGAGTCTGTCCATATAAGACAAGTGTTTAAGGCCTAGGATCCTCTTTGTGAGGTACTTTTGCGGCCTCTCGAGTTGTTGCAGGTGTCTAGTGAGGTACATGCCAAATGGGGCATTGTACTTGATGATTGGCCTAATGAGGGAAGAGTAGAGGGAGACAATGACCTCTTTCTTCCTGGAAGCAAAACCCTTAGTAATGAGATGTGCCACATAGAAGGACTTTCTGACCACAGTGGCAATGTGGTGGTCAAAAGAGAGGCTGCTGTCAACCTGTGTTCCCAGATCTCTTATAACACCTTCTGTGTTCAGTGGACTACCATCGATGTGGTAATTCACAGGAACCATTTTTTTTCCAAAGGGGATGACGACACATTTTTTGGCATTGAGCTTAAGGCTATGGTTCTGACACCAGTCGTTGCTCTCAATCAGGCCTTTCTGTAGGATGTCAACATCACTTGGGAAGTTAATAATAGCACACAACTTGCAATTGTCTGTGAACTTTGTCAGCCAGCGATCCTTTATGTTGGCCTGCACTTCAGAGAAGTAGATATCAAACAGGAGAGGACCCAGGATCGAACCCTGTGGGATTACACTTGTGACTGGTTGGCAGTCTGGCTTGGAGTCTGCTACATTCACACTGTGGTTTCTATCTGTGAGCCAGTTTGCAACCCACCTAGTGATATAGGGGTTGATGCCTAGCTTAGTGAGTTTTTCTATGATTCCTGAATGGGGAACAGTATCAAACACCTTTGCCAGATCAAGGTAGGCTGTATGAACCACCTTGCCTTCATCCACAGCTCTGGTGACTGACTCAAAGAAGTTGACCAAGTTGAGCAGGCATGAGCTACCCTTCACAAAACCAAACTGTGTGGGAACCAGAGTTTGGACATTCCCTATATCCTACTTTATTAGGTCCATGAGGATGCATTCCATAGCTTTGCAAATCAGACTCATCAGGCTAATGGGGCAATAGTTCCCAGGGTCCGTAGCTGATCCTCCTTTGTGGAGAGGGATGACTGTAGCAGTGCACCATTCAGTAGGGACAAAGCCTGAGATGAGGCTGTGACTGAACAGGGCACACAAGTGAGGTGCCAGTTCACTCTGTAGTTCATGTAGAACACAGCCAGGGATATTGTCAGGTCCCATGGAAGCTGTATTCTTGGCCTTGGACAGTGCTGTTTTAACTTGTGCAGCAGTAATACTGGGTGCCTGGCAATCTACTGGTATTGTGATGGGTCCTTTGGGGGGAGGGGTAAAGTTGGCACTGAATCCATCGGTCAGTATATTGGCAATATCTGTTGGCTCGGTATAGGAGGTACCATTGTGCAGTATTTCTGAGCAAATCTGGGTATTTCCATGGAGATTCTTTACATAACTATAGAAGGCCTTGTGGTTGTCTTTACTATCTGCTGCAATTCTGTTTTCATAGCTAGCTTTAGAGGATTTGATGAGGGATCTCAACTTTTTGTTGAGGCTGGTAAGGGAATTTTTCCAGTCTTGGGACTCCACCTTATTCTGCATCAGTTTCCTCCTTCTGTTGTAGAATTTGTTTATGGCAGGGGACCACCAGATTGGCTTCCTTTTTTTGGAGGAGAATGTTTTATTTCTATTGGGTATGGCAAACTCCATGCATTTGTGTACGTGTTTGTACAGTGCATTGGTGTATGATTCGGTGGTCATGCAACTATTCTCCATTTGCATGGGTGCCATGAAGTTAGCCATCTCTGTTTTTAGGAGCCCAAAGTTAGCTTTGGAGAAGTTTTTCATGGTGGTTACCTTTGTGGTGGGGGATGTGGATTTTCAGGGTGATTAGTTTGTGGTTGGATCTAACCAGGGAGGAGTTGACTGTTGGTGTAGAGCAATGGTCGCCCATATTAGTAATGACCAGGTCAAGGATGTTGCTCCCTCTTGTCGGGGTAAGAACAAGCTGGTCAAGGGCATTTGAATTAATGAATTCCAGGAAATGTTGGGCAAGTGTATTGGTACATGAATAGTTTTCCCAGTTAATGGAGGGGTAGTTGAAGTCACCCGGTATAAAAGTGTTAGGTGGACCCTAATATTCTCCAATGTGCATAGGAACGTGGGGTGTGAGTCTTGGACATTGTTGGGGACCTGTAGCAGGCTACAACACAATATATAATGTTAGAAAGCCCTAAAAGGTACAAAATTTTGATACATATACAGTATGAAAGTACAGCATTTAAAGAGAGAGGAATTCTAAATTTTCTCTCAAGGTAAAACAGAAAGCCCCACAAATGAAGAATTCAAACCAGCAGATGTGAAACCTATCAGAAAGGGACTTCACTAACCTACTAAAAGCAAGAAAAAGTTCTAAACCCATTTATTTGAGTGAAAGAAAAATCAAGTAGAAGGTGACATTAGTTAACATGGCTGTTAAAAAAGTAAAGTAAGTCACCATTTGAAAAAGAGCAAGCTAAAAAAGAAATTGGCAAGATGGTTTTCACTTAAACTGTGACAGATGGAGAGCAACCCATAGGAAAAAAAGGAAATGGTGAGGGCACTTTATATCAAGAGACAAAATAACCTTGGACAAAACAGTAATGGGTTCTGTGTGTTAGGCTCATAGGAGAAGATAAGAGGAAAAAACAAATAAAGTAGAAGTAGCAGCAGACACTAAATAATATTGGTAAGAGTTATCTTTCTTAGGAGACGCATTAGACATGAAGACTCCAATGCCTGTACTGGCAGGAGAGGAGGCAGTGCCTTTTTTCTCATGAAAGTAACCTTGAGGAAATTACAGACTTGGCTGGCCACAAGGTAAGGCAAATATAAACTTTAACAAGGTAGAATAGTAAGATGACATTCAGAGCCAAGAAAGGAAAAATGTAGCTAAAGTTGTTGGGGAAGAAGCTGAACAAAATATTCACACATCTTATCATACTTTGAGCTATAAAATGATTTATTGTACAGAGTAAATAAAGACAGAGAGGATGCAGTTCATCAATTATTAGTGCTTAAACTGCCCAACTCCATGTCAGCCATTGCCCTATTAGTGGCCTTAGCACTGGAAAAGTTAAGCATGAAGGGGAAAAGAATGAATGGGGGTGGTTCATTCTTCTTTCCTGGGTGGTGGAAGTGGGAGGTATGATTAAGGAGCACCACGGGAAGCATGTTTTCTCTAGTTCTGACAAAAAAAAAACACTTCCCATGTCTAAGGGGAGGTGTAGGACTGCTTACTGGCAATGCCCTTGCACAACTGAGGGGCAATCAGTATGGACAATCCATTGCATGCCCCCCTTCAGCTCAACAAGCCTAGTGCCTGTGGTGAATGGATTAGGACTAAGAAAAAAAAAACTCAAACCACTCCTAATGACTGTCTAAATGATGGCCCCTGCCAGTTGATCCTTGCCCAGCTGATAGGGAATAAGTGGCCCCATTGACCAGGAGAGGGCTGATAGTCAACAGGTTGCATTGATAAAGAATGTGCAAAAAATATTACATCCAAAACCTTTCAGAATATTTCTGATGAGGGTAGCACATAGTCATGTACCAGGAAACCACCTAGGAATGGACAAGACTAAAACACAGATCCTAAACAAATTGTACAGATCAAGAATAATAATGCTCTGAATGTCAGAAAACTGCCTCTAGCTTAGGTTTCAAAAATCCTTTGAATCCAAGTTCTGTCATAATGTTGCGATTTGAATGTATTGCTACGGGCATTTTTGGGCCTTTTGTAAACACTAGCAACATGTTTCAGTATATTCTGCTCATTTTAGGGAATGTAACTATGTACCCTAAATTGATTCTACTATGTAAGACCGGTGTCAAATTTATAGGCAGAGAGCTAGTACTATTATTTTCCTGAGTATGGATACCTATTGAAATACTTACTGACCAGGATATTCCATTTATGTCCATAATAAGGCATTAATTGTGTCAAAACTTTAAGGCCAAGCAATTAAAAGCTTTAGTGTACTATCCTAGGGCAGATAGACTAGTACAGTGTTTTAACCAAACATTAAAGTCTAAGTTGAAAAATATTGCTGACGAAGATCATAAAATCTGAAGTCAGTTAATACCATACATCTTGTCTGCCATTAGAGAAGTTCCACAAACCTCAACAGGGTTTAATCCTTTTAAATTGTTTTATGGCAAATGCACGAATGGACAATTAGATATTACAAGAGCAACTGGGGAAGAAGAGAAAGTCCTATTTAAAAGAGTCAGAGAACATTATACCAACTTAAAAGATAGACTGGAAGTGGTAATGTCCATCATAAATGTATATATGGAACAAAACCACTTTTCACAACAGGGGGTATATAATAAAATGCGAGCACTAGAGAGTTCAAAGCTGTAGACCAAGTGTTAGTTTTAGTCCCCTTCACAAAAAGCAAATTTATGTTTAAGTGGTAGGGCCATTTGAAACAGTGGAAAAATTAAATGATGTAAACTGCAGAGTTAGACTAGTTAAAGAAGGCCTGAACTGATATATCATATCAATATTGAGAAGCCAATACAGACCTTTTACAGTTAGCTTAATAACAAGAACTGATAGCTCTGCTGGAGAAAGGAAACTGACTTTTATGCCCAGAGATCAGGTAAATTATACACTATCTAACCCAAAAACAAAAAACAGCAAACCTGACAGCAAACAGAGCCAATAAAGGAAAAAATGCCCTACAGTGTTTTGTAAAATCCATGACTTGCCTTATTTGGCAATTACTTTTGAATGCCTGTATAAGCCCTGGTTTAAATGACCATTATTCCCCGGTTCTTACACTGAAACTAAGGGCATTAAAGTATTAAGACTGTTTTCAAAGTGATTGTTATAAATATATTTTTTATACTTTATATATTTGTCTATATATTTTTATATAAGATTTTTTTGAGAACCTTGCCCTTTTAAAGTACTATTTCCTTTAAAGCACTGTTCATTTATTACATTTACATAGTGATTGGTTATTTTGTTTTAATTGTAGAACCAATGAGAGTAATTTTGAGAGTTTTTAAAGGTCACATTTTACAATGTGTGTGATTCTGATGAAGTTTCCAGTGTAGGAAACAAAAGTGTTTAATCATTTAATTGTGGAAATTAACTTATTAAATCATGGATTTTACAAAATATTATGGGATGTTTTTCCTTTATTGGCTCTGCTTGTTGCCAGGCTGGTTGTTTTTGGTTTTTGGCTGTTTTTTTTACTTCAACTATTTACTTATTCTGATCTCTTATTTCTGTTTGTATACTATGCCTTGTACGATTACTATATTCCTAGGTTTTATATTTTAGCTATAATCATACTGTAGAGTGTCATATAATAGAACATTTATATTTACCCTTATATGTTTGATACTCTTTAATCTAATACTATAGTTAGAATCAGTCCAATGTTTCCTTAACTGTTATGTCTAATGGTATCTGAACAAGCAACTGAAAAATCTTCCCTTTTAAGATTAAGATTCAAACTTTCCATAATAAATTGTTCTGAGATATTGAGTGTTGTTATCATTAAAAAGAGAAAATAACAGAGAAACGCAATCCTAAATTTTTTATCAGAAGTGTCATTCTATAGGTTAGTATATAAACAATCCTTTTGGTATACTGCAAGCATTCAGAACTATTTAATAACTGACAGTGGTTTAGAATGCAATTCACTTTATTTTGCTTATTATCTAACTTGTATTCATTGACATCTTAGTATATGATTCAAACTATTCTGATTATTTATTTTAAGAGAGGAAGAAGTAATATGGACATTTTTTAGAATTTTAGAACTCTCACAGCATCACAAAAGAGCTCATGACTCATTTCAGGATGGTTTTCATGATAAGGGCTTAAACATGAGCAATCCATCAGTTACATTTCACACAAAAATGCCCACAAGTGAATCCAAGCCACCTCCACACCACTCATCAATCCCTCAAACCCCTCCAAAGCACCAAAAAAACAACAAAAACAATTTCAAAGTATCCCAACCACCAAAATGCCATTGCACTCAAAGAAATAACATTTAATGATTCAGTAAGCAATATTTGTATGAGATGATTAATATAAAGCAGACTGGCATTTTTAAAGGAGACATAGCATATAAACTTGGTTTAAAAGAATGACAGTTATGTATGATCCAGGTTTAATTTGTAAAAGTGTGAGTACTACTCTAATTATTTGATATCATTCCAATAGTAACTTTCATGTATGTAAACATCTATATTTTTCATACTCTGTTTATAATATAGCATGTCATTCCTGGGTGCTATTGCATGTCAAGTATACTATCAGTAGGACACTACTGGACCATTTTAAAAATTCAGAATGTAATTTAACATACCTCTTTAGTGTAATTTTTTGCAGTTTGTATTATAGTTAATAGGCATTACTCCGCTATGCCCAGATATCAGAAAGTATGCCACATAAGTTTCATCAGAATAATGATTAACTTTTAATAAGATGAATAGCTTAAACTTTTAAACTCTGAGTGAAAATAAGTGGCTTTAATTTCATATATAGCTAAAAGAATCAAACTCTAACATATTAAAAAGGGAACTATAAACCATAAGTAGGAAAAGAAAGAAAGATATGATTTATCTTGTAAAAAGTAATGTACAGTACCTGCTCATAAGTATTCAATCACTTATTTAAATTAATAAGAATTCATAACCATGACATGCATTGATTTTCATTTGTTCTTCATTTTTTACTGTTTTTGTCTTTTACTAACCAGCCATCTCTTGTTGCATTTCTCTTCAAAGAAGTTGATAGATTCTAGTCCATTTTTTTCTGTTTTTTCTAGGATTTTATTTTTCTTTATTAAGTCCATTGCATCTTCCAAGGTGTTAAAATTTTCTTTCCTTCTGGAAGGTGAATCCTTATTTTTGCTGGAAACAACATTTGTGATTTAATATTATTTTACTTTAAGGTTTTAACAAGTGGCACATATGCTTTTCTCTTTAACATCACTAATGTAGAATAGTTACTGGAAATTCTTATAGCATGTCCTTCAATTTTAACTGGGTAATTAGTTCATGCAGCTTTAAGACTAAATTCTTATCTTGACTTGAGAGAAATCTAATGATCACTGACCTTGGTGAAAGTGTTTTTTTTTAAGATGAGTTAGAAAATGATCTATGTGCCCTTCTGATGCCAAAGAAAAAAGCTTCAGATGAGTTAAAAGTTTTGCACAGCTAGGTATTAAGGAATTGAATCATACTGTCTTTGTCTTCCTTTTCAGGAACCCTGTAAATCCTGATGTTAATCCTTCTAGACCTGTTCTCTACTTCTTCTAGTTTATCCGAGAATAAGTTGTTTGGTTTCAGAAGAAATTCATTGCTATTCTCATTTTCAAGTAATCTTCCATCAAAATCAGACATCTTCTGCTATACTTGAGATTTGTGATGATTGTTGTTTAAGAGATTTACTCAGCACTTCAACTTGTTTTTTACATTCCTCTTTGAAATTGTCTATTTTGTTTTCTACTTTATCTGTCTTTAGAGATAACTCACTGATGTTAATTAGTATAGCCTGTATGCATTTTTCCATAGTACTGTTCTATACACTGGGCTTAGAGTGGCTCATTCTGAAACAATTAGTTCTTTCTAGTTTTCTTGACAGGAAAAAGCAATTAAAGAGTTTCAAACTTGTTATTTTTCAGAGTAAATCTGTCAGCAGATGTTCAACTATAAATCCATCAAGTTTTGAAACATTCTGTTTTTGATTTTTTTTTTAGCAAAAATCCTGTCAGAGATGTTAAAATGAAGCAGATCTAAAAATAGTGCTGTTAACTGCTCACAATCTTGGCCATGTCAGGACAGTTTAATGTGCTTAGTGACAGTTTATGCAGTTAGAGTTCTTACTATTTATCCAAGAAAATTGTAGACAGTAATGATAAATCCTTGCAGCACTCAGTGGTACTGAAAAAATTAAATGACATCAACTAAAGGAATAGCTATGCTAAGATACTAGGTGGAGATTTAAACACAGAAGTGTATGTTATGACCTGAGGGTCACCAAGTAAATGTAGAAAGTTCAACAGTTAAGATTAATTTTACAAAGGTGTAGAAATGCAAAAAGTGTTAAAATATTAATACGGTGTCAAGTCACTACTTTAGCTTCATTCGACATTATGACAGGCAAAAACAGTGCCAATGAGGTTTCCATTTAATTTAATAATGAAGTTACAGCCTTTCCATTTCACCATAGTACATTACCAGTTCAGTTACAGACTTGAAATAATGTATTTATTAGTCACATTGGTCTAGTTTACTATAGCAAATTATTAGTTTGCCATTAGTTTGCTTACAGACTAGATGAGTTTATTATCAGCATATGCTTATATCAAGCTGGAAGATGTAAATAAAGTCAGGACAACAAGCAATGCTATCAGTTTATAATTGTTAAAACTGAAAATTTTATTTTAAGAACCTGATATTTTCCAGTTTTATTTTCTTTACAGTCAAAAATATCAGCCAACCAGCCTTGCACAAGAGATGGAAAAGGGAAGGTTTGGAAGGCTTTAGCAAAAAAGGGACACAGAAAAGGACACTTGGATATTAAAGCAGGCCTTCCAATTCCTCAGCAGTGACAGGGACAATGCAGACTAAGGCTTAAACTACTAAACTGCAAGGCAAATATCTACAGAAAATGTGTTTTAGCTATTTTTTTAATGTTTGTTTAAATGTGTTTCGATTATCTAAAAGAGTTAAAGCAAGTATGCAAATGTTCTCATGTTTTCAGACACTTGTATAACAGTACTAGTTTCAGTTTATGTTTTTATCTATGCTCAGACAATACTGACAGAAAATATGTATTAATAGTTTAGTTTCCAGAATATAACATTTACTAAATTTCAGTTATGTTTTTATCTGTGTTCAGGTAACACTGTCAAAAATGATATTCCTTTAGCATTAGTTTAGTTAATTTCCAGAATATACACAGTTATTTTAGATGTCCAGTATAAATATGTATCACTTTAATGTAAATTTCAGTCAAGATTCTGAATATGAATTTCTTACTCAGTTATGAATTCAGTATAGTACATTTCAGTCAAACTTCAAAATATAACATTAATACTCAGTTATAAAATTTCTAATAGCATTGATACATCACCCTTCACATTATTCAGTCATTAGTTTTAAGGGTAAAGTGACAGAATTATTTGCAACAGGTTTATTAAGATATGATATCTAAAGAATTTGTTTGTGTCTTTCGGCTTTTCCCGGTTAAGGGTCGCCACAGCGGAACTCCGGTCCGCTAATGATTGGCAGTAGATTTTTACGTACTGGCTTGCCGGGCCTAATGCACAACCTTCAACGAAGGAACGCCCATTCACGCATGTCGCTACACAGAAGACGGTCTGAGAATCGAACGGGCAACGTCTAACTGTGAGGCAACAACGCTACCGCAGCACCACCACCGCATATCTAAAGAATATTTAACATATTCAAGGCATAACAGGTCAGACTTAATTTGTTAATTAATTTACAGAATACAGTGCACCTTGCATATTATTGCATCTGAAATACATAATGCATAGGTTTTAGTAAAAGTACTTCTAATGTTACAGCACATAAATATTTACAAGATATTTAAGGCACAAATTTAAAAGGCAGATATCTATTAGAGCACATAGAAATTAAAAAAGGTTAAATAAACAGAATAATTAGTAAGAAATCTAGCTGAAAATTTACAGACACAAGTTAATACATTGTGGAAATCATGCTTCAAGAACAGTTATAATGCATTAAAGAATCGCCCAGTTATCATAAAATTAAGAGACTTCAATCCAAACAGACCATAACTGCTTGAGTCACACCTACTGGTCAAAACTGTAATTGCAAGTACACACACACACACACACACACACATATATATATATATATATATATATATATATATATATATATATATATATATATATATATACATATCAGATAAAGAAAACTTATATTAGTTCCAGTGATCATCATAGTAGCTTTCACAGGCTATATTAATAAATTTATAAAGTAATTATAAAAGTAAATTTCATTTCACCAATTTCAGAAACAATTGATACAGAATAGATCCTACATAAATACAGATAATAAAAAGACCTTGCGTAGACTGAAAATTTAAGGTTAGGCCTATGTCTTCATTTTACATATCATATTTTAAAGTAACTACAGAAATAAGATACCTGTGTCAGTGTCCAGGAGGAGTTGTATAATCAATATCATTTAAATGTACAAAAATACAGTATTCTCTATGCATAAGTCTAGAAATGCAGCCATATTAAAGCAGACTTTCACAGTTTGCCTACAGTTTCAGTAAATATCAGTGAAAATAACCTTCATTCAAAAATACTGATAAGTGCAATACTGGGGGTGGAGCCATGATGGCGAATTGAAGACAGCAAAAATCCAGAGCTCTGCAGAATTATTCTCAAATACAGGAAAATATTCACTTTAAGGCAATAATTTTCTATTTAATACAACAATAATAGTCTAATCTTTGTTTATCTCAACTTTGGTGGAAAAATATATTAATTTTCTGTCAAATTGTAATTCAGACTATCTCACTAATTGAAAATGAGCAGCTCATAATATACTCACACTGATAAATCTTTGAGGAAAGATTTACAGTTAGTTACCTCCACTCTCCAAGAACTATCTTTAAAAATGGATGGTTTTCAAGAAAATCTGGAAACTCTCAAATAAAAGTGTATCAAACAAAAATGCTTCTGCAATATCAAACCAACATTTTTGACACAGTAACCTCATTGAATAACATGGATGGAAGACCTACAGCATCCTACAGACCACATTGAATAAGATAGATGGAAGACCTACAGCATCCTAAGTCATAGATAAACTACCAGCACTGATATCTTCTTCCCCACAAAGATCTATTGTAGTAAAAATTCTATCTTATACAGACAAAGAACTTGTATCACAAACTGACTTTTTTCTCAAACAGAATACTTGGCTTCTTAACAAAATTGATGACCTCAACAATCATGAGAGAAGATGTAATATCAGAATTTTTGGTCTTCCAGAGAAAGCTGAAGGTGAAGTCATAATTGTTTTTCTAAATTCTTGGATCCCTGAATGTCTGGCCTTACAGGAAGGTTTTTCTTATGGTATTGTGAGGGCTCACCAAGTCATAGATAAACTACCAGCACTGATATCTTCTTCCCCACAAAGATCTATTGTAGTAAAAATTCTATCTTATACAGACAAAGAACTTGTATTAAAAACAGCCTAGAGGAAATCCCCTAAAGAAAATCCAATCAGATTCAATAATAATTACTACTCTAAAACCATGGACATGTGAAGGAAAAGCTGGCCCTTAATCAAGTTCCTCAAGCAAAATAATATCAAAACTCAAATCATTCTTCCAGACAGAATAAAAACCCATCTATCTAATGAAACAAGAACCTTTAATAACTTATAGGAAGCATTTTTTTATCAAAAATAATAATATAAATTCCTTCTTTGATGATGTGGGCTGGTGTTCTACCTCTCTGAAAAGATCTTCTGAAAAAAATTATGATCTGACTTAAAAAAGAAGAAACAAAAGACTGATTTCACATCTGTGAACACTGTTCAAATTATTTATCTATAATTCTTATAGGTATACTTGAAAAAATATATATATATGTATGTATATATATATATATATATATATATATATATATATATATATATACACACACACACACACACACACACACACACACACACACACATATATATATATATATATATATATATATATATATATATATATATATATATATATAGGCCTATATTAGAAGCAGAAAATAATTCTAAGTGAATATGGAAGCAGTGACACATATTCATCGAATTGCATTTAAGCAATTCAATGAATATGTCATAGGGCAAGGAGATGGTTGGTCAACTTCACATGGAGTTGCCCTTCCCTTCCCTATAGTGCGATCTCCGAGTTGGTATATTGAGTTAGGGGGGTGTGGGGTGAAGCCCCCCATGTGTTTATGATGTTAATTTTTTTTAGCAAATGGCTGAGTAAGTTTTTTTCCTAGGGAAAAATTCACTTACGTGGCCATTCGCTATTTTTAGTTTTCGTGCATTATGTGTCTATTTTTATGTAGTCGCACATATGCATTTTCATTCTTATAATATAGACATATACATATATATATATATATATATATATATATTCACTATTTAATTCTACTTGTTAAGCATTTCTTTCTCATGCACATCGAGCCTATCCTAATATCTCCTGTGAATTACTCAAGTTACTTGCTGTCACCTTAACAATAGTCAGATCCTCAACGTATAAACACACATGTAATGTTTCTGTTTTGTCTTTTTGTTCCTTCATGGAGTTTACAGGGGTCTCTTATTTAATGGTTCTAGTATCGCATCCTTTGGGCTGTCCACAGTGATTGAATTGTTTTTGACATGGTTCATGTTTAAATTTCCTTTTTCAGATGGGTGGCATTTGGGAAACCTTTGATAATCCATTTGATAGTTTATTTATTGTACAGATATACAGCAGTGCCAGCTATGTAAAGGATTTTGTTTAGCTATGTGAGGAAGTTTGACTTTTAAAGTTATATGTAAATATAGTGCCTGATGGATTTAGCCATTAGCGTTACTTCTTGTACATTACACTAACTTTTATTTCTCTCTCACTTCATAGGCTGTTTTTTGTTTTTTTTTTTAAATAAAAAAGTTCATCTCAGTGCTGTAGTTGTTCTCCAGTGCAAGATGAAGCTTCTCACTTACCTCGAGTGTCTTCATGAGCTTGCATAGTGACTGGCTGTCTTCACTCACAATTGCAGACTTCCTTGTCTTGCGGTTATTAGGGGAAATTGTAGGACCTTTTACTGTGGTGTTCTTCCCTACTGAGTGGTTTGTGGGGTTTTCATTCCCCTTATGAACCAAGTAACATAATGTTTGACTTAATGCATCTATAGTATATATATATATATATATATATATATATATATATATATATATATACGTATAATAAAAAAATAATCAGACCACATTACTTCATAAACAAATTTGATTACAGTACTTGCATTTTTTTCGCCACTGTCACAATAAATCCCATTGCATTTCTATGGTTTATAGATTATTTGTGTTATAGATCTAAATACCCAGAGTCTAAAATATGATTGTTTTCTCAAACTAGTATTTTTAAAGTGACTTTATAGCCAGTGAAGAAGATATGGTATGCTATGTTTTCTCTTAGTAATTAGTTAGTATTAAGTCACTGCACTTAGCAATATTATTCATCAACCCTTATTGAAGGTCTCACATTAGTCAAAACATTCAAATAGCTCAACTGTGAATCTTAAATTTTGTGCAACAAAAAGTATCACATCACCTCTGTGATTCAGTCTTTGACATATTTCCTTAAACATATGAGGAACACTGCAGAAAAAAAACAAATAAATGCAGAAGACCTTCTGACTAAGAGGGGTGAAGGATGTAAGAGATCTAATGTCTTTAAGTCCTTAAGCCAACTCACATTTTCATTTCTTTTATAAAATACATATACATTGCATTTTGTCCTTCATTGTTTATATATAAAGGTTAGTAATACAGTTTTCTGATTTTAATAACATTTCCCTCATAATTAATCAGCATTCCTATCTTCAGTCATTTCAAATATTAGAGTACCACAATGCTTACATTTAAGAAGCTTTGTCTCATAGCAGTGTGGCTGAAGATTTATGTGGCATAAAATTATGTAAAAGATGACAGGACAAATCAGTCAATTTTCTGGTATGGAATGAGGACTGAGGAGTGATTACCTAATCATTGGAAGTGTCTTCACTCCAACTTTAGGAATGCAAATGGGTGTGGTGGAAACTGTTAAGAAATGCAGCTTTCCCTATGAATGACTGGCTCTCAATTTCCAGAAATGGGAAACTGACCACAAATAGCTGCCTCTAATTTCACAGCCAATTAACAGTAGGAGAAAGGAGATAAACTTTATAAGCAGCGAGACCAAATGAACTGTAGTCTTTCATACTCCTACCTACACATGGGGAAATGTAACTCTGAGGAACTTGGAGTAGGAAAATTCATCTAGTTAAATGTACTCTGAACATGCAAAGGGAAGTGGATACAAAACTATGCTATAGTTGTTCTGGGCCATTTTTGATCTGTTAACTGTCTGAAGTTTGATGCCACTATGATAGCAAACAACAAAACTGTTAGAGTCTGTGGCTGAAATATCCATATTACACAACTGTGGAAAACCAGCATAACTTGTAGGAAGGAAGGAAATAATTAATTCATCAAATATCGTAAGACCTTTGAGATCCCAACATATAAAGTCTTACTTTAACATTACTTCTTAATGTACATATTGAAATAAGTTTGTAACTCACCTCAAAGTATTTATTTTATTATTCTCAGTCATTAATATTTCTAATGGTGTGAGTTATTGATGTGCTCATTATAAAATGTGTGCAAGGTTTTTTTTTGACATAAGACATAATCAAATATAAAAAGTGACAGATTTAAAGAGCATTAACTCAGATTTAGGTTGTGACATTTATATAATTTGAATATAGTTCATATTTTGATTGTGTAATTTTTTTTACTCTTTAAGATAGGAAATTGATCCTTTACTATTTCACCATCACAGATGGAAGTAATTTCCTTGGCTCCTCCTGTATTTATTAATAGATATTTGATATAGATAATGCTGCGGATACATATTCAAATTTTCAAACTTCCATGTCACTACTTTTAATTAGACTCTATAGGTTCATAGGTTCATTGGTTCATAGGTTCATACTAGGCTATCTGCCCTAGGGCATTTATAAGCCTAGCCAGAGTATGTTTGGCTTTCGCCACCCATTTTAAATTAATTTTGCTATGCCCTTTTTCGAGGTTAGTATACTGTGCCTCTGTCTAACAGTGACACAGAAGTGATACCCGGGGTAAACCTATGATCTCCCATCCACTCATCAAGACTCCTCTTGAGAATCAATGAGGGACTCTGCCTAACCTGGACTGGGATTTTATTCCAGAGTGAAGGGAGCCTCTGGGTTATGAATCTGTCCCTCCAGCATGTCCTATTTATTTCAGTGCTGAGGTTCAAGTCTCTCGAGCACATAGCTCGATGGGATTTGGATTTTCTGAGGTGCAGCATGTACATTAATTCCGGGTTGGACATGGCTTTATACGTCACGCACAGATCGCCTCTGAGCAGGCGGTATGCCACTGAGTAGAGCTGGAGTTTCTTTAATCGGGCAGCATATGGCATCTGTTTGAGCCCTTTGATCCTCTTGGTGAGGTACTTTTGGGGTCTTTCCAGTTGCTGCAGGTGTCTGGTAAGGTACATCCCAAAAGGGGCATTGTACTCAATTATGGGCCTGATGAGGGATGAGTAAAGAGGCACAATGACCTCCCCTGATCTAGATGTGAATCCCTTCATGATTAGGTGGGCTATATAAAATGTTTTTCTAACCAGTTTGGCCACGTGGTTGTCAAATGAGAGATTGCTATCATCTTGGGTCCCCAGGTCCCTAATTACTTCTTCCGTACTTAATGGATTACCACCTACGTGGTAATTTGTGGGCACTTTGTTTTTGCCAAAGGGGATGACTATACACTTTTTGGTGTTTAGCTTGAGGCCATGGCTCTGGCACCAGTTGTCTGTTTCTATGAGGCCCTTTTGAAGGATGCTTGTGTCGGCTGGAGAGTCAATTATAGCGCCCAGTTTGCAGTCATCTGCGAACTTGGTCAGCCACAGTCCTTCCGTGTTGGCCTGTACCTCTGAGAAATATATACCGAACAGGAGAGGTCCCAGGACTGAGCCTTGTGGGATGCCACTTGTAACTGGTTTGGAGTCCGACATGGCTCCAGAAATTCTAACCATGTGGGTTCTGTCCTTGAGCTAGTTTGCAACCCATCTAGTGACATAGGGGTTTATATTTAAGCTGGTTAGCTTATCTATAAAACAAGAGTGGGGTATTGTATCGAAGACTTTTGCGAGGTACAGGTAGGCTGTGTGGACCACCTTCCCCTTGTCAATGGCCTTGGTGACTGTTTCAAAGAAATCGACCAGGTTTAAGAGGCAGGATCTGCCCTTAACAAAGCCGAACTGGGTAGGATCCAGTGTCTGTAGGTCCCCAATATCTTTTTTTATGAGGTCCATGATGATCCTTTCCATAGCTTTGCAGACCAAGCTAGTCGGGCTTATGGGGCGATAGTTTCCAGGATCCGTTGAGGCACCACCTTTGTGGAGAGGGACCACTGTTGTGTACGCCACTCTTTGGGTACATATCCTGTGGTAAAGCTGAGATTGAACAGTAGTTTTATGTTTGGGTTTAGCTCTTCTTGGAGTTCATGTAGGACGCAGCCCCAGACACCGTCTGGTCCCATTGATGCTGTGTTTTTTGCTTTGGAGAGGGCGGCTCTTACCTGAGCATCTGAGATGTCAGGGGGGCAGCACTCTGCTGGGATAGATATTTGCCCTTTTGGTGGGGAGGGGGGGAGAAGTTTGCACTGAACCTGTCAGCTAGGATGTTGGCAATGTCTGTGGGTTTGGTGTATTTTTTGTCATTTTGGACTAATTCTGAGCATATCTGGGAATTCCCACCCAGGTTCCTAACATAACTAAAGAAAGCCTTGTGATTATCCTTAGTGTCCTGTGCAATTTTTCTCTCGAAGCTGGCCTTAGATGATTTTATGAGTGCCTGTAGTTTTTTGCTAACACTGATCAGAGATGCCTTCCCTTTTTGGGATTTTGCTCTATCATGTAGTAGCTTCCTCCTTCTATTGTATAGTTTGTTTATGGCTGGGGTCCACCAGACAGGATGTCTGCCTTTGGAGGATTGGGTCTTGGTTTTCTTTGAGATTGCATGATCCACGCATTCCTGAAGGTGTTCATAGAATGCGTTTATAAAGGATTCTGCGGTCTGGGCCGTATTTTCCACAGGCCCGGGGGCTTTGAAGGATTCCACCTCGGTTTTGAGGAGTTTGAAATTTGCTTTAGAGAAGTTTTTCACTGTGGTTTTCTGGGCAGGGGGTGGGGTCGGGATGTGAATATCCAGTGAGATTAGTTTATGGTCTGATCTTACCAGTGAGGGATACACTTCTGGTCTGGAGCATAGAGTCCCCATGTTGGTGATGATCAGTTCCAGTATGTTTCCCCTCTTGTGGGAGTGGTAACAAGTTGTTCCATAGCATTTGAGTTTATAAATTCTAGGAATCTTTGAGCTAGGGTTTTGGAGCTAGAGTAATGCTCCCAGTCTATGTTTGGGTAGTTGAGGTCGCCCAATATAAATGGTGTTTGGAGAGACCTTCATATTTTCCAGTGTTCTCAGGAAGGCCGAGTGGGGTTCCTGGGTTTGGGAGGGTGGTCTGTAGCAGGCTATAAACTGGAAGGCAGTTTTACCCACTGTTAGTTGCACATGGATAGTCTCTGATGCTTCGTGCTGTGCCACCAACCTGGAGGTGTGGGTATCTTTGACGAATATTGATACTCCCCCTCCTTTTCTGGTTCAGTCCAAGTTTTGGGGCCGGAAAGCATGGTATGAGGTATAACCTGGTAGTGCTGGGGTGCTCTCGGGAGCCTTGAACCAGGTTTCTGTTACTGCACAGATATCGATGTTCTCCATGCTAAGGAGAGTTTCGAGTGCATGCATCTTGAGGTTTAGACTTCTGGCGTTGAGTAGCATTACTCTTAGTTTCTTATCCCTTGTGATACCTATGGAGGTGAGTTTGTCTTTTGAGCCTTGCCTAAAAAAGGCACTATGGGGATAGCAAGAGCCTTTGCCAATTTCCGAAAGCCCAGGGGTGACAGGTGCAAGCCGTCCCTAGCGAAGCATCGTGGCCTGTCAAGCATGTCATCCCAGGCTGACAGGCACTGGATCCCCTTTGAATGACATCAATAATTAAGCCAATTGTTGAAATTGATCATCTTGTCTTCATATTGTGGCATCATTCTTGGTGTGGGTAAGATGCTACTCAAGGTCAGGGTCATACCGGCCTAGGCCACATGCTCAGAGAGCTCCTCTATGTCTCTTTTCATGTAGTCCAGGGAGGTACATCTCAGGTCATTCACACCAGCATGGACAATGACTGAGTCATATTTGTACTTGCCTTGGAGTGACCTGAGTGCTTGTGTTATGTGGTGGGTCCTAGCAACCTACAGGCAGCTCACCGTGACCTTCTCCTTGTTCAGCCTGGTGAGTGGGACGTCAGTGTGCCTGACGATAGAGTCACCTATTATAAGTGTATCAGGTGTGTTGTTTAGCCTTAAGGGCTGTGACTGTTCGGCACACTGGCTTTCTGAGCTATGTGTTGCACGTGTTTTGTTTTGGGGTAGCGGTTGCTTGGGTGTCTGCTTTGGAGGTCTCTGCTGCTTAGGCAGATTTTTATTTAGAGCCTCAGAGTATGTTTTTGTGTGTTTATGTGTTTGGTTTGCTGTCGTGGTAGGTCTATGTGAGACTGGAATTGTAGTGAGTGTGGTTTCCTTCTCCTCCTGACAGGTTTTGCCAGTACTGAGTTGAGAGAGCTTAGCCTCCAGTTTGGCTATATGGTTGCATCTCTCACATGTGTTGGAATTTGTTGGGAGGAGGAGAGGGTTGTCTGTGTACATGAGGCAGTTGTAACATTGCCTCAAGATTCCCAGATTCACCAGCTGGACCGGAGTGGAGATTGACAACTGACCTTTGGACATGCTAGAATAGTATTGGGAATTCCTTTATAATTGAAAAAAAGGGCCAGTGGGGAACAAGGTACTCAAGGGGAGTTTGTGAGGGTGTAGTGCTTGTAATTTTTTAGTGCTGACTTATATAATTGCTTTACTGAGCAAGTGCCAGGTAACTTAAATGCAATGTGTTACAGGTAACTTAAATGCAAAAATGACAAACAGTAACTTTCTTTCAAGTGAAACAAGGAAATAAGTACAGTAAGCAATGCAGATGTCACTAGGGATCCACAGAAGTGCTGAAAAGCCGAGTTTTAGGTGGAATTAGCATTTCAGGGAAATAACAAGCAAACAAGCATACAAACAAAGCTAGATTCAGCAGGCCTGGATCTACTCTATGCTACAGCAAACAAGGTGTACCAATTTCAGTAAGAAACAGTTCAAATATGCAGGCACTATAAGCCTTTAACCAGAAATTCCCAGCTCAGAAGGGCAGAGTCCAACCTCTCCTCCCACAAGAGTGCAGACCACAAACCTTCTTAATGTAAAATAACTGGCCTGAAGCCCAAGTGCTTAAACCAGAACTAATACACTTTTAGAATAACAGGCACTGAGCCCTCAATCAGCAGTTCCCAACTTAGAAGGATGTAAGCAACCTGTCCTGCCACCACAGTGCAGGCCACAAACCTTCCTAATGTAAAACAACTGGTCTGAGCCCAAGTGCTTAATCCAAAAGACTTTGAATGATAGCTACACATTAATCAAGTTACTACCAAGCAGTAATAAATACAGTTGAATACTTTAAAGAATGCCTGGATTAGTGCTTATGTTATACAAACAAAACTAGATTCAGCAGACCTGGATCTAGTCTATGCTACAGCAAACAAGGTGTACCAATTTAGTAAGAATCAGTACAAATATGCAGGCACTATAAGCCTTTAACCAGAAATTCCCAGCTCAGAAGGGCAGAGTCCAGCCTCTCCTCCCACAAGAGTGCAGACCACGAACCTTCTTAATGTAAAATAACTGGCCTGAAGCCCAAGTGCTTAAACCAGAATTAATACACTTTTAGAATAACAAACACTGAGCCCTTAATCAGCAGTTCCCAACATAGAAGGATGTAAGCTACCTGTCCTGCCACTACAGTGCAGAGCACAAACCTTCTTAATGTAAAACAACTGGTCTGAAGCCCAAGTGCTTAAACTAAAAGGCTTAGAGTGAGTTACACCAAGCAGTAATAAATACAATTGAGTACTTTTAAGATGACACAAAAGCAAAATAAAGTAGGAAGAAACACAAATGCAGTAAAAGCAGATAAAATTTTTTTTTTTTTTTTTTTTTTTTTTGAGTGAGCAAATGAGATGGGCCCAGGAGGAGTATCCAAATGCAAATTTACAAGAGGGGCGGGCAGTTTCAAAGCCACCAAGATTAACACCAAGACAAAAACAGGGAGGGTGGGTGGGGACCTACTGAAAAAACAGTCAACTTCCAGCTAGATATTGCTCAATGCAACACAAACAAATTACTTTAAAAAGTGCAGATAAAAGTTCCTTAGCTACACTTATGCATTCAAGTTGATATCATGCAGGTCTTAACCGGCCAAAGCTCACAGTTTAAACAGAAGATAATTCACTGTACCATTTGTATAAGACAAAAACTGAATAACAATGAAGGAAACTACCCCCACCTATCACTGGCTATGCAGGTTTTTAACAAGCCTTAACTGAAAATACCACATGCACTACTGAAAAAACAGTCAACTTCTATAATGCCATCTAAGAATGCAGCGACATGATGAAAGATAGTATAAGCAATCTGCAGAGAGTAAGGGGAGGGTAAGAAATAAAGGGAAAAAATAAAATCTTTCAAATCATATAGTGTGGTCTAATAGCTTGAGGGTTAGTCTCCATTTTTTCGATCACAAGTGTTGCTTGTACACAAGGAAGTATTTAGAAATGCACTCTGCTCTTTGATATTAGCATACATGTTTCATAATAATGCATATCACTGTGATCCTTACCTAACATATTTATTTAAAACTCTTAGAATGTTCTTAAAAAAAGAAGGAGAAAAGAAAAAAGAGAAAAGGAAAAGAAGACAGGAAGAAAAACTTGAATATAAATGTACTTTCTAGTAAGTGATTATATGATGTAATAAATCATTTATTTGTATGTCATGACATGGTGCAGAAGGAGAGGCTCATGTGTTTCTTTATAAGGTTGGATAGTGATGTTATGCATACACACTGTTATACACATCTCAAGTTTTATGTAAACAGTTTAACCATTTTAACTGGTATATCTCAGAAATTTTAAAATTAACTTCTCAGGATAGCTTTGAATTTGTTTGGTTCCTCAAATTCACTTAATATACAAATCAACAATGTGGTATCTCTGTTTCTACTTTCTAATCCCATTTATCCACTGACATACCATAACTTTATCAATGTATAATCAATCTAGTTACATTGTTAAGCAGTTATTCTAAGACAAAGAAAATTGAAATGTCATTACTGTATGAAATCAAACTTCATTTTTTTGTATATGTTAAGTCCTTTTAAAAATAATATCTATTTATGACAAATTTCTTTGCCTAACTTCAAACTAGTCAAATACCTAAATGGTAATTATTAAGTTTAACTCTGAAATTTTCTTAATGAATGCTCAAAGTTTTATACATCCATTTAAGAGATATGTTCTTCTTATATGAATTATTATAGTAGTTCATAAACTAGTCAATTTATTTCCTAGTTTGTCTAAGTTATATCATTAGTTAGTTTTCTACTTACTTCAAATAGTCTTTAATTTATACCTAATCTTATAGAGCTCCTCCTAACATAGTCTGTTGTCATGAAGGATAGTCTAATAGATCTTAGTATATCTATTAGACTAGGAATTTTGATACGTCCATGCATGATCTTAAAAATTAATATTTTCATGGTTAATTTGCTTTATATTCTACTTCTGCTTTCTTTTTCATTCTGGCCTAAGTCACTATTTTTTTATATTTCCACTAATAATTACTTTCATGTTACTTTTATTATTTAAAACAGATGAAAAAAAGTGCTTGAAACACTAGTAATTATCTATCGCTGACTCATTATTGATATAAAACCAAGAGGTTATGATTCTTTGGGAGAAAAAAATGTTATTACTCCTCAGATAATTTATAAACATGAAAATAAGGATGGACTCTTTTCACTAGTTATCTTAAATTTAACAACAGGATTTGGACATTAGTTAACATCTATTGGTTTCCTGGTATGGGGATAAGTATTGTTAAAAAGCATTTAGATTGTATTATAAATACATAAAAAGGTAATCTTATATTATCAGGTGACTTTAATTACATCCTGGATCATTCAGAAACCACTAAGAAAAGAATATTAAGGCTTATTCCCACAGCAAAAACTCTTAAAAAAATGAATTGAATCCCTTAATTTAATAGATACATTTAAGGTGAAAGATACTAAATCTTTAATGTTTTCTCATCAAGATCACAGATTTGGCACTCAAACAAGAATAGGCAACATCTTAGTTTCCCATGAACTGTTCTTCAAAATTTCACATTTTCAATACTTTCCTGTCCTTTGTCTGATCTTGACTCACTTATACTTAAGATTGAAATAGATTTCAATAAACTTTCCTCTACAACTAGAACTTCAGCATACATAACTAAAATCAAGGATTTTATACCTTGGCTTGTTTCAGAACTGCAGTTTTTCCTTAAAACAAACCTAACTTCAGATGTAAACATTACTATGATCTTTGATACACTAAAGCGTGGTAAAATGTGGTAAAATACTCATATGGTTTAAAAAACAAACGTATAGAATGAGACTTAGAATTACAAGTTAAATGGAAAATTGAAAACAAAAAGAAAATTGAATTAAATAAAAAATATCTAGATATTTTATCTCATAAGACAAATATGGTGATAGCAAGATTAAAATGTCATTTTTATTCTTTATCACCCAAACATTTGCATAACTTATCAATGAGAGCTAAGATGCATTCTAAGTCCAATAATATCATTAAAATACTGTATGAAGGTACAAAAAAGAAAGTATCAGATATCAAATATATACTTAATGCTTTTACATATCATTATACAGACCTAAACAATTCTATGAATACGGAGGCTAACTTCTCAAATTTAAGTTCAAAATTTCTTAATACCTTGAAAATATCTACAAAGACAAATCCCTGATAAAATCAAAAGCTTCAAACCAAATAAAGCACCAGGAATAGATGTTATTGTAATAGAAATGTATAAACTTTTTCCTCCACTTATTACATCATTTTTCATAAAGCTTTGGTTGAAATTCAATCACAAGGTCTTGGAGACATTTGTTAATTACCCCATTCTAAAGGAAAATAAGGAAACTCAATTATGCAGTTATTATAGACCTATCTGTCTTCTAAATAATGATTACAAAATCTTCATGTCTGTCTTCACAGACAGAATAAAAATAATACTATCTAAAATAATTATCAAACAGGTTTTATATATAATAGACATGCACATGATTATATTAGGAGAATTTTTTTGTGTCTTTCGGCTTTTCCTGGTTAGGGGTCACCACAGCGGAACTCTGGTCCGCTAATGATTGGCAGTAGACTTTCACGTGCTGGCTTGCCAGGCCTAATGCACAACCTTCAACGAAGGAATGCCCATTCACGTATATCGACACACAGAAGATGCTCTAACTGAGAATCATTAGGAGAATAATAACCCTTATTTAATATTTAAATAAATAGAGCAAAGAAGCTTTGTTAATTGGTCTAGATATCAAAAAGGCTTTTGATTCTTTAAACTGGGAATATTTATTTAAAGTTTTAAATTTGTACAACGTTCCTTCTTTTATTTCTGTTTCAAGAAATATCTATAATAACAATCTAGCATATGTCAAATTAGGACCTTTTACTTCAGATACTATTTCTTTATCAAAAGGAACTAAACAAGGCTGTCCTTTTCTCCTGTTTTATTTGCACTAGCTATTGCATTTATTGACATTCTTATTATAAATAATTCAAGGATTAAATTTACTGACATACATAATCAATATTGTTCCAAAATTATGTTATTTGCTGATGATATTCTACTAACATTACCTAATTCAGAAGAAACTTTAACAGAATTAGAATCCTAAATAAATATTTTTCAATTAATGTCTGGTCTAAAATTTAATAAACAAAAATCAAAATACTTATTAAACAAGACAAAATGCAAATTAAAAATATAACATTATTGAAAAGCAAACAAAGTTTCTTGACTATTTAGGTATAGTTCTATACAGTACAATGCAGGAAATAATTGCAACTAACTACAAAAATATCATACACGTAATTAAAAATTCCATAGACAGATGGAACAAGAATTTTATTCCCCTTAAGGACAAGAGTCAGTTAATAAAAATGATCCTCTTACCCAAAATATTATATATAACCCAAGCTCATTCAATAATTCCTGATAAGCATTTAATCAAGGATATAAATAACTTACTATTAAAATGTATTTGTTTTCCTAATAGGAATAGAATTGCTTTTTCAATATCATATCAGACCTTGGGACAAGGGAGAAATAAACTTTCCAGTTATTAAAACTTACATAAAAGCTTCAATTTTTAAAATAATCTTGAATTGGTTGGATCCAAATTATTCTACCAACTGGAAAACTTTACATTTAACTATTTTACTAAATGAAAATATTCCATCAAACCTTTCTTTAGAATATCTTCCCAATAAATTATGGTACCTCCTCTGTTATATCATACAATACAATTTCTTTATACCAACAAAATTTAATCCTATAAATTCTATTCTTAACTACTTTAGGAAATTTATCATTTCTAATATCGATATTAAAATCAGGTTTGAAGCTCTAATTCCCTTTAGTATTACATTTTTGATAAAACAAAAAAGAACGCAATTTCTTCATGGGAAGATAAAAATGTATTTGCTGGCAACAGTGTATTAAAGAACATAAAGTCATTGATCTTCATCAAGTCACAAAAGATTTTGACTTGGCTCCCAATAATTGGTTACTATTGCAAAGTATATTAGTTTACTCCCAGGATATTTGCATAATACTTAGTAACTCCTCTTTAAAGGAAGACCTAAACTAATATTTTTATATGAAATTATATACAACAAATCCAACATTGATAACATTATTTCCAAACTATATAAAATATTGATAAACTATAAAACACAACTACAACAAAAATTTAGGAATTATATCACTATGTGATATCTCCCCTGTTTACCACAAGATAATAAATCTAATATCTTACCCTCTATAAAACATACTTCTTGGACACAATACAGGGGCATATTTACTTGGAATTTCTTACACAAGGCTTTTCTAACCCCTAATATAATAGCTAAATTTAGCAATTCTAAAAATATATCTTGTTGGAGATGTTTAAACAGATGCAAAGTGGATTGGCTGTATATTTTTTATGACAGTCCTATTTTAAAACAGTTTTGGAATGATCTAGATGACTTCTTAAAGCTTTATTTTTTTATTCATTCTCACTAGCCAAAGCTCTGTTTTTATTTAATGTCAGTGATGGCTTTCCTATGAACAAACTATTTTTTCCTATGGACAATACCTGCGATTGCCATGAAAAGTATAACAAGGAAATTAAATTTAACTTCTCCTCCACTCTTTGAAGATTTCCTATCCTTGTTGAAAGAAACTGCACTTAAAGAAACCAAAGTCAAGGAATTTAGAATTCATCCCAAACCTTGGAAAAAAAGTTATATCTCTCATTGACGCTCTACATATGGATTTCATTCTACCTCTTCACAATGAATAATTGAAAGTCTTCTTTACATTGTTTACTCTTTTATTGAGTAATGGAAATTTATAAATTTATTGTTTGCTTTAAAAAATTCCTTTTCTCAGGCCATTGTACATATCGTATATAGTTAAATCTATTTAATTATTGTGTTTATCAATTACTAAGGTTTATGTATGTTTTATTAATTATCTTACTATAAAAACTAAAAATCATTCGAGTAAAAATAAATACTGATAACAGAATAGTGCAATATTTTGAGAACAAACAGATCTTACAAGGCTTGGAAACCAAGACTAAAGAGGCATGTATAACACTGCAGGGTTTTGGTATTATTAGGAAATACTTCAGATACCGGCAGTTGAGTCAGTTAAGTTTGTTTGGACTGATATGCAGAAAATCTTTGCAGTACAGACACTCAAGTCTGAGTACAGAAGTCAGGTCAAATATTCAGCATTCCAGAACATCAATGACACTATTCAAGAGGAAAAGACTGCAGAAAGCATCACAACAGGATAGAGCAATAGATATCCAAATTAAGGGAAAAACAGTGGAACAGGAAGCAATTGGTCACGTGCCATATGAAGATATTTGGGAGCCTTCCACAGGAAACCAGTATAAATGTTCACTTGGAAGCTAGACAACAGGGAAGGAACAGGAAAATGTGGAAACTCTGGTGCAGTCAATGTGGAGGTGTGATAAGCCAGTGAGTTCCCATATGACAGAGCAACGGATAGCGCAGGATGAAATTGAAGAAAATGTGCCACAGGAAGATGCTATAGAACTTTCTATGGAATGCCTGCAGGAAATGGAAAAAAATGTTCCCTCAGTTTAGAAGAAAATGAACTAAGAAAAGAGTTGATTGGACATAGACATATTAAGATCATAGACTGCAGATGGTCAATAAAACCCAAAAAGTCAGAAGTTTGATATAACAAATGAGCACAGTAATTAGGACTGTCCCTAGAGATCCATGCGATATAACAGAAGTAAAGCGAATATATTACTCTGCAGCTAAATTAATAACTGATAAAGTTCTACCACAAGAACACAGGGTAGTGAGAGAAGGGAAGGGGAGAAATCAAAAAACATCATGGAACTATAGAATAGAGAAAACTATAAAACAATTAAGACAAGAAGTGTCACTGTTAGAAGAATATAGAAGAAAGAACAGATTAACAAAAATATTAAGAAAGATAGATGTGATAAAAGCAATGAGAAGTATTAGAACAGACCAGGATCTATCATGCACTATCACAAATAACAAATTAAAAATCTCAGCACAGGCAGAAAAACGTATAGAAGATATGCAGATAAATATAAAGGAAAAGTACAAAATAAGCAATTTATTGATGACCCATAGAGGTTTTATAGAGAATAAGAAACAAAGTAAAAGGAATTGAAAGAGAGTCAAAAAAAGAAGAAATAGATAACATTTTGGTGAAGTATCTATGAAGAGCCTGTTGAACATAACAAAGATGATAAATGGATAGAAGAAGTGAAAGAAAGAATAAGAAGTCTAAAAGTACAGGCTATGAAATGGAATGAAGTAACAGCCAGAGAGATTGAAACAAAGTTAGAAAAGCCTCTAATTGGAAAACTCCAGGCCCAGATGCAGTACCTAACTTTTGGTTAAAAGTATTAACATCTTTGCACGAAGATTTAGCCATTTGTAAGAACTATTTACATGCACTCCCTGAACAGACACCAACCTGGCTAACAGTAAAAACAATGCTCCTACTTAAGAGTGACCGTACAAGCTACCCGAAAAATTATAGAACAGTAACTTGCCTTTCAACGATGTATAAACTATACATGGGAGTTGATGCCAACAGAGTTTATAGTCATTTAGAAGAAAACTCAATTATGGCAATAGAACAAAACAACAATAAAAGAATGTCATATGTTGTTAAATAAAGTCATAGCGGAGAACTGTAAAAAGGGGAAGAATCTAAGTATGGCTTGGATTGACTACAAAAAAGCATTTGATAGTATCCCACATTCATGGATAAAAGAGTGCTTAAAAATGTATACGATACACCCTACACTGATCGACTGCATTACAGTGACCATGAAACAGTGGCAGACCACTTTGCAGTTAAGCCATAATAAAAGACAAATTATTATCCTAGAGATAAAAATACAAAGGGGGATATTCCAGGGTGACTCTCTGTCACTGCTGCTATTCTGCCATGCCCTTAACCCATTAAGCTGTCTACTTAACAGCTTAGGCCATGGCTACAATCTGGATCCTAGAAAACAACAAAGTGTAAAGACTTCTCATCTTCTCTTTGTCAATGATTTAAAACTGTATAGCTCATCAGATGAGGAACTGAAAGCACAACTGCAAGTTATCAAAACTTTTTTAGACAATATAAGAATGTAATTTGGTCTTGATAAATGTGGAAAAGCAACCTTTAAAGCAGAAAAACTGCAGCACCAGGAAAACATCAGTTTGGGACAATAATGTGATATAAAAGAACTTCAGTAAGAGGGAGTGTATAAATATTTGGAAACTGATGAAGGATCAACAATAAAACATGAACAAACGTGAATAAAACTTAGTAAGGAATACTTTAGAAGACTTAAATTAATCCTGAAAACAGCGTTGACATCTAGGAACAAAATCCAATCTATTATCCAATTTGCTCTTCCTGTCCTAACTTACAGTTTTGGAGTGATTGACTGGCCCCAAAATGTGTTGGATAGATCAGATAGGAAAACAAGAAGGATGCTTCATGCTCATCAAATGATTTATAAAAATCAGTGCATACCAAGATTATATATTCCCCATTCTGAAGGAGGGATAGGCCTCCTTGAAACTGATTACATGTAGAGCTCGGCAATCGTGGGACTCAAGACATATCTGCTGACCTTACAAGACCCAAACATAGTGAAAGTTTTTAACCATGAGGAGAATAAATCTGAGATGACTTATCTTGCTTAATCTAGCAGAAGCATGTCGGCATCAAGCAGGAATGGAAATCAAACCAGAAATAGATAAAAATCAGGCAGCAACTGAATGTGCCAAAAAACAAAAGAAAGAATATAAGGTGAAGGACCAGATGAGAAGGCAAGAAATGTGGAAAATGCATACATATAGTTGCAAGTATAGAAAACTTCTGGAAGAACCTCATGTTGATCAGTAATGAACACAGGAATGGTTAAGGAGAGGCAAATTCAAACCAAGAGATGAAAGGTTAATATTGGCAGCCCAAGATAGTGGGCTGCATACATGTTGGTTTACAAAGTCCATTAAACATGTGGGAGAAACAGACAAATGTAGGCTTTGTAAAACCAGCTTGAAAACAGTTGCACACCTCATTGCTGGTTGTGACATACTAATGGCAAAAGGACTGTATACTGCAAGGCATAATAATGTGACAAGATTGTTGCACTGGTGATTGTGCAAACATTATGGTACTGAAGTGGCTGAAAAACACTGGAAACATGAACCACAAAACATCATAGAAAATGCTGAAGTTTACATTACATGGGAACATCCATCACCAACAGTTCAAAAGATGCTAGAAAACTGGATATAGTGGTCCATAAAAAGAAGACAAAAGTAGCATTGATAACTGGAATCATCACACCCAGTGACTACAGTGTCTTGCGTACATAGAGACACAAAGTCATAATATATCAGGATTTGCAGGCAGAAATGAGAACAATGTAGAAGAAAGATACCCAGACAGTTCCAATAGTAGTAGGAGCAATGGGTCTTATAAAAAGGAATCTACAATCGTATTTAGATATGTTACCAATACATGTAACTCCATATGAATTGCAGTAGGAGTCATTACTGGGCATATTGCGGGTGCTGCGAAGAGCACTTCTGACTGGCATCAAAGATTGAAACAATACTAATTTTATGAACTTTAATCATAGTTTGACTTAGGAATGGGGTCCATTCCCATCATGGTATTAGAAACCCAAAGATTTGGTGAAATTAGAAAAAGAGGAAAAGACTGTTTCAGTTGATAGTATTCAGGAGAATCAGAATATACGTGCAGAACCTTTGGATATATTTACCAACACTACTGTTATCCAGCAATCCAGAATATTATGTTATTCAGATATTATCATAATAAAGCATTCTTAAATTATCTATAATTTGCAGACTTTATTGTGAAAGGTACAAAAAGACTTGCCCCATAAAGGAGATACTGGCACCTGTTTGGGTAATTAACAGATAAAGACCTTCATTTCAGTATACTACAGTCTTATCAGTTTTTAGACACACTATACTTTTTAAGAAAAAAAGTAAAATTTCTACCTTGTAATGTACACAGATTCTTCACCTATGACAAAAGACGGTAAACATATATATATATATTTTTTCCCTTAAATTTGGATTTCTGTTTGATTCTGTGATACTAGTTGTAAGAGTGCACAAAGTTACTGCTTTTTTAGTTTTATTTATGGATTACAGTCTATCTCTCTCTTTTCCATTAATGTGCCATGTGGTACATCGGGCAACATGCACCTTTCAGCGCTCATTTTTTCTGTTGAAGTTATGAGTTTTATAGCTTCTGGTTACTGGTCCATGACCCAAGCCTGCTGGGAGGATGCACCATACACACTTGCATGCACCCACTCACACCTAGGGCCAATTTAGAGTGTCCAATCCATTTACTGCACGTCCTTGGAATGTGGGAGGAAACTGCAGCACCTGGCGGAAACTCAGGCAAGTGCAGGGAGGACATGCAGACTCCAAATAAAAGGCACCCCAGCCAAGAATCGAACCAGAGAACCTCTTGCTGTGAGACAACAATGCTAACCACTACACCACTGCTCCACCCCATGGATGACAGTACTAGTCATCAATATTTTAGAGTGATATGCCTGCCCCATTGACAAATGGACAGAGCATTCTCTTGTAACATTGGTGTCTTGGCATCAGTTATCAGTCTGGGAAGGTGGAGGACTCATCAAAAAAGATAACTTTGAATGGCCAACAGACAGCTATTCTATCTTGAAGTGAGTGCAAAGGATTGGTCTTTTACTGCATGGAAAAGTCACTGTCACAGTTCTTTCCGAAGTAAAAAACAATGAATTCCTGTCTTTGTGCTCCCACAATTAAAAAGTGGTCTGACCTGAGGAGAGTTTTTCAGTAAAACACTTTTGAAGATAGTCCATGAAAATATCAATAATGCTCTATTGTGATTATAAAGTGACACAGCAGGATTGGTTGCATTAAGATACCTACCACAGATGATCAGAGTCCAAGGTTCAGTCCTGGTCTATGGAGCTTTTATGTTCATACCATCTTTGTGGGTTTTCTCTGAGTACACTGGTTTCCCAAAAATATGCAGGTTAATTAGCTGCACTAAACTATATGTATGGAAGAATTGTCATGTGCTGAAGCTTACATGCAGTTACATTATATACCATTATATGTATGCCCTTTTGGACTACTACTTGGGTTTACAAGTGAAAAAAAACATCAACAAGGATGAGATTTTACCTGGCTGCCTTAATATCAATTGCTTTTTGAATAAATGAATGGCATAGACTGAATCACTGAAGCTTCACCTTTACTATGAGCAACTTGGCAGTTCTTTGAGAGCAAACACTTACAACTATTAAATAAGTGCAAAAAGATTAGATTAACTGACCAAAAAAATGGATTTCTCCACTGTAGTGGAATAGAAAACTAACAAAATTAGCAATGAAAAAAGAAGGAGCTACAAATTATTTAAACAGTTTAGTTCAAGTACCTTAAAGAAAACATTTAACATAATTTGTAGATTACTGAAAAAATACAAATTAAAATATCCAAAATTACTTATGAAGAGTCATTGACCAATAATGCTGATCCTAAAAAGTTATATAGTTATGTCAGCAATCTCCAAAATGCTAACAATAGACTTTGTCCTATTCTTAATCAGGGTACAATTCTTTGTAATCCTTCTGAAATAACTGGAGTTCTAAATGACAAGTTCCTCCCTTTAGTTTCATCACATACTGTAGTTATTGGTGAAATCCCAATTCCAGATAAAGCTCCTACTTCAAAGCCATTAATCACAGAGGAAATGGTGAAACTGGCTTTAAATATGATTAAAACAAAAAGTGGTACTGGCCCTGACTCTTTAGCATTCTATTGCATTCATAACCTTTCTGAATTTGGAGTGTATGTCTCTGGCAGTGCATCTACCTGACATTACAATAAATCACCTCAGTTTATTTTCTGTTTTTATTTGAAAGAACAGTTAATTAACTGAACTTAACCTGATGAATTAAACACAATGATGTGTTCAATCACAGCCTCACCTCAGGCTTTGTCCCTACAGAATGACGCACTGCTATAGTCATCCCTCTCCATAAAGGGGGAGCGACTACAGACCCTGGGAATTATCACCCCATTAGCCCCTATTAGCCTGACGAGTCTGATATGTAAGGCTATGGAGCACATCATCATGGACATAATTAGCAAGGATATAGGGAATCTCCAAACCCTGGATCCCATGCAATTTGGTTTTGTGAAGGGTAGCTCATGCCTGCTCAACCTGGTTGACTTCTTTGAGTCAGTCACCAGAGATGTGAATGAGGGCAAGGCAGTTCATACAGCCTACCTCAATCGGGCCAAGGCCTTTGATACAATTCCCCACTCAGGAATTATTGATAGACTCAGCAAACTAGGCATCAAAACCTATATCACTAGGTGAGTTGCAAATTGACTTACAGATAGAACCCACAGTGTGAAAGTAGCAGACTCCGTCAGACTGCCAACCGGTCATGAGTAGAGTCCCACACGGATTGGTCCTGGGTCCTCTCCTGTTTGCAGATACTTCTCAGAAGTCTAGGCCAACACAGAGGGACTCTGGCTGACCAAGTTCGCAGACGATTGCAAGCTGGGAGCCATTATTAACTCCCCAAGTGATGTAGACATCCCACAGAATGGCCTCACTGAGACCAACGACTGGTGTCAAAACCTTTGCCTTAAGCTTAATGCCAAAAAATGCATCGTCATTCCCTTTGGGAAATACTCAGTGCTCACTAATTACCACATTGACGGTAGCCCACTGAACACTGAAGGCACTATAAGAGATCTGGGGACACAGGCTGACAGCAACCTCTCCTTCAACCACCACATTGTCACTGTGGTCAGAAAGTCCTTCTATGTGGCACATCTCATTACCAAGGGTTTTGCATCCAGGAAGAAAGAGGTCATCATCTCTCTCTACTCTTCCTCATTAGGCCAATCATCAAGTATAATGCCCCATTTGGCATGTACCTCACTAAACACCTGCAACAGATGGAAAGGCCACAAAAGTACCTCACAAAGAGGATCCTAGGCCTTAAACACTTTCCCTACATGGACAGACTCAAAAAACTCCAGCTTTTCTCTGTCTCATACCATCTACTAAGAGGCGATCTCTGCTTGACTTAAGCCATGTCTGACCCAGCCCTGTTAGAAATGTTACACCTAAAGAAATCCCAATCCCTCCACACCACATGCTCCAGGGAATTCAACCTCATTACCACAATCAACAGAACATGCTGGAGGGACAGGTTCATAACCCAGAGACTGCCCATGCTCTGGAATAGACTTCCCATACATGTCAAGCAGAGCACCTCACTGGCCCTTTTCAAGAGAAATCTTGATGAGCGGATGGGAAATAGAAAGTTCTCCCCGGGGATCACTCCAGTGGCCCTACTTGATAGAGGCACTGGAACTAATGGCAGCATGATGCCAGGGCATTTCTATGGGCTAGGATTGTAAAGGCTCCAGGGCCATTGGCCTAGTACACACCTATGAACCTATGAACCTATGCGGTACAGTTCAAACTGATGTAAAAGAGTATTGTATCTTATTTACAGTAATTCTGACTTTAAGGAAAAATAACAAAAAACCCTAGCCTAAACTACCCAGGTTACATTTTTGTGTTGCAGTAGTTTGTTCAACTTTTATGGTCTGACTTTTTTCATTTGGAGAATTTGTGAAATATCTCAACCTGCATCCTGAAGATGGCAAACTTTTGTAGTACATGGAGTGCCCTGAATATGCTCCAAAATCTGCAAAAAGATAAGACACCTATGCACTTCTCTGCCACAATAGTCAACCACATCCGATTTCAAAAATGCATAACTAATTCTTGTATAGCATGGAGTGCCACAGTTATACTCCAAATTCAAGAAAAGAACAACTTGGTATAGCTCCTTTCAGATGAAAAGAATGGTTTTAACAAAGTTTTGTTAAGCAGTTGTAAAGTCTACCAAGTTCTAGTCTCATGTTATAGCATAAAAAGCAGCTACCTCAAAACAGTGTTGAAAAACTAAAACCACTTAAAAACTGTAAAACACTTTGGAATGACGTATTTCTTGTCTGTGTTTATGGGTGCCGTAGAGTAAAGTAGATCAAAATTATTTTCGAGGATCCAAAATGCACTTTGCTTGTTCATAGGTTCATAGTTTCATAGGAGAGTACTAGGCTTACAACAACAAAGGCATTTTAAGCCTAGCCATATATCCCAAATGTACCCACAAGTTTTGTTGTTCTAGAGGCCATTTTAAGTGGCTTGTTTAAGCTAGAGCATAAGTGGTCAAGCATTTATAGGCTGTCTCTGTCTATTAAAGACAATGATGGCAGACCAGGGATGAATTTCCAATTTCCTATTCACTAGTCCAGGTTACACTTGAATAGCGTCAGGGGAAAACTCTCATTCACATGGATGGGAATTCTGTTACAGAGAAGGGGTATTCATTGAGATACATACATTTGCCTGCAACATGCTTATTTATATCACAAGAAAGGTTTAAGTCCCTAAACTGAGTAGTTCTGATACTATTTGTTTTGTGGATATATACAAGGTTTATCAGAGTGCGATCCAGGGATACGTTCTATGCTAGCTATGGATTACCTCTGACCAGTCTGTAACAGACATAGTATTAGGATATGGCTTTGAGACAATCAACACAGGACATGCTGTTAACACTCTGTATTCTTTTAGTGAGGAACTTCTGTGGACCTTCCAGTTGTTGCATGTGCCTAGTCAGGTACATACCGAAAGGGGAAATTGTACTCAACAAGGAGTCTGATGGACTGATGACTTCCTTGGAATACTCCTGCTTATATGTTGAGCAACATAGAATGATTTCCTTATTACTACATACACATTATGATTGAAAGACAGATTACTGTCTACATGTCCCCAAATCCCTGACTACAGGGTCTACTCTTAGGGGTATGTTAGCAATGAGGTAGTTTCCCTGGGGTACCCAACTTCCCAAAGGTCTGAGTTTTAAACAGTGGCTCTAACACCAGTTATTTGCTTGTGTTGGCCATTTCTGGAGGTTGTTAGTGTGTCTGGGGGATTCTGTGACTGCTCTCAATCAGTGACAGCACTGGGGTGGAGGCACACTGGGGTACATGCCCCCTTGTGAAACTATGTGCCCCCTCAAGTACTCCAGTCACTGAATCACTTGAACATTCCCCTGTGGTTTTCTACATTAGATTGCAGTATTCTGTTTCTCCCCTGAGCATGCTAACACAGAAGAGCTCTTGTACAAGTGTGGAGTGTGTTGCTTTCTCTTTTGTATTCCCTCTAAGTATCAGACAAACAGCCAGCATACGAAATGGGAGGAAAACTGAGACTTTAATAAGTCTACCACAGTCCACAGACTGGTTTTGGCCAAAAGGCCTTTTTAATGCAAAACAGTAGCTGTGGTAAATACACCCAATATAAAGAAATGTGCAAAGACCAAAATGAGCATCAACCAATCAGCATCAATTACAAATGGTCATTTAAACCAGGCGGAAATAATCCCCCAGTCTAACTATCCAAGCTTTTTCTTTTTTATTTAGTATTTTATGCCAACCAGCCTTAGAAATCCTATGACCACATATTTTATCAATTACAATTAACTTAAATTTGGCAGTGGCATGATGAATTGTATGTTTGTATAATGCATTGATAAGGACTTTATTTCTCACATTACTAAGGTGTTCAGAGATACGTAGCCTCATAGGTCTGGAAGTCTGACCTATGTAGAATGCCGAACATGTACATACAGCTAGATAGCCAACCCAGTCGCTACTACAGTTAGCAAGTATATTAATTTGAAAGATGTGAGGCGTATTTTTTCTAGTAAACTCTTTAATTTGACTAATGTGTTTGCAAAAGGTGCAGTGACCACAAGGAAAGCAACCCACCAATTTGGTGCCATCAGTTGTACCCTGGACCATATTGGGTGATTGTGGATGATGTTTATAAAAACTGAAGTACCCACCTAGGGTTTTACCCTTATGAAATGAAAAATAACATCTACTGCTCAACATTTCACACAGACAGTCATCAGCCAGAAGAATGCCCCAATGTTGTAGCACCAAATTCATAAATTGGTGCATATTTCTGCTATAAATGGTTACAAATCTAATGTTAGAATCTGAATTCCTATTGTGACTCTAATATGTTAGTAAATTATCCCTAGACAATTTTTTAACCTCGCTGCTGGTTCAAAACAAATGTGCTGATGAATACCCATGTTTGATAAAAAGAGTTGTTAAATCCTTCTCTTCTTCTTTCGTCTTTTTCCTGGTTAGGGGTTGACACAGCAGATCATCTGTCCATTCATGATTGGCAGTGGAGTTTTACAGTGTCAAGTTGCCAGCCCAGCGCCCAACCTTTCACAGAAGGCACACACACGCACTCACACCTAGGGCCAATTTAGAGTGTCCAATTCACCTACTACATGTCTTTGGAATGTGGGAGGAAACTGGAGCACCTGGTGGAAACCCACGCAACCACAGGGAGGACATGCAGACTCCGCACAGAAAGCACCCCAGCCAAGGATCGAACCAGAAAACCTCTTGCTGTGAGGCGGCAATGCTAACCGCTGCACCACCGTGGCCGCCCTTTGTTAAATCCTTGTTAAAATGTAAAAAATCTTGATTATTAGAACATATACGGCAAATCCTCATATACTGGGATTTAGGAATATTTTTGATGATGCATTTTGGGTGGTAGCTGGACACATGTAGTAATGTATTGGAATGAAAAGGCTTCCAATAGACTGAAGTAGCCAATGTGCCATCAGACTGTCTATTCAACATCACATCAAGAAAAGAAATGGACTGCATATCAAAGCTGACTGTAAAGTGAATGCCCCATTTGTTCTCATTTAAGTATTGAACAAATTCATACAAATATGTGACGTCAGATTTCCAACCATCCAGTAGTCATCCAAAACACATCTCCAAATGTCAATTTCATCAAAAAAAAATTATGACTCCTGTCATAAATCATCATTTGTTCAAAATATCCCATGAATAAATCTGCATATATGGGTGCAAACGAGGCACCCATGGCTGTGCCTTTAAGCTGTAAATAATATTTAACATTGAAATAGAAAACATTTTTGGTAAGGACGTGTTCCGATAAACAGAAAAAAAAAGTGTTGAAGCCTGGACTATAAAGTGATGTTTCGCCCAACCAATATTCCAGTTCTAAAACGCCAGCCCAATGAGGAATGCTAGTACAGAGTGATGTAACATCAAGGGGGCACATCAGCCACCCAGAATCTAATTGGATTCTGGGTGGCTGATGTGCCCCCTTGATGTTACATCACTCTGTACTAGCATTTCTCATTGGGCTGGCGTTTTAGCACTGGAATATTGGTTGGGCGAAACTTCACTTTATAGTCCAGGCTTCAACACTTTTCTTTTCTGTTTATCGGAACACGTCCTTACCAAAAATGTTTTCTATTTCAATGTAAATGTTATTTACAACTTAAAGGCACAGCCATGGGTGCCTCGTTTGCACCCATATATGCAGATTTATTCATGGACTATTTTGAACTAATGATGATTTATGATAGTAGTCATAATTTATTTTTTGATGAAATTGACATTTGGAGACGTTTTTTGGATGACTGCTGGATGGTTTGGAAATCTGACGTCACATATTTGTATGAATTTGTTCAATACTTAAATGAGAACAAATGGGGCATTCACTTTACAGTCAACTTTGATATGCAGTCCACTTCTTTTCTTGATGTGACGTTGAATAGACAGTTTGATGGCACATTGGCTACTTCGGTCTGTTGGAAGCCTTTTCATTCCAATACATTACTACATGCATCCAGCTGCCACCCAAAACACATCAAAAATATTCCTAAATCCCAATATATGAGGATTCACCAATAATCAAGATTTTTTACATTTTGACAAGGATTTAACAACTCGTTTTATCAAACGTGGGTATCCATCATCACATTTGTTTCGAACTAGCAATGAGGTTAAAAAATTGCCTAGGGATAATTTACTAACATATCAGAGTCACAATAGGAATTTGGATTCTAACATTAGATTTGTAACCACTTATAGCAGAAATACGCATCAATTTATGAATTTGGTGCAACAACATTGGGACATTCTTCTGGTTGATGACCGTCTGTGTGAATTGTTGAGCAGTAGATGTTATCTTTCATTTTGTAAGGGTAAAACCCTAGGTGGGCACTTTAGTTTTTATATACATCATCCACAATCATCCAATATGGTCCAGGGTACAATTGATGGCACCAAATTGGTGAGTTGCTTTCCTTTTGGTCACTGCACCTTTTGCAAACACATTAGTCAAATTAAAGAGTGGTGCAGTGGTAGCATTGTTGCCTCACAGCAAGAGGTTCTCCTGTTCAATTCTCAGTTGGAGTGTGGCGAGTGCCTTCTGTGTGGAGTCTGCATGTCCTCCCCACAGTTGGGTGGGTGTTCGAAAGACATGCGTAAATGGGCGTGCCTTCATTGAAGGTTGAACGTCGAGCTGGCACCTTGGCGTTCGTGAAAATCTACTGCCAATCATTAGCGGACCAGAGTTCTGCTGTGGTGACCCCTAACCGGGAAAAGCCAAAAGACAACAACAACAACTAGAAAAAATACGCCTCACATCTTTCAAATTAATATACTTGCTAATTGTAGTAGTGACTGGGTTGTCTATCTAGTTGTATATACATGTTCGGCATTTTAGATAGGTCAAACTTCCAGACCTATGAGGCTATGTACATCTCAACACCTTAGTAATGTGAGAAATGAAGTCCCTACCAATGCATTATACAAACATACAATTCATCATGCTACTGCCAAATTTAAATTCATTATAATTGATAAAATATGTGGTCATAGGATTTCTAAGGCTAGTTGGCATGAAATATTAAATAAAAAAGAAAAAGCTTGGATAGTTAGACTGGTGGGATTATTTCTGCCTGGTTTAAATGATCATTTGTAATTGATGCTGATTGGTTGATGCTCATTTTGGTCTTTGCACATGTCTTTATATTGGGTGTATGTACCACGGCTACTGTTTTGCACTGAAAAAGGCCTTTTGGCCGAAACCGGTCTGTGGACTGTGGTAGACTTATTAAAGTCTCAGTTTTCCTCCCATTTCTTGTGCTGACTGTTTTTCTGATGTTCTAGTTTTGTTTAGCTGTTGCACTTGCCGTCCGAGCGGAAGCTCTTGTCGTTGTATGTATTTCTCTCTAAGTATGCCCAAAAGATCTCTAGTACAAACATGGGTTATGTTGCTTTGTTTTTTCTTTTCCCTCTAAGCATGCTAACACAGTACACTGTTGTACAGGCATGGGTTACTTTGCTTTATTTTCTGTTTCCTCTCACTCAGAAGTATGCAGGTATTTTGAAAGGGAAAGAGAATATTTATACTTCCCTCTGAGCTTGACTCTGAAAGAACAAATGAGTGGAAAGTCTACTTTCTGAAACAAAGCTGCTGTTGGCTTAGTAAAAGAGGTAGGGGTAGGTATTTGTGTGTATAGAAAGTGCCTCATGCAATGTTATCTGGTTAAGTGACTTGCTTTTGCTTTAAGTCACACAGCAGATAACTGTGTAATTACAAAGAATAAAACCATATACCCTGCTCATTAAGAAGAGAGAACCTTAATCCTCCACACCAACTGCCAGATCTCCATTAATATTTTTTTCTGGTAAATTATTGACAGAATTTTATTGTTCTCATCGTTTAGAAAATGCATGTCCATGCAATACCTGTTGTTCTGTAAACCTTTTAAATGAATTGGGATTGTCAGACTGTTAATGGATTGCTTCCTGTAGTTAAAAGTACAGGGCTTGAATCATCTGACCTCCATTTACCTCATTCAGACAATACTCCGGTTTTACCCCAGAAAAGGGAAACCTTCTCTATGGATTTATCTGGTTAAAAAACAAATAAACAAACAAAAAAAATAGTATTTAAAATTTGTCCCTTTTGGGGTCTTTGTCTTACCCCAACTGCCCATGCCCCCCCCCCCCACACACACACACACACACACACACACACACAAGCAGCACAATTATTTCTGCTTTATCTGAAATTATTGAGCAAAGAAATTGGGAATTATTTTGCTCTGTTCCTTGTAAAAGTTTGGGCAAACTTTTGCAGATTGCAGTCATTGAATAATGGTAGGCATCAGAATTTTAGAAAATTCTTGATAGTACAAAGCTGGTTATTCTATCAAATTATATATTTCCTGGTTTTGTCCCTTGTTTCTGATTCCTGAGCTAAGATGGTGAGAGGGCAGAGAGGTGTTGCACTATATGATTCTGATATCAGCAAGCTGAGCTATGCTTCTTGGCCATTATTTATGAATTAATTTATTCACGTCATCTCAAGTACATATCTGAGATGTATATCGTAAAAGTGGATTTAATTGATGTGTATGTGTAAGTGCGTATGTATGGGTCAAGCATCAAAGTATTAGCAATGCAGTGGGTAGAATGAAGTAATGATAACTGACTCTGTAATAATAAGACTCTGTAAAGGCTGTTTGGCTGAGGCGCTACGAGGTTATATTGTTTTTTATGCTATTCCAGCTATACACATTTGTGATATTGTCATAATATCAGCTGTTATTTCAGCTCCTTGTTCTGCTGATTTGCGGATTTTCTTCATTGGTGCTGACTATCAAATTCTGCAGTCGGTGAATAAACTACATTTTTGCTGTTAATTTTAAGAAGTGGAATTCCTGGCATTCAGTGGTTTTTCTTCTAATAACTGAACTTTATTTATTTGACATTTGTTTATTTGACATTTGTTTACTGGGAAAGTCCAAATGAGTATGAGCCCATTTTCAGCAGATGCCCAAGCAGAAAAGCTCCACAGTACATATTAAACAGAATTACAAATCAACATTGGTTACAAAGACTAAGACAATAACACAAGCACAATTTGGGGATACAGTAAAAAAATAAACAATATGGTTAGGACATTCTATACACATGAAAAATAGGAGGTTACTAATTTGTGGATATAATAAAATGGAAGCAATAAGTTGAAAACACATTTTATACAATGTACAAGAAAAAATCCTATTATGTATGTTACATAATGCATGAGAAATATACGACAGAATAAGCAATAAGTTGTGATACACTAAATACACTCTCTTGCTAGTGAATGGGCAGAAATGCTAAAGTTGTTCATCAACAAGAATTTATAACTAGAGATGCTAAATATGAGTATAGTTTACTTTTGTGTGTGTGTGTGTGTGCTGGGGGGGGGGGTCCTGGAACTTTTCAACTTAATGTTTGAAGAGCTGGGTGTGTGGTAAAAAATACATTACAACTGATATAAAACGTTTTGCTTTACAAACACTATAAATGGAAAAATTTACACTGTAACCAAGTAACTGTTCTGTCAAGCAAACAGATGCTGGGGGTATACAGAACTTTTTATGTATAAAGCCCACATTTAACTAGGGTGTGAGCTTCCTTCCTAGTTATCAGTAAAGGTGACACATTTTATCCATCTCTTCCACATTGTAAAAGATAGTGTAATACTTCAAATTTTGAAGATGGAAGGTTTACTATGGCTGTAGTTTCTTTCATTCTTTTGCTTGTTGGTGTTGTACTATAGTATGGTATACGTGATGCCACAAGCCTGCTCTTGCCATTAGTGCTTAATGCTGACTGGATTCACTGATTGATTGATTGATTGATTGATTGATTGATTGATTGATTGATTGATTTACTGGGGGGGTGCCCATCTGGAACTTGCAACTTGAGTTGTTTCTCCTGAGAGTATCTAATGTTTAAAAACTGTGCACATGGTAAAACAACTATAAAATAACATTTTAACCATGCTCTAAATTCTCCCCCTTCATAGCTGTTAGTAAATGTTACACATTTTGCCTGTTCCACTTTTTGAGAGGTAGTATAGTGTTGCATAGTTTGAGGATGGTAAATTAACTATGGCTGCAGTTTCTTTAACTATTTTGCCTCTTGCTCCTGGATGTTATGGTAAAGTTAAAACATAGTAAAATGAAAATGAAAAAGCCTTAGTTTAAAACTACAGCTTCTTTAAGTCTTCTGCTGAGACTTGTTCATAGACAGTTAAAAAACATTCAGAAAATCAGACTGTATCATTTAAAATCTTGCATATCCAAAAAATAAGTCCTGGAATGGGTTCCTATGACCAGGCATTCCCTGTTGCGTGCTACCCACACCTCTCAACTGTCACTGTTTTTGTAGAATGTTCCTGACTTTACTTCAAATCTTTGTTCTGTCCATTACAACATACTCCTTATTACAGTCAGTTAGTAATGCCAGCCATTACTTAATGTTCAAAAATGCATATTGATACAAAAGTTGTTCTATTATCTTTTGAAGCAAAATAGAGTACTTTTAGACACCCGTTATTTTTGTCTTTGCCCAGAACTCTTGACCAAATCAAGTTGAGAGGTATGGTGTTACACCAAAACATTCAGCTCTAAATTATTTCTGTTGGTATTATTTCAGCAAACCATGAATAGAGTAATACGAGGTTCATGTTGCTGCATTTGCTTGGTACAGTTTTTGTCTTCCTTGGAAGAGGCTGGAAAACTAGTGTTCATTTGCAGTTTCATTAGCTCAACAGGTAGCACAGTCTGTTTTAGTTGCAGAAGGCTGTGAATTCTATTACCACACTAGGTACCTAGACTGATTTTGCAGTAATGATATTGTAGTGCAACATAAGGTGGTGCTGCACTCCTGGGTGTGCTGTCCATTGGATAAGATGATCTACTGAGGCCCCATCAGCCTGAGCTAATGGTCGCTCAAGTGGATGTAAAATATCCTCTGGTACTTATTAAAAAGTGTAAGAGAAGTTCCCCAGTGCCCTGGCCAAATCTTCCTTAGTCAGTATGAATACCACCCCCGGTCTCCCTTGAAATGTGGCCATTGACCTAGTGGGACTAACCCAGTCAACAAAATGTATGTATGAATAAATAAATTAATGAATTACAGTAGCCAATACATCTCAGTTATTCCAATAGTATCTTTGTACTCTGACTATTTTAGTGCATCTGTAAGTACTTATGGTTTGTATATCTCAGTGGTTCTTATCTGTGTTTTCCCAGAATCCACTTAAAGTCCCCCTGTGTGCAAGTCATGCTAGACATAAGGAAATCATTTTTTTAAGGTCCATGTAAATAAAATGGCAGTAGTGTGAGTCACAGACATCTTTGTGCAGGTTCTAGAACCTATTTTTATTTTCATTTTGCTTGAATTAACTCCAATCTGTCTTCTCAGAGCAGCTCTTAGCTCATTATCAGTCGTTGTAAATGCTCAACAAAATAAACTAGAGGAATTGCATTTTTTAAGGCTTCCAATTTTTAGTTCATGAGCTGACAGTTCCTCTCTCTGATTTTTCCTGAGGTGGCACAGCAGTTATTGTTGTCAAACAGCTGTTATCTGACTACACAACTCTTACTTCTAACAGCATTTAAACTACTTTGCTCTTCACCAATGCCTGAAGTGCAAATATGTGTGTTTCGTCTTGGACACTGGCAAAATGTGCTACATCTGTTTAAAAATATTTTCATACCATGCAGCACAGAACAGAATAAGTCCAACTTTTTACTTTATTAGCACTTTATAGATAATGTGTTTTTAATTTGGAGAGGGGATCTGAATGTTTTGTTTTCACTTATTGAATATATTAATAATGTTAGTACCATACTTAAAATTTACATCAAATTATGACTCTAACAGTGTGCATTTTTTAGATGTTTTAGTTTTTACAAATAATAATAAGTAAGTGCATTCTTAGTATCACCTATCGAAATAGCATAATAATGCACTTACTAAGCACTATTTAGTTAGTGAATGCAAGATATCTTTGAAATGTGTGGTCACAGACCAACTCAAAAATTTTACAAATAGGTTTGATGCAAAAAATGTTTAAATGTTGAATGAAATGTTTAAATGCTTCAGTTGTAATGATTGTCAGTATCTGAAGAGATATAGATGAAATTATTAAAGACAAAAGAATTAAGATTCCAGGTTATTTTACATGTATATCTACGTTTGTTGTGTATTTAGCATTTTGCTTATCCTGTGCTGTCTATTATGTAGGTAGGACTATGAGAGAGTTCTGTCATAGGATATATGAGCGTTAGTTTTTCTGTGTTGTGAAAATTGCCAGGATTTGTAAAAATATAGCATTCATTATTTTTCATAGGGAAATTGTTTTCATTTTTAACAATGGATTATGGGTGAGTTAACATGTATCATGTACTCTATACATTACTGGTGCAGTTTTCAGTGTTTTTTTTTTTTTCTTTTTTCATGTCCCCTCCAGCTAGCTGCTATACCCCTATTGTGCCCTGGAAAAAAGGAGCCTGGAACCAACACTGCTCCAAGTTTGAAATAACTTGGTTAGCCAGAGGTCCTTGACATTGGCCTTGACTTCCAAGAAGTAGATGCTAAAAAGGAGTAGACCCAACACAGATCCCTGAAGAATTCTTCTAGTGGCTGGCCTTTTGGGGTCATATCTGAGAGCCAGGTGGCTATCCAGTATGTAACACAGAGGTTTATTCCTAATTCCATGAGTTTGTTTACAATGACCTAGGAGGGTATTGTATCAAATGCCTTGGCTAGGTCAAGGTAGGCAGTTATGCACTATTTTGCCCTTATCTGTTGCCTTGGTGACCTTCTCGAACAAGTCTGCTAGGTTGAGTAGACACAATCTGCCCTTGACAAAACTGGGCTGGGTTGGATGAAGATTTCCAGTGTCATTATTAATCATTTTCATCATAATTCTTTCCATAGCTTTTAATATGAAACTATTCAGAATTGTGTTTCTGCGGTTTTTGAGATCCATGGAAGGCCTGCCCTTGTGCAGAGGGATGACCAATACAGTTTTCCATTGGCGTGGAACAAAACCTGTCCGGAATTTATGGTTAAATGGTGACTCCAGTGGTCCTAATAGGTCATATTGCTTGCTATTTAAGATGTATACTGGGATATTATCAAGGTCAATTTATGTAGTGTTCTTAGGCTTAGAAAGTATGTTTAAGACCTGTTCTCCAGTGATGGTTGGGGGGATTATGTTTAATGATATTTTGGGGGAGAGGGGTACATGGAGGAAAGAGGTGGCTAAAATTGGAGTTGAATTTATCAGCTGTTTGATTTGCAATATATCCTGGCTCAACATAGATGGCTCCATTTAAAATTAGTTCTGTACATTGTTGGGTACAGCATTTGTGGTTACTGGCATAGCTAAATAAAGCCTTATGTTTGTCCTTGGCCTGGGAGGCTATTTTGACCTCAAAATTGACTTTAGTATACTTGATTTGCCCTCTGATGTGTTTATTTAGTTTGATGAGAGAGATTTTTTCCTGCTGGATGTTGTTTTCTTAACTTTTGCAATGACTTTATTCCTTTTGTTGTACAATCTAGTTCTGATTCCACAAGAGTGGCTTGCTTTTTGAGCTTGGCCTGAGCTTATTCCTGGTAGGCACCACTGTCTCTATGCATCTATTAAAATTATTGTACAAGGTATCTATGAACAATTCCAAATAGGCAGCTGTATTCCAGGGTGTGGTGGGTCTTGAAATTTTGCCAAATTGTCACTTAACAATAAGAAGTTTGCCTTAGAATAGTATTAGCAGGGGTCATGGATTTTATTTTTATTTCAAACGTGACAGCATTATGGTCTGAACTTACCAGGGAGGGCATTACACTAGGGGTGGTTTATTATTCTGACAAAAGACAGGATCAAGGAAGAAGGTGAATGGAGTCTACAGCAAAGCAACAACACAAATCCAGAAAACATACCGGACTCAGAAGCCCTAACAAATTGTTTAATATAGGATCATAGGAAGTTACTAGGCTATTGGCCCTGAGGCCCTTACAAGCCTAGCCAAGAATTTAGCCCATGTTCCAACAAGTCAGCACCCTATGCCACTGTCCAGCAAAGACACAGGTGGAATCCCAGGGGTGTATCTTCTGTTACCCATCCAGTTATCCAGGTTGCGTTTAAAAATATTTAATGAGGTACTCTGCTTTACGTGGAGAGGGAGCCTATTCCATAAAAGTGGGAGTCTCTGGGACACAAATTTGTCCAACCAACAAGTCCTATTAATGTCACAGACTAGGCTGAGACCATGCGTGCAGGTTACTCGAGTGGAACTTGACTTGTGGATATGCAGCAGTCTCACCAGGGTGGGGACTGAGATTGCTTTGTATGCCAGACAGAGGTCACCTCTGAGGAGTCTGTAGGAGACTAAGTAGAGGAACAGGGCTTTTAGCCTATCTGTGTAGGGTAGATGTTTGAGTCCCTGGATTCTTCCGGTGAGGACCCTCTGTGGTCTCTCCAGCTGCTGCATGTGCTTTGTGAGGTATATGCCAAAAGGGGAATTGTACTCAATAATGGGTCTTATAAGGGAAGAATACAGGGATGTTATGACCACATTGTCCCTGGATGAGATACCCTTCCTAATAAGGTGGGACATGTAGAAAGCTTTCCTTACAATGGAGGCAACATGGTGGTCAAAAGTCAGTTTGCTATCAACCTGGGTGCCCAAGTCCCTCACAACTGATTGCATGCTTAGTACCTTATTATGAATGTGATAATTTGTGGGGACATCACTCTCCCCAAAGGGATGATGATGATGGATTTTTTGACATTCAGTTTGAGGCCATGTTTCTGGCACCATTCATTTCTTTGGGTGAGACCCTCTTGGAGGATGTCCACATCATTAGGGGAATTGATGACAGCACCCAGCTTGCAGTCATCTCCAAACTTGGTCAGCCATTGCCCACTAGATTTGGCCTGAGCCTCCGATAAGTATATCCCAAACAGCAGAGGCCCCAAGACTGTTCCCTGGGGTACGCCACTTGTTACAGGCCTACTACTTGAGGTGGCTTCCCCTATTTTGACTAGGTGGGTTCTATCAGTAAGCCAGTTTACTACCCATCTGGTAATATATGAACTGATGCTTAGTTGAGAGAGTTTATCTATTATACCTGAGTGGGCAATAGTATCGAAGGCTTTGGCCAGGTCAAGATAGGCAGTGTGCCCCGTCTTCCCCTCTTCTATGGCCTTGATGACTATCTCAAGGAAGTCAACTAAATTTAACAGGCGTGACCTCCCCTTGACAAAACCAAACTGTGTGCGATCAAGTGTCTGGAGGTTGCCAATGTCCTTGTTAACGAAGTCCATGATAATCCGCACCATGGCCTTATGGATCAGGCTAGTTAGGCTGATGGATCTATAATTTCCTGGTTCAGTGGACGCTCCACCTATAACAAAGCTTTCAGGATATCTCCCTTCATCAATGTTTAAAGCCATTAAAACCAATCAAATGCATGAATATATGAATCACAAGACACAGCCACCAATAGAAATTCAGATCTAATTAACAATACTACAAATTTAAAGAAACAAGTCAATAAAAATGACTTTTCTAAAATCAGACCTTCTTAAAAATAAAAAAAAAAATACTTAACAACCAATTTTTTCTTAATTTCATCTGTTTTTGTTTCAAAATTGGTTTTATACTAATTGCAGAATTAATGCCCAGTTTGTGATCAGCTTGCACCTGTAATATCCAATTATATTCACTAGTTTCTAACTTATTATTAAAATTGCCCCCTCTTGGGCTTTTCATTAGTGTTTTGATCACTCTAAAAAAAATGTGTTCTGGAGGATATTCCGAGACATGTTTAGCAAGTGAATTGCTACTAACATTTCTTTATATCTCTGATGTTCTATAATACTTTCTTTGAGCTTCCAGTTATTCTTACCCACATAAAAACTGGAACATTTTAGGCAGGTAGATAGATACCCTATATCAGTGGCATTGCAAGTACAATTGTAACAGGGAAATGTGGATGTAAGCAATATAGACAGAGCTAGAATTAATAATAAGGCCAGCACTTTTCCCTGCTATAATTGCTCTTGTAAGATGACTTGTAGAAATAACGAGTTTGTGCATCCCACTACTACAAAGAGCTGCTGTTTTAAATGCTTTGCCACTTACAATATCAGAAATACATAACAACTTGGCTAACTTTGTGTTATATCCAAAAGCAAGATGCTGGTGCATGTACTCAGATGGCAAGTATGGTAAATGAATAAACACATCTTCATTTTGTAAACTAACATAGTTTGGGTTGTAAATCTGATGTACTTTATTTTGTTTATCTCTCAAGACATGCATTAAGATAAGACAATGGAATATTAGTGGAGAGACTGTACAATATCCTAAAAAAGAAAATCATCTTTTTCTTTTAATGTAGAGCTTGACAATATTTTTCAGTCACTGTTACTTTATTTCCATATCATGTGATACTTAAATAAAGTTACTACATTGTCTCATATTAAAGATTATTTGAAAATACTACTAGAGGTCTGGTGTTACATAACATTTACCAACCCAGGATTACCAAAACCCATAGTGGTGCTTAATCTATATGCTCCCTGTAGTAACCAACATAACTTTTGTATGTCACTTTACCCAATTCTAAACCAACTTAAAGATCACTACCTAATAACTGGGGGTAACTGGAACAAATATCAAAACTCAGAAAAAGACAACTCTAACCTGATTAAAACACATAATAAACAAGCCACAATTGCTCTAAATGAACTTAAACAAGACTTTAAACTATATCACCCTTTTAAATATGGGAATAACGAGAATACGTCTAGAAAATTCACATTCTACTCGCAGTGCCACAAAATGTGGTCAAGAATAAACTTCTTTTTAATCTCAGACATACTCATTAACATGGATCCAACAACAGTTATACACACTAATTTTTTCTCAGATCATTCCAAAGTCACATTGTTTATCAACTGGGACAAAAAAAAACTGTACTTAGCAAATAGAGGTCATAACTGGTCATTGAATCCTAACCTGCTCATCAAAATAGATGTAATAAAAGAAGATGAAGAAATATTAAAGGCATCCCTTGCAAATATCTCCAGATCCCAAGTCCCACTAGACATAGAATGGGCTGCAGCTAAATCAAAAATCAGAGGAACATTCATCAAAAAAGCAGCATATTATAAAAAAATACAACTAAAAGAGGAGTATACATTGAAAGGAAAAATAGAACAACTGGAAAGAGAACTACTAAATAACCCTAATAGCCAAACTGAAGTTAATCTCCTAAAACTACAGAGACCTCTATATGTTAGAAACCAGAAACCTGTCATTTTATGAGGTAAAAATGTTAGCTAATTATGCAGAGGAAGCCCAAATACCATCCAGAGCCTTGGCCAGAATCATCTCTCAACACAAAACCACCTCAAATATAGCAGAAATAAATTACAAGGACAAAAACTAATCAAGAAATGAAGACATTATCAAAGTATTCGAACAAATATACTCTCAAATCTATGGAGAACAAACATTACAAACCTCTAAGGAAGATAGAGTGCATTTTTTTCAAAAACTAACATTTCCTAAATTAGATTTACATCAACAAAAAAAAACTAACGGAACCTATTTCCATCAATGAGATAAGCACAACATTTAAACTCACATAACGCCCAGGACTGGATGGACTTACGTCAGATTTTTATAAAACTGTCACCCCCCCCCAATTGCTAAACTCCTATACTATGCGCTGAACTATATAATAAATAACAACATAAATGATATTCACTTCAATGCCTCCAAAACTATTTTCATACTAAAAGAACATGCAGACCCCAAAAACCCAGATAGTTATAGACCCATCTCCCCTTTAAATATAGATACAAAGATTCTGACGTCAATACTCGCAAATAGATTAAAAAACCTGATAGAGAAAATCATTTCTCCAGAGTTCATGCCTCAAAGACAGACCAGCGACAACACTCTAACATTGGATGCATTAATATCTTTTGCAAATCAGAGGAATATTAATATCTATGCAATGGTAGTGGATGCCCACAAGGCATTTGACAGGGTCAGCCTAGAATTTTTACTTCAAATATTACCTTATTTTGACATAACCTATCAATTTCATTCAGATCATCCAAATTCTCTATAGCAATCCATACACATCACTATATATAAACAAAACATGGTCAAATAGAATTATGATAAAAAATGGAACAAGACAAGGATGTCCATTATCACCCTTTCTATTCTACCTATACCTAGAACCCTTGTTTCTTTATATTAAACAAAACGCATACCATAACCCTCCTCAACACACAACTTCAAAGTATATCTCACTGCTTTCGCAGATGATCTGAACATATACTTCACTGCACCAAACTCAGACATAACCAAAATAATAACTGCAATTGAACAATTTTCAATCATGTCTAGCTACAAATCAAACCTCAATAAAACTAATATCTTCCCCTTAAGGCCACCCAAACTTATCACATTAATACCACTAATAGATACAATAAAAATTAAAGAAGAAACTAAATATCTGGGAATTACTTTCTTCCAGAGCAACAAGGAATTCTACCAGCATAACATAACTCTTAAATGCAAAGCATAATGCAAGACTGTAAAAGGTGGAATAACCTTAAGCTACCATTTCTGGCCAAAGTATCAGTAATCAAAATGAACATTTTACCTAGACTAACATATATATTCATGACATCACAGATAACTATACAAAATAAAATTTTCAAACAAATTCATACCTTCCTAGCAAAATTCATATGGGAACCCAAAAAAACAGAATCTCCTATCAGAAACTAACACTTCCCAAGAGCAAAGGGAGTCTAAACCTGCCAGATTTAAAAATTTATTACTCTATTATCAATACTAACAGAATATTGAAAATAGCAGAACATAACCCGACAATGAAAACTTGGTCACCTCCTTGGGTGATAATATTCTATAGGTACATTAAAGCACTAGGCATCAATCCCAAAGTGCTTCCCTTTCTAAACAAAAAATATTTACAAACCTATAACATTACAGATCCCTTAAAACATTCTATAAATATAACACAAAAACTCTTTCATTCCTTAAACATTGGGCAAGCTGTGGTAACACTACAACTCCTCCATAAAAATCCAAATCTAAAAATAAATAACAAGATGCTAGACCTTGATCCTTTTCCTCAATTAAAGGACAAAATAATTCAAGATATCTACCCATACCTTAACTGTACAACCCAAAAAATGAGAAGTAACCTAAATCTACCCAAATCATATATAATAATTCTAAGACAAATCAAAGAGTTGTGTTCCAGCTACCTCCAAAACTTTACTATAATTAATAGTAACATGGAAAACTGTACTCTGCTTTGGAAGACTATTATTACAAGTAAAACAATATCTAACTCATATAAAATGACAGGTGAAATCAAATTTCAGAAGGACCTCCTTTTCTCTAACTATTGGAGAAAATTAAAACCATCCATAGATGGCCAGCAAATAAGTCATGCAATCTAACACTGAAAAGTATACCCCTTAAAAAAAACATCATACACACAGCTTATGATAAATAATAATGCATATTTCACACCTGCAATACTCCACAAATTCAATACATCCAAATCACCATACTGCCCAAACTATAAGGACCAGGTAGCAGACCTAATGCATATATTTTGGAGTTGCAAATGTGTGTACAAACTTTGGATTTCCTTCAAGATACAACTGCAAAAAATGGGATATCAAACATCAACACTAACATGGGAATTTATCCTTCTACATATTCGCCCATCCAACATATCAGGAAAACAAGTGAATATACTTATAATAATTTTCTTACTAATGAAACTATACATTGCTCTCACATGGTTAGACCCTACAAATATATCTTGGGAGGGATTCAAAAAAATAGCTATAAAACATATTTTAGCCCATAAAATAGTAATGGATAAAAGAAACAAAAATATGAAAGCCCGAGAAATTTGGGAACAAACCTTTAACATCATATTAGCATAAAACACCATACATACTACATAGTAACAAGGTACAAAGGAACCTAGAAATATAGACACGATCACACAGTCAAACTATGGTCCTGAAATCCTTATTGTATGTGCTGTTCATAGGTTCATAGGTTCATAGGTAAGTACTAGGCTATCGGCCCAAGGGCCTACGTAAGCCTAGATAACAAGGTTCCCTGGCTTATAACAATGGAATTGAATGAGAAAACATACTTGTATATAGTGTAAATAGATATGTTTTATGACCTAAATGTTACTATATTGACTACAATGTATAACACTTACCGATGGTCATGCTGTAAGAATGGAATGATTGTGTTTTATGTAAATGAAAAAATGAAAATAAAAATTATTGAAAAAAAATACTACTAGATATCTAACATTTTGAACAGACAATTAAGGCTATGAGATAACAAGCTTTATTCTCTGCCCATGTTGTTTATTCTGTCATTCTCTATTTCCATCCTCTGTAACTGTAAACACTTGCTTAATCTGGGATTGTTCTTGGGTCATCCCTGAATAAGATGCTGTTGTGCCTAGGAGAGTTAATTAGTTAACAAATAAAAAGGCCCCAAAACACAATGGACAAACTGTGGGATCCAAAGTAAATTGTCTGTGTATGTACTTATTCTTACAATTGTGACCTCGGTCATGACTGAAATGGATCTATAGATCAGCCAAATTACCTGGTTAACAAATAACACATAACTAGTGGTATGGTTAATAAATAAAAGATTCCTTTGGCAAGCAGTGACCCAAATACATGAAAACTGAATAACTCATCTTGCAAGGAGAAATGCAAGAATATTTGTAAGTAAATTGCAATTATTTTAAGTAGTCCATTTACTACTAAACTGTAAATAGAGTGTAATAAATTGGGATACAGAGATTTTCACTGACAGGCAAAGACAGAGAAGCAGGCAGTTCCACTTATAGATATACAGAGATAGCTTTACACCAGTCTCATTAAAATGTGTCAGCGATATGACTTGTGTTATGATGTGCTGTTATAACAAAACTATTGCTCTGTTCAACATTATTGTGATAATATTGTGAGACTTAAGCATAATAAGAATATTTATATAGTTGTCCATCTTGGTTACTTCAGATATTTTGTATTCTTTAATCCAAATTAAGAGAATTTATTACATAACTAAATGGTATTCTATATCCAATATTCAATGTCAGGCAAAACAAAATGGTCTTGCCAGTTTAATATTGTGTCTATCTGAGGTTTACTTCTATGATAATTAATAACAATCACAGTATACCTACAAGGTCGTACATAGTTGCATGCATCAACTGCTTTCAATTTCCCTTCCCTCAACAGTCAAATATTTACATAGAAAATTCATCATGTATTAGGGCTGTTTGCCTGCCTTACTCAGGATTTTAACCTATGTCTGTCAGGAGAACAGAAAGAACTTAACTCCTACAACTGGGATCAAACATACAAGGTACTAGTGACCTATTTTAGGACCATAACCTGACTGTAATCACAATATGGTGAGATAATGTCAGTGCAAGCAATTCTTTAACACTTTGTTTTCAAAAAAATCAGTTACTAATCCAGAGCTGCACACAGGCCATGGGCATGTTGGAGTGGTGTGCACACGCGTGCATGTGTGTGTGTGTGTGTGTGTGTGTGTGTGTGTGTGTGTATGGTATATATGTACATCTGTGGAGGAGGGTTGTGGAGAAGGGTCACTTTGCTTGTAACTTATTCTTGTTGTCTCTACCAGAATAGGGATACTAATATAATATACAATGTGAATATGTATCAATACTGTGACATAAACACAACAAAAACTATATCTCCTCAAATGATTGTCTTCAAAATACTCATTTCTCAGATGGAAACAGTGCCAGAAAAATAATTATGAGGGAGGGAACCTATTGCCCACAGTATGCACCTTCTTCTAAATAAATAGAGTTAGCTCCTGTGTTCAAATTAAAATTTTCAGGTTTCATTAGTTAAGGACTAAGCACTTCACACAGGAATAATACCTTAATGGTATAACAAGTGAGTAAAGTAAATAAAAACAAGCAAACAGAAAAAAATGAAGACATCTGTAAAAGGGGAAATTACAAAGGCAGATCTAGACATGTTTAAATGTTAAAGAGTTCAAAAACATTTTTGGATGGGGGTGCATCTAAAAGCTATATAATGCAGCAAAATATCTACATCAATGTGACAACAGATTCCATGGAAAGGATCTTGAAAGGTGAATGAATAAGTGACCCATGTACCCAGTTGGTACATCCAGGAAAGTACCAACAGCAACAATATGGAAGATTATGGATGAGGTGCCCACATCTCTTTGAATTAGGGAGAACCCATGTCATATAGTGATAGGCAGAGCAATACCAGAACATTGTAGATAATATGAAACCCTACAGGTAGCCAATTAGTATTTTGGGGATCCAGCATGATAATTATGATAAGGAAACATACCAGTAATTAGCTGGGTAGTAGAGTGCCACAATGTTTACAGGTGATCACCACAAGACTGAGGAAAACACAAACATCCTCAGCTGTAGCAACCCCAAAGTTCACAGAAAGTTTGAAGAAGTGGTATTGTCTTCAGATGTTGGTGTAACCACATCAGGGTCTTTTGCTTGAGTAGAGGTGCCTTTGACAGTCTGATCAGAGACTGATTGATTTTTTAAGCCATAGTCCTTGTTTGACTTGTTGTTCTCTGTCTGACTATTGCTGAGTTCTATCTAGCTTTTGAGTTGCCTGCCCCTACTATAAATCTGATTCTGGATACTCCTACCAGTCTCATCTCATCAGCTCATTCTACTGAGAACTATGAGATCAGCTGGGAAGGCCCTCCCCCTCAGTTTCTTAACCTTGAATTATCTCCTCTTTCCTACTTTCCTTCTTGTTACCAACAATAAAATGTACTTTATTCAGCTGCTTTTACTGTATTTGTGTTCTTAAAGCATTCAATTGTATTTAATCTGCTGCATTTACTGCTGCTTGTTAGTAGCCTGATTACATTTTAACTGCTATTCTAAGCCTCTTGCTTCTGATTTAAGCACTTGGGCTCTGAAGTAGTTGTCTTACATAAGGAAGGTTTGTGATCTATACTTCTGTGCCAGGAGAGGTAGCTTACACCCTTCTGAGTTGGAAAGGCTTGTTGTGTCTATTATTCTAAAAGTGTCTTAGTTCTGATTTAAGCACTTGGTCTTCAAATCAGTTGTTTTACATTAAGAAGGTTTCTGGCCTACACTCTTTTGGGTGGAAAAGGTAGCCACTACCCTTCTGAGCTGGGAATTGCTGGTTGAAGACTAATTGCATCTGTTCTTCTGAAAGTGTCTTAGCTCCTTTAATCTGTGTAGACACAGATCACTTGCAGTATAAGTTTCAATAAAAATACCCTTACTGTCTAGACAGATTTTTTTAACTACTAGAACATCTACTTAATGCATAGCTGAGCATTGCTCAACTTCCTTGTCTTATCTTATCTTATCGACCTATTCAGTATTTACCTTTCCCCCACTCCTCCCCTTGTAGATCAGTAGCCATAGATATGCACTTCCCGACTCTCTCTGTGGCAGTCTGGTTGAAATGGGTATTCTGAAGCACTGCAGCAATTGCGTCATGTACACTGACAACCCCGTTATTCTTAATAAAACAGATAAAGTATGTATGTGGTGTAAGTGCACTTTAACACTGGATGCAAACTCTTTTACAAGAGTGCATACCTCTCAAGTATACCTCATTACGAGGAACGTTCTTAATTTTGGGTCTTAAAAAGACCATGTTCCTCAAAGTTCCACATTGAAAGAGTCTGTCACACATTCACTTAGGATTATTTTTAACTGAAATCTATGGCACATACTGCTGAAACATATTAATTCATCAAAAGAACTTTTTATAAGTATAACCACGTTTTAACCATCCTGTGAGCTTTCTAGTTGAAGTTGCTACTAAGATGTAAATAGGTTTTCCACATTTTGCCCATTTGTTCCACATTATGAGAGGCAATGTTCTCATTTTAGAGATGGAAGGTTAACTGCTATAACCAAAACTAGAGATTATCAGTGACACTGGCACCACACCTACTGCACAGGGTAAAGACTCTACACACAAAACTACTTATGCTAAGGCACTTGCAGGTAACCTTCCTAAAAACACTAAGACATCCTGCGCAACACAATAAAAAAAATGGGTCTTTAGCCATCTAGTTAACACTCTGTTAAAACACCAGCCACAGCTACACATAGTAACACTGTATCCAATGTCTCTACTACTAAGCCCTTAAGGCAAACTAGCGCACAGTCAAATTTCCTGGTTTGATTCTATAGTGAGGTACACCAATGTTCCCTTCAACAGACTGAGTAAGGAGAGAGGCATGGTTAGCTGCCTTTCCAGGGCTAGGATCTGTCAAGTCACACAGGCACTCAGGTCATTGAGCTACAGGTACCAGTAGGAATCTGTCATAGTCCATGTTGGTGTTAATGACCAGAGGTTTATCTCCCTTGACTATATAAAGTGAGACATGATCGAGCTCACTGATTATGTGTCTCAGGCAGGTATGAGCACTGAGAAGCATACTACCTTCTCCAAGGATGATTTCACATTCACAACTGAAAATGATTGAATTTTAACAATTGGCTTAGCTTCTGATGTCAATCCAATGGGGTTCAATAATTGACAGAATGGGAGGACATGTTTGACAGACCACATTGCTTTGCCAGGGATGGTCTGCACTTATCCCATCTAGGCTTTTGGAAATTGGCAAAGACCTTTTCCACCCCAATAGTGTCTTTTTTAGGCAGTGCCGAACTGATAGACCTCCAACATAACTGACGATATGAAGGAATATTTGAAGGTGGCGCTGCTCAATGCTAAAAGTCTTAACAAGAAACTCCACTCCTTGCAAGCCAGCCCCTTATGGAGAGTGTAGACATCTGTGTAGTGATGGAGATATGGTTAAAAGCCACAGAAAGTACCTCCGCAATGCAAGATTATAATGTCGTTCCCACCTTTTGACTAGCACTGCACAGGAGGGAAGTAAAGTTGGAGGAGTCTCAGTTTATATTAAAGCCAACCTCACATCCAAACTACACTGAGGAATAGAAACGAACCAAACAAACTAAATAAAATAATTGCTCCGATGCATGAATGAATTAACCACAGAGCTTTAATCCAAGACAAAGTGAAGTGTTTTTCATCTACCTTGATTGTTTGGTAGACTTCATCAGACAAATCAGCTGTGCAAAACAAGCAGGTTAAATACTATTTTTAAAAACAGATTGACATGACAACCAGCCTATGACAGTTACAATAAACAAAGGTCTAACTAACAAAGAGGCTTACTGGCCAAAGTAGTTTCAGGACGCTCCTCACTCTTAATATCCTACCAATTAATTAAACTACACATATTAAATAAAAGATGAATAAAACTAATTATAAAATTCATCTATACCACTATACAAATGCTTAAATATTATTAAACATTATTAAACATGATTTTTTAATGCAAAAAACTTTTCAATTTTAAAATACATGACAGTGAAGTGATTTCATTCAAACCTGGATCTGTGTATGAATTTAATCTTAACTGCCATATTAATTCACACTTCTCTAATAAGAGTTGATAAGGGCCTCTTTTTAAAACTGGGGTGACTTGACCTATTACCCTAAACAAAAAAACTGTGGGTAGGATTTTCATTACAATGCCTAGCCAGTGCATTTAAACTGTTATTCTTCCTAATATTGCATACGTGTTCATATATCCTATCTCTCAGCCTCCTGTTAGTCTTCCCTACGTAAAACGCAGGGCATAGTCGGCAGGAGGAAAGATACACCACTGCTTTGGAATTACAGTTAAACTTACACTTTGTCTGATATTTGATTTTTCCCACACTGAAATTTGATCCTGTTGAAATAAATTTACAGTAGTTACATGATTCACATTTATAAGTGCCCATTATTCTTTGTGAGATACTTGCTTCTGCCTCCACAAAATTCTTTAAATTCCTACCTCTTTTAAAAATGAAAGTCAGGCAATTGCCCAACTTCTCAATTAACCCCTTCTCAAAATACAGGTCCCAATTTCTATCCAGAACCCATCTCAGATCACTCGCTTCTAAATTATACACTGTAATAAAACTCCTTTTGACTTCTTTGTGCATTAGTAGCCATTAAGCATAGTTCAACTTCTCCTAGTTCAACATTCACAAGGGTCTATGGTTCATTAACAGGGCTAGAATGTACAATACTAACTCTCTGTTCACCAGTGAGGATAGGTCGATAAAAACCTGTACTTCTTTTAGTTTGTACCTCACTTATTAGTTCAAGTACTAAATATTCAGGATAACCACGACTGATGTACATTTTTTTTTTTAAATCTCACATTCATGCAAAAAGCTGACCATATCAGTTGTCATCCTTGCAGTTCTAACTAGTTGGCCTTTGAGCACAGATCTCTTCTGATGTGCGGGATGGCAACTAGCGTAATGTAACATAGTATTCGAATAAGTCCTCTTACGTTGAATTCTAGCTACATACCGATTCTCACCGTCTCCTTTCCTTAAATCCACATCTAAATAGGTGATTGCCTTTTCATGAACTAAAAATGTGAAGTTCAAAAAAGGTGTACTTTCAATCAAATGCTGTATAAACTCTTTAGCATCATCCACAGAACCTTTGAACATGATAAAAACATCATCCAAAAATCTGGTATATAGCTTTACCTTCTCCATCAACCTATTGTCACAAAAAATTGTCTGGTGTTCCCACTGAGCCATGACTAGATTAGTATAGCTCCCTCTACACGGTGACCCCATGGCTACTCCCACTACTTGTTTGTAAATATTGTTGTTGAACATTACATAGTTATTTTTTAAAATGATGTCCATTAACTCTTGAAATAATCTAATCTCCTTACGCCCAGCGTCATGATATAACAACCTTTCAACAACCCAGTCAATGCCAATTTTATGAGGTATAGAAAAATACAGGTCAACAACATCAAAGCCAAAATTCTCTATTGAAGCTAAGAAGGCCCAAGAATCTTTACAAATGTGTTCCTCCATCACTACATATTTTTTCAAGAGGGAATCAACAAATTTAGCACAAGCATATGTAATGGATGATTTTATGTTGACTAAAGCTCTCATTGGGGGGTTGTGCAGGTTTTTGTGGATTTTTGGTTGACCAAACAATGAGGGAATACTGGGATTCAAGTTTGATAAGTAATTAAAAACATTCAAATCAACCATACCTTCAATAAACAGGTCATTGGTGAAAGAATTAATCCGTTTGTAAGCTACATTCATTTCATTAATACTAGATATTTCATAAGTTCCAGCATTTAGAACAGTTTCCATTCTAACAATATAGTCACTTAGGATATTAAGAGTGAGGAGCGTCCTGAAACTACTTTGGCCAGTAAGCCTCTTTGTTAGTTAGACCTTTGTTTATTGTAACTGTCATAGGCTGGTTGTCATGTCAATCTGTTTTTAAAAATAGTATTTAACCTGCTTGTTTTGCACAGATGGTTTGTCTGAAGAAGTCTACCAAACTGTCAAGGTAGACGAAAAGTGCTTCACTTTGTCTTGGATTAAAGCTTTGTGGTTAATTCATTTGTGCATCGCAGCCATTATTTTATCACATCCAGACTAGTTAGAGTGTATGGCCCACTGGAAGTCATACATGTGCAACTCACCATAAACAGGGTCTCTTACTATATCCTTGCAAACTATACGTCCCCCTCCATATCCCAGGAAATCTATACTACCTATCTCAACTTACTAGAATACCTCACCATTGAACCCAATATGATATCCATGGGGATCTCAATTACTCCTCTATAGACTGGGAATCCAACATCACTTCTAATGCACAAACACAGCAATTCCAAAACTTTATTAATACCAACATCCTGGAACAGTTGGTCTATTCTCCGCCCTACTAAGTGATGCCTTGGCTAAATTACAAGCACCCCCCAAACACAATAAAAAACATAGCATTTGTTGAGCTATTTACAAAATAACTGTACAGCCATATTGATAGCTGTATAGAGTGAGCTGTACCCACTCATATTAAGAATAAGACAAACTCAAAAGACAAGCCACCCTGGTGGAATCACAGTATCAGTCAGTTATACAAAAAAAAAAACATTGGCCAACTGTAGGAGGAACAAAGCCATGCATACTAAACCCCCCTGACCAATCTAAACAGGCATCTAAGAGGATTAATTAATACTTCAAAGGCTAAATTTGAAGAAAAAATAGCTTCTCAGTCAAATGACAACCACAAAGCTTTCTACAGCTATATTTGTAACCTCAGGGGAAATACACAATGATGCATAGAACTTATTGTGAATGGCATCACCCACACTGAACCGGAGGCCATTGCCAACCTTTTGGCTGACAGGTGCAGCTGAAATGTATCCCTCCCCATTCCCCCTCTGATAGTCCAAAGGAAATACTACATACCACAATCCTCCCCCACCATTACTAGGGAATAGGTAATCAATTCACTTTTCAAGACCAAAAACACTGCATTGATGAGCTCCTATAACATCCCAGGATGCTTACTAAATAGCATGAAACATGATCTCTCTGGTCCACTTGAATCACTGTCAAAGAAAAAATACTTCAAAAGACCAAAAGCATAAGGTTCAGTTCAGGTATCTTTATTCTTGCGCAAGGAGACAAAAAATGCAGTTACAGAGTTTGTCTGACTAAATCAGGAAGTGTCACAATTATTATACCTTTCTTTCAAGACATTGCCCACTATGACTGACGTAGTAGATCACCAGTTCACAATTCTGTTACTTTACAGATGTTTCTCACATTTCTAGCTGACTCTTTAAAGTTTAAAAAAGATTTTTCAGTAAACAGGATGGCCTTGACGACCACCGGTCAATTATAACTTTCTTGCTATGTGATGTTACAAGTCTAGGTACTATGGCTAATTCAAGCACAATGCAAGTACAGATTTCTGAAGCAGTTCATTGGTTATAGTATCTAACTTTCTTGCAGCTTGTGCACTTTTTCATTAGCACGAACAGAGCTTATTGTCCATAATGACTGGATCTACAGAAATTATTATTATTCTCCATTTAACTTCCTGACCTAGCAGAAAATCACCTGCTTTCCAGTACATTTCCAAAGCATAAACATGTATTTTGCTGTGCTAGCAAACTAGGTCAGAGTGCATCTTACAGTGTCAGAAAGCACAATTTCAGAAAAGCATGTTTTCAGTTTCAAATAAAACTAGTGCTGCATATAGAATAAAAATGTGTTAATCTTCCCTTATTTAAAATAAGCATCGCACACGTATGTTAATACATATTTTTCTAACAATCACTTTTCAGCTGGAGTCTGCAGCTGGGTTTTGTGCTCAAAGAATGGAACATGGCTAGAGTCATTCCCCTGCACAAAGGAGGTCTAACCCCTGATATAGGTAACTACAGGCCCATAGGTCTGACCAGCCTCATATATAAGGCCATAGAAAGAATCATCAAGGACATGATAAATGAGGACATAGGTAACCTCCAAACACTGAACCCATCACAGTTCGGCTTTGTTAAAGGAAGTTCATGCCAATTAAATTTGGTGGACTTTTTTAAGATGGTCACCAAAGCATTGGATGAAAGTAAGACAGCTTACCTCAACTTGCCCAAGGCTTATGATACAATACCCAATTCAGGCGTTGTAGACAAGCTCACAAATTTAAGTATAAACCCTTTTATCACCCAATGGATAGCAAATGGCTCACTGATAAGACCCAAGAGGTCAAAATAGGTGAGGCCACTTCTACCAAGAGTTAAGTCACTAATGGAGTCCCCCAGGACTCGGTACAGGGCCCACATCCTTTTGGCATTTATTTATCTGAAATGTAAGCAAATGATGAAGGGTTATGGCTGATAATTGCAAGCTGGAGGTTATCATCGACTCCCCTGCAAACACTAGCATTCTTCAAGAGGGTCTATCTCAGACTAAAAAATGGTGACAAAGTCATGGTCTTAAACTCAATACTACGAAATGTATTATTATAACCTTTGGAAAGCTAGACATCCCAGCTAATTACCATGTTGATAATACTCCACCTAAGAGTTGACCCAGTGGTCAGAGATCTGGGTATGCACATAAACAGTAGCCTTACCTTCAACCACCATGTGGCCACAGTGGTAAGTAAATCCTTTTATGTTGCATAACTTAAAGTAAGGGTATCTAGGTCCAGAGAGGTCATTATCCCACTGTACTCTGCCTTTATCAAACCAATCATAGAGTACAATGCTCCCTTTGGTATGTACATGACTAGGAATATGTAGCAACTAGATTGACCTCAGAGGTTTCTTACAAAAAGAATACAAGGCATAACAAACCTGCCTTATGCAGAGCGCCTTAAAGTGCTTTCCCTCTGCTCAGTCTCTTATAGATTGTTGAGGGGTGATTCCCACTTGGCTTGTGAGCACTCCCAAATTCCATACTTATATATGTCTTGCATATTCATAAGTCAAACAGTACCAGATATACAAAGTCTAGGGACCTGAATTTTGTCTGTGACTTAAACAGAACATGCTGGAGAGACAGATATGTGTCCCAGAGATTGTCCCTCCTGTGGAACAGGCTTCCCATCCTTGTGAATCTGAGTTTGTCTATTACCCAGTTTAAGCACAATCTAGACCAGTGGATGAGGAATAGGAAATTTATACTGGGCCTGGCACCCATGTCCCTTATGGACAGAGGTCACTTAAAACTGCCTGGCCCTCAATGTCCTATTTAGATACAGGATATCACTATTCTTTTGTGAAAACTTAGCTAGGTTTGGAAAGGTATCCTGGGTCCTTAGCCTAGTAACAAACTATGAATCTATGATGATACTCACTCAGTTTTCTCTGTCAGAATTGTGACCCACAAAGTACTGCAGCTCAATAATAGGGGAAAGATTAACTGTGCCATAACTAGATTTGTGTCTTTATGGTTACACTGTGGTATTCAGGGATATTCATTTGCTCATGTATATAAACAGCCTTGTTAGATGGTTAAGGCAGTGCTATCCTGTATAGATGTACTCCATATTTGATATGCATTCTTCCGTTCCTTTTTCTTTTACACGTCTAATTGTGGAATATACTTAATGAAATAAGTCAGGCTTGTGGAGTTTTAAACATGTACTGTAGAAATAAATATTCCATTTGACAGATTTCATTAACTTCAGTGATGTTAGCACTTTTTTTAGTACCTGGATTAGTATTGGTTATGGAACATTTACAGAAAACAACTGAAGACATTTGCTTGACTGATAAAGCTATTATCTAATGTACCTGCCTTAGTTCATTCAGCTGCTTGGGATAAATAATTAACCTTCATGAGTCTCTACAGAGTTTTGCTTTTAGATTATGATTTGATCTGTCAGGTTAAAAAATTGCTTATGTTAATTGTCATGGCCAGACTAAATCACATGTAGCATCCTGACCCTCCTCACAAAGCTATTAACAAGACTGCTGATGTTTTCCAATCTGTTCTCACACTGTGGTTTGAATAATAAATGTCTGCAGAGTGCATAAAAAATCATAAAGTTCTTTTTATTAGCATGGATTGTAAACCAAATGCCTAAACAGCAATGCTTATATACTTTAGTGTAAGTAAAACATCACGTTATGCTCATTGTGAAGAGATATGTTACTTTATGAAGAGACCAAGTTTGCGTATTCATCTGTAGTTGGTAAGTACACTTTAGAGCTTGATAGCTGATTTTGAAGTTTTTTATATACGTTTCCTCTTTCCACAGTAAATAATGCACTTTCCCTTGAAATAGATATTGCTATGCAATTTTCTAGTGGCATACAGCTGCATTTATTTGAGCTTGTAAAACAGTTTTGTAATACAGCTGTGTCTCCTAATCTTGGATCATTTATTGTTTATAATAACTCAGATTTATTTTCCTCTCATGGATGTAAATATCTTTACAGATAGTATGTGTTTCTGTAAGTTTTCATTTGCCTTTTCAGATGCTCTTTCATCAGTATAGGGCTCTCTATCTGTGTGTGTGTATATATATATATATATATATATATATATATATATATATATATATATATATATATATATATATACATCTATATATATATATATATATATATATATCTTTACATTGCATTGCATTGCATTATATTACATTGATTAATGGCAGAGGAGGCAGAAAGCCAATATAATCTACCCCTTAAGTGCATTATATTGTATCTGTTCTCCCTCCCCTTCACCCATTTTCAACTGTTTCATACGTATTGAATGCTTTCACTTTTTCTCTTTCTATCACCCCAATCATTTATTCATTCTATGGATGAACAACCCTCTCAATGAAGAAATACCTTTGCCTTTGTCTTCTCCTCTACTTTTGTTCCTGTTCATAGGAGCTTTATCCAAAACATGTTCCCTTGTCTCTTTTGGTATGTAGTAGGAAAAAGTCCATTTCCTCTAGTCTGTGATTATATCCCTCTTTTCTATCCTCTTCATCCCTCTACTGGTGTTCCCTTTCTTGTATGACCTCCACAGTTGTGCACAATATTCAAGGTATGACCTCACGGCTAACCATTTGAAATGTTGGGACCCACAGGAACAAGTCCTGAAATATAGAGACTGAATGGCTGAAAGATCTGACCTACATATACTACGTCTGAGGTGCCATTTTACGGAATATTCCCTTTTCTCCACAGTATGGTGATCTAGGAATTAGTATATGTAAGTTTGGGGAGTGTGGGACATGCCTTTACATGGGGAGTACAGGGGAGCTTGCCCTTGCCTAAAAAGAAGTTTAAAGGAGAAGAATGATTTTTGAGATTTGCACTTTTTCTGTGTTTTTGGTCTTTTATTTTCAGCTTCTCAGCACTCGGAATTTTGAATGCCAACATTTTAGTAAGGAGCAGGCCTGACAATGGGCCTAGAGGGATGGGCGCTTTACCTCTTTCCTTATAGACTCTGTCCTTTGAAGAACATCTCACTATTTTGTATGATGTTGCCACTCCCCTTTCATTTTGTTTCTGGTGGTCTAATCCAGATGAAATCAAAATTTCCAGATCTTTTTCCAGCTGTTACTATCATTTCCATTCTTCCCAGCTAATACTTCTCAAAAGGGCTGCTGTGTCCCTGGATTAGGAATTTGTATTTGTATGTATAGAACATCAAATTCCTTGTTTTTCTCCACCTCTTCATTCTTTCCACAATCTTTCTATCTTATAAGCCCCCCCCCCCCATGCATCCCTGCATCTTCTCCTGCTGCTCCTATATGTTGTTAGAGAAAAGTTTGATATTATCAGTTACCACAGGTACGTTGGAAATAAAGACACTGCAAAGTGCTAGCCCTAGGACTAACCATTCTGACACTCCACCAGTTGTCTACATTCAGACATTGTCCCTTTCACCACAAGAATTTGTCCTACCCTCTAACCATGCAGCAATCTGTTTCATTAGTCTTGGTCCAACCCTAGCCTACACTTTTCTTAGCAGCTGAGTCTATGGGACTGAATTAAAAGCCATGTTGAAGTCCAGGTATTCCACACTGTCCAGCAGCTACTGTTAAGTTCTGCTGTAAGACCATCACAAAACTGGATCACTTCAATGTCATTGCTTCTTATGGCCATGAAATCCCTAATGATTGGTGTCCTGCAGACTGCTGTCCTCTCAGAAAGCAGACAATTTTTATTTCAGGAGTTTCTCTATGTCTTTCTCCTGTTAGTGTTGTTAGGCTAACAGGACTGTATTTCCCAGATTTTGCTGCTTTCCCCACTTACTGCGTTCCAGTCCTTAGGTATTTTTGCAGTAGCCAGTGATTTTTTGAAGATTTCCATCAGGGAACTGCCAGCACACCAGACATATTTTTATGAGGACCTTTGGATGCAGACCATGTTGCCTTTTTTGTTTATCCTTCCTAAGGTTATCCATTTCCTTCCCAGTCTTAATGTTACTCTCATTCTATAAACTCAAGACTGGCTGCCTATTCAGTTATGTATTGCCTTTAAAGTCTTACTGTTACTTTACCCAGCTTTACACAATCTGGGACTACCCACATAATTTAAGGAGCACTTGGTTACCTATTCTCTGGTCAAGGGACCTTATCTTCTTCTTCTTCTTCCATGAATTTGTTGGTGGTTCCCTATGATATTTCTAGAGTCTTTTGGAGTTCTTTTTTTTTTTTGAGCATCAGGCCTTTCAACTCTGGAACCTCCTCCTTCAGTGGTTGAGGGCATCCCTCATACTATATGGTTAAAAAAGAGCCCACACAACCCATATGTTTGATTTTACTTTTGGTTTTAATAATTTATAATGCAGTATTTTATTTCATTGTTTAATCAACTTGGCATATCAGTTTATTTAGTCACTTGTTTAATTAATTTATTTTTTACATACTACTCTTAGCTCCAAATATCATTGCCTTAGTGTACTCCCCTAGGTTGCTAATTAATGATTTATTTCTTTTAAAATTGTTTTATTTATTTTTTTACTGCCTTATTGTCAAAAATAAATTAAACTAGAATTTAAATTTGAATTTGAACCACATCCCTCTGCATTTAGTTGTGTGTTTACTACATTGTTCAGTATCTCCATCACAGAAAGATACCATCCCCTTTCTTTTTCTCAAGTATTGTTTTAGTACCTCTTCTTTTACTACCTTTCTTTGATCTCTTTCCCAACTTTACTCAGCCTGGCAATGTTGGTCTCTTCATTCTTAATTTCTTTTTTCCTTATTTTTTACCCCTTTTGCAATCTCCTTTTCAATGTGTACCTTCTCTACACTCACATCCTTTCTTGTCCTTCTGTTTGCTTCCTTTTTGTGTACTTCCTCTACCTCCTCAGCCCCAGCTGTCCAGCTTGTGCATGCCCTGTCTCATGTTTTAATAGCTAGCCTCACCATCCAGCATAATCACATTGTCTTTTTTCTATTTTTACCTCTTCCAAAAACCTTTGTCCATAGTCCTGAGTACTCAGACTCTTTCCCCCAAATTGCTCCTTATCCCTGAATCAGCTTTGATACTCTTTTTCAGCTCTTCAGAATCCACTCCCCTGTAATCCTACACCATTTGTTTTGTCCTTGTACTCTTTCCATTCACCCACTTTAAGTCAAGCAGTGGTATAATCACTGTTGGCTAATGAAGTCATAGGTTCATAGTTTCATAGGATGATACTAGGCTATTGGCCCAGAGGCCCTTATAAGCCTAGCCAAGAGTGTCGCCCATGTTCCCTCAAAGTCAGCACCTGTTTCCACTATCCAGTAGGGACACAGGTAGGATCCCAGGGGTATATTTTCTGTTTCCCATACAGTCGTCTAGGTTCCTCTTAAAGAGGGCTAGAGAGGTACTCTGCTTGACATAGAGAGGGAGTCCATTCCACAAATGGGGGAGTCTTTGGGACACAAATCTATCCCCCAAAAAAGTTCTATTAATGTCACAGACCAGGTTAAGGCCTTGTGTCCAGGTTGCGTGAGTGGAGTTTGTCTTATGGATATGCAGCAACTCCATCAAGGCTGGGTCTGAAATGGCCTTGTATTCCAGACACAGGTCACTTCTGAGTAGTCTGTATGAGACCGAGTAGAGGGACAGGGCTTTTAGCCTATCTGTATAGGATAGGTGTTTGAAACCCTGGATTTTCCTGGTCAGGAACCTCTGTGGTCTCTCCAGTTGCTGCATGTGCTTGACAGGGTACATGCCAAAGGGGGCATTGTAGTCGATAATAGGTCTGATAAGGGAGGAGTACAGGGATGTTAAGACCTCCTTGTTCTTGGATGAAATACCCTATTTATGAGGTAGGCCATGTAGAAAGCCTTCTGTTCAATGGAAGCAATGTGGTGGTCAAAAGTCAGGTTGCTATCAACCTGGGTGCCCAAGTCCCTCATGACTGATTGCATGCTTAGTAAATTGCTATTAATGTGATAATTACTGGGGATGACATTTTCCCCAAAGGGGATAATGGTGCATCTCTTGGCATTCAGTTTGAAGCAATGCTTCTGGCACCAGTCATTAGTTTGGGTAAGACCCTCTTGGAGGATGCTCACATCACTAGGAGAATTTAAGACAGTGCCCAGCTTGTAGTCATCTGCAAACTTGGTCAGCCACAGACCACTGATTTTGACTTATACCTCAGAAAAGTATATCCCAAACAGTAGATTCCCCAAGTCCGATCCTTGGGGAACACCACTCATTATGGGTCTACTACTAGATGTGGCTTCCCCTACTTTGGCTGGGTGGGTTCTATCAGTAAACCAGTTAGCTACACATCTGGTAAAATATGGGTTGATGCCTAGCTGGAAGAGTTTATCTATTATGCCCAAGTGAGGAATAGTGTCAAAGGCTTTGGCTAGGACAAGGTAGGTGGAGTGCACCATCTTCCCCTCATCCATGGCTTTGGTGACTGTTTTAAAGAAGTCAACCAAGTTTAATAGGCATGATCTCCCTTTGACAAAACCAAACTGTGTGGGCTCAAGTGTTTGGAGCTTACCAATGTCCTTGTTTATTAGGCCTATGATAATGTGTTCCATGGCCTTGTAGATCAGGCTAACAGGAGCATCCATAACTCACATCCATCTTGGTTAGGACCATATCCAGACTTAAGATTTTTAACTACCTGCTTCCCCATCTGCCCTTGTTTCTTTTGTGACCATATCCATAATCCCCCTTTCTCACAGTCATCAGTAGTTGACTGAATCCTTCATGTCCAAAACCTCAGTCAATCCCCCCTCTTTCTCAGTGCTGAAGTTTATAATTTCCGAGTCTTCTCCTGGCAGATTCAGATCCCCCAAGAGTATTACCCTTTTCAACCTACCCCATTGCACTATCCAATCCATTAGGATCTCACTTCTCCCCAACATGTAGAGAGGCTAGTACACTGTACTGATCCACTAATACTCCCCCTCTTAACCATCAGAGAGATTACCGTAGGTTCTGATTCTGTACATCTCCTTATGCACTCCATGGAAGGATACTCCTCATCTTCCATGATCCCACATTTGAAGCCCTCTATTATGTACATCACCAGTTCACCTCCATCAATCCTTTGTATGTCTTTCCTGAATAACCTGTACCTTGACATGTACATGCATATCTTTCTACCTCACAGTTTTTCAAAATCAATATAGGACACCTTCTAAAATCATAGCAGGACATCATGAAAAATCAACAAGGGCACCATAAAAAAATCAGAGCAGGACACTATCAAAAATCAAATCAAGACACTATCAAAAATCAGTGCAGAACACCATCAAAACTCGTAACAGGGCACCATGAAAAATCAGCACAGGACACCATCAAAAATCAACACAGGGCACTATCAAAAATTATAGCAGGACACCATCAAAAATCAATGTAGAACATCGTCAAAAATCATAACAGGGCATCATCCAAGATCAATGCAAAACACCATCAAAAATAATTGCAGGAGATCCAAAACCATAGCACTTAAAATTTGCTTATGTGCAAATTTGGACCCTTGGAGATGGGGGCATAATGCATAAATTTGTACTCTCGGGAGTACAATGTGTAAAATGTGTACCTTTTCTGGTGCATTGCTTATGTGTAAATTTGCACCCATGAGGATGGGACATACGGTCAATATTACCATGTTAAAAGATATGTTCGCCGAACACGTCTTAATCGACATGTAAATATTGACCTGTTAAAATCCCAAACAGCCGCTTCAGCGAATTTTTTTCCCAGGGTAAAAAATTACTTGGCCATCATCAGGGATTTGCCCTTTTCCCCACTGTAGTGCGATCTCGGAGTTGGTATATTTACTTAGGGGTGGTGTGGGAGCAAATCACCCCACTTTGTAGGGTTTGAAACTGTTTTTTTTTTTTTTTGGGGGGGGGGTTTGTGTACGGTCAAGCAATTTTTTTCCCTGGGAAGAAAATTCGCTGATGCAGTCATTTGGGATTTTAACAGGTCGATATTTCATTGTCGATTAAGACATGTTCAGTGAAAATGTCTTTCAACATGGTAATATAGACCCAGGACATAATATATAAATTTGTACTCTGGGGAGACACAATAAGTAAAAATTAGGATATTTTTTGGTGCTAATCTGATGCATCTATACACATGCTCCAGGTATGCATACTTCCTCACTCTGACATGCAACATTTAAACATGCACATTTCCATATTACATAAATCAGCTAAATTGCTACAGTTGCAATAATCACCAGTACAAATACAGGTTCATAGATTCATAGGTACTTACTGGGCTATTGATTTGTGAGGATGTTAAGAAGACCAGCCTTACATTCCCACAGTAGTTTCTAGCCCTGATATTTTGCATATGATAACCAAGAGTGGGGCTAAACAAGGATATTTTGGAATATTTATGTATGATATGTAAATGCATGTGACTCTATAGCTTTTACATCTGGAAACCTGCTAGTTTATGTTACCTGTCCAATTTCTTCTTAATTAAAACTGAAATGTTTTTTGCTATACCTGATGTTTTCTTCAACAGTACAAGCATCCAAACCAAACCATTATTTAACTGCTAAAAATTAAGTACAGCATACTGCTAAATATACAGATCAATGACAGAATAAAATATATACTATATCTGTTTCTACTGGATACATATTTCTGAGACTCTGTTACTTATTGTATTATATTTATGAATCTGTATAAATGTATTTTAACTCAATCAAATCCCTAAGAAAAACACTTACTATCAAGGCTGTATAGCAAATACTATTATAATGGAAAATTGCCAGTACAGATACTATGCTGATACTATTAATTATGAAACCCATTCATGTTATTCTAAACTTAAGTTTCCTTTATGGCTCTGCTACAGTTGCTTTAGGTGAAATTGCTCGAGCATCAGTAGCATGAAGAAAAAGAAACCACAAAAAGCATAAAGCTGAATACTGTTTTCCATAGGAAATTATTGCTGATGTGGTTTCTAAGTATGTGCTGGCAGTGATTCTCTTGTTTTATGAGATTTCTCCCTTCTTTGAGTTGGTGTGATCATGGAGTTGGTTTATATAAGTTGTGGGTGCAGTGAGCTTGCCCCTGCAAAAAAAAGTTAAAGTTCATTTTATTTACCCTTCTCTTGTTTTGACATGCCCTGGGAGTCATTAAACTCTATGCAGGAGTAGTGCTATTCCTGCACGGAGTGGATCATGCCAGTGCAGCACAGCAGAGCACCTTGCATATTCATGATGGCACCCTGCTGTATAACCTGCAAGGGCATGATCCGTGAATGAGTGCAGGGGGCATGTCCGAGCATTGATCACACAGTACACACACCCCTTGCACTCTAGAATTTCTGTACGGCAATTCTAAAGCATCTAACAGTGTCCGCGGACACTGTTATCACAACATAACAGTGTCCATGGACAAAATACATTAGAATACACACAGAAGCACAGCACCCCACAATGGTCCAGCACAGATAATGTCCACAATGGTATGCCAGTGTACATGCTGACATACCAAATAAGTAAGCATGTTCCTGAGAGGAACATAAAAAATAATACTCCCTGTATGATATAGTTGTCCAGATGTCCTGCCCTAAGAGACAGAAAGCAATGTGCATACCCCTAAAGTAAATAAAAATAAAACACGTTTATTTTTTTTCCATCCCCAATAATGTTTAAGCATAGCTGAGCGAGTGTGTGCATCACGCAGCTGTGTATTGCATAGCTTAAACATCCAAAGGAGTGAAATAGAAATATATAGCCAAAAGAATCAAAGTGAAATACTGTAGTCGTTAGAGCTTTTGCTCAGCATGCAGTCATTCATGGTTCAAGCTGCAATGCAGTCTATTCATTTGTATTTGTGAAAAAAGCACTAAATGTATATATTTTTTATAAATAGGTAGTGAATAATATATATGTTTTACCAGGGTAGTGTAGCAGGTCAACATGGGAGGTGTCAGTGTTGTACAGATGTGAAACCCCCATATAAACACAAGTTTTCCATACAGTATAGCCACAAAAGAATATAATGTAATGAAAGCACATAGAGGGATGTTATGGAAGGGAAACATACATATCATAAGATGTCATTAAGAAGGAATCAACCCCACAATCATGATAGTCCATAAAATGAAAGCTGAACAATGCTAAATTGTGCTCAGCTATGCTTAGCCAGAGTAAGCATTGCTTAAATTTGTATGCTTAGCAATAATCAGCGTAGCTAAGTGGATTTCCGCACTGGTAAGCAGTGCTTAGCATCTACCCCTTTAAGCAATGCTTATCTGTGCTAAGCGGGTTTGCCTGTCACTTAGCTTAGCTCCGCACATTCAAAACCATCCAATCATGGCAAAGGGTGGGAAATCAGCCCTATTTAAATCTTACAGGTGGGAATACAGCCCATAACCAGTTGTAGATGATCATTGCAGGCACTGTGGCTGGCGTTGGTGAGGGGGTGCACTTTTGGGTGCAGTGCTGGGGCATTCAGGAGTCCAGGGTCATGGTTGGACTCCTAGTAAAAGACCATGAAGGGAGACTGCTGCGGGATCAGTACCAGGGTTCCCAATTCAAAGCAGAGGCCTTGGACTGTCTTGCACATGATCTCACCAGTGCCACTGGCATCTCCTCAGACTGGTGAGCAGGTCCGGCACCACTTTGCTGACTTGAAGCATAGGAAGAGGGAGATCTTGGACCAGTGGTTCCAAGATGCATGGCGGAGTAATGTCCCAACTGTGTGTAAGTATCAGTATCAATAAGTGTTTTCCAAAGAGCAGCCTGTGTATGTGATGGATAGGTATGCAGAAATATTTCTCTATCTCCTGTACAGCTGCAGATGAGAGGGCTGTGAACATGGACGCCAATGTCAGCAGGCTGCTAAGGCTGAATCATGAGGATTGTGAGTACAAATCTAGCTTGTAGTATTCAGGGCAAATAAAAAGAAAGGAGTAGAATGTCACCTGTCAGTATTTAAAAGTGGGTATGGTTTGTACTGAATAAATGAGACATTAGCAGAGTAATAGTGATGAACAGGGTATATATCAATAAAAGTGTCAGTACCTGTTAATAAAAGTCAAAACCCCGGACTGGTTGTGTTTACTTTGGTATGTGGTGGTATGAATCAAAATGTGTACAGTTTCTGCACAGCAACTATAGCTCTGAAAGAATTAAATAATCAAGGCTCATCTGAAAAAGATTGTGGAGTTGTAAAAGAGGAGAGTAACTATATGAAATGTTCCTTGCACCAAGGTCTGATACCCGAATAGTAATGTTGTGTTAACCAGTATTTTCCAGACTGTGCTATGTCAAATTATGAATACACAGTATAAGAACTATCTGCCATGCATGACTGTCAGAAGTACAAGGTCAGATTGCAAAACCAAGACAGTATTAGGCAGAAAACAGTTAAACAAGAGACAGCAGTTTCTCAATAGTTCATTCTGATGAAACGCAAACTTGTTGTATTTTTTGCACAAACAGGCACAGTTCGAATCCCGGGAGTGATAGTAAGCTGTATGCATAATATCACCCAGGAATATGTGAATATGTGTAGAAACAGCCAGGTAGTGTTAACAAAAATTTCTTTCACAGATCTGCCAGGTAAGAAAAGGTATATCTTAGTTGTAAGAAGGTTGTACTTATACACTGTGTACAACACCCACTGTCCAATCCCAAGGCTGCAAATGACAGCAAAATAAGTACATACACCAAGTAGTCTCCTCCAAGAAATGTCCCTCAAGTGCCACGGTGTCACAGCTAGTGGTCACTGCCGCCAGCACCCAGGGTGACCAATAGAAATCAAGGCAGAGTATAGCAGTGACACACACACACACACACACACACACACACACACACACACACACACACACACACACACACACACACACACACACACACACACACACACACACTGTGAGTGCACATATGTAATCCTGACTATGTGAATATGGGTAAAAACAGTCAGGTAGTGTTAACAGAAACTTCCTCCACAGGTCTGCCAGGTAAGAAAAGGTATAACTGAGTTGTAAGAAGGTTGTAATTATACAATGTGTAAAAACATACCACTGTCCAACCCATGGCCATAGGTCGATGTAAAATGAGGTAATACCTGGAGAGCAATGATTAGAGCAATGATCATTAAAGTTGTGAGCAATTGAAGCCTATACAGTAGTTAATTGACATCTCTCTCTCTCCCCCACCCTATCTGCACCAGTAATCTAAACACATAAATCAATGGGTATGTTTTATATCAAACCTACTGTTGGGACATGTGTCCTATTGCCATACAAGTATTTAAATGTTTGGCTATTAATGTTTCCTGTTCAAATACTATCATTGGTGGCCTGTTGCTATCAATGTGACCTGCATACCGTTATAATGCCCACTGTGGTTCCATATATGCATGTGTTCTGCTTGCTATGCAACTGTTTCAAATCTGTTATTTTGGGTTAATGGGAATACCCATGCATGCTGCTATAACTAATCCTGGAATGTGTTTTTCATGACTAACCAATATATGTTATAAAACTGCAACACCATAGCACTTCTGGGAAGCCGATCCAGGTGGATCTGCCTGTTCTGCCTCAGCTGGCCATGGCACCAGGCTCCAGCACATCCGGGACCCAACCCAGGATCTCCTTGTCTGCTGGTCCTGCACCACCTTCAGGTGGAACCACCTCAGGGGGGTGGGGCCTGTCCCCCCTGGGAGCAGGCACGGACAGGACACCATCACCCGAAGTTACGTCCAGGGACTGGTGCATAGTGAACTTCGAAAGGAGTTTGGAGATCTGCTATGCCAGCTTGAGGGCTGATTGGTGCATCTTGAGGGTCAGCCTGCCCCTCCTGCTCATTCCCAGCACAGCCATCTTTGGGGTCATGAAGGTGCAGTGGTGATACCCCATGGGTTGGGATCTCAGTCCCAGTGTATCCATTTGGGGGCTTGTCGGCATCTGATTCTAAACCACCCTTCCCATCCAAGGTGTTTACCCCCCCACATGTGTCATATACTGCCCCTGTCTGCTGTCTTGTCTGTCTTGTCTGTCTTCCTACTCAACCTACCTCCCCAAACATACTTACTATCCTTCCACAGCATCCCACTTCCACCTTATTAAAAAAGGGGCAATCTGTTCCAACAAACAAAGTTGCCCCATACATAGCTGTCCATTTCGTACATGTGTCCACCGGACACATGTTATCTGGTCTAATTGGCTTAACAACACATTACTGTTGTCCTCACCCCACTCTCTAAGAGGTTGGAGTGTCCAAATTCACCTCTAAATTCTGTACAAATGCACAGCTGTTGGTGTATCCAAAATGGACAGCTATGGACCTTCCTTACACCCATCCTGCACATCCCTAGCTATCTTTCATATTGTTTTTCCCTCTGCATTTCCCCATTTTTTCACCACATTTCTATCACCTCTTTTTTTCTTTTCTTTTAAAGAAATTAGCATGGGGGTAAGCTGGAGTAAGCTGCAGTAAGCGGCAGTAAGTGAGCTTGCACAATGCTAAGTGATGCCTACACAGATTAAGCAGTTTCCCATTTAACCATGTATTGGTATCTCTTACCATCATGCAAACCTGTGCAAACTTGCTTATAGCTGCTTAAAACTGCCTTAATCACCCTGTCTCCATCAGCCACTGTTCTGCCCAGCAACAAACTAAGCAGCATTGTCAAGTCTTGAACCCAGGACTCTCTCTCTCTCTGTGTATATATATATATATATATATATATATATATATATATATATATATATATATATATATATATATATATATATATATATATATATGCCCATAACATGTAGGGAAGTCATACCCAGAACCAACCTCTACACCTCTTAGTGCAATAATTCTGGACAAAGGCTGTCAAAATGGGGGGCAATGATCCAAATCCAGGGACATGATGTATGCACTGCAGTTATAAATGTAGAATGTTCCAACAGTAACAGGGTTCATGTCAGCATACATGTTCACAAGGATGTGAGTTCTGAAACTGAAATGTATGTCATCATTTACAGAGAGAAATCCTCACATTATCACAGTGATTTACCACAGAAATGAAAATAATGATTTTGTGGAACAGAACATACATATGAGCAATAATCCTGGACAGTCTGAAACAATCTGGCCAGTCGAGAGGTATGCTCAGAACCCCTTAGTGCAACAAATCTGGACTAAGCCTGACTGGGGGGGGGTAAAGCCATGAAACTGGGAACATATCCCATATACTGGAATAGATAAGGTGACACAGTTGATGCACTAACACCCTCCTGTCTGTTGTACCATATATTGACTGGAATAGCCCAAGTCCAAAACCAAATTACTCCCCACTACTCACTGACATAAATCTTCACATCATCCCACTGATGTGTCAGACATACACAACACAAATATTGGGACATACTATCACAGTAGGGAAACTACACTGAGCTGCTAGGCATGTCACCAAGTACTGTCTAAATTACAGGCAGACTGACACAACACAAACCCAATTTTGCTATGGGGGAATACACATGTAATTGCAAATATATCAGGCACTACAGGGATGTAACAGCACTGACCAAAAGACACTAGCGTGAAAGTGCATATCCAGAACCAATCTCATCATATTCAAAGTGACATACTGGTAAGCCACAGGAACAGTAGAGTATATGGACTGTGTGAACAAAATCATCAGCATGTTTGTCACTCGCACACTACCCCTATATATACTGGCTCAATTCACAGTGTAGTCTGATGCCTGACTGTGGTATAGGACATGTCTCAGTCTGTCCCTACAAACATATACAGCTGATAGAGCACCAGAAGCTGGAGCAAAATGCAAAGTCAGATAGAAAAGGGCCCTCAACACTTACATTTACCCCCTTCCCTACAAAGGTCAAATAACACATTCACAATACACTGCTATACAATCCTGACAGTCTGTCAATGACTGCCAGAGATAGTCATCTCAATTGTATAGAGTCCCAGAGAACATCCAGGCTTCGTCCTCATATATAAGGCCTTCTACATGTAACATGTCTGGTAGTGTGATACATCACTGGGATGATATCTGGAATGAAATCATTATACCTATACACCTCTTACAACATTACATCTGAACAAAGCCTGACATATTTGGGGGGCAGAGGCCTAAACACTAGGGCATTATTGACACATTTCTGTCATAAACTGTGAAAGTTGCTGGTGTAACAGGGTTGTGGTAACATATCTGTTCTAAGGGATATGAAGTCAGAAACACATGTGGATGTTACCATTTACTGACTGCAATCCTCAGAGTATGTTATTGAATCTCCAAGGCCAGAAAATGTGTGAGTAACACACCAAATATAAGAGTCCCAACTCTGGCCAGTCTGCGGATAGTCCTACAGTTGAACGTTATGTCAACCACATAATACTATCAGACTTTAATTCATGCAGAGCAGCCATATCCACACAAACCCTGTTAAACTAGTATTAATTCAACTATATAACAGCAATACTTACATTCTGTCCCTATGTCTGGAACATTCTCCCCCAGTTTGTTGGGCTGTCTCCACAAAGTTTGTTGTAAGAGGTATTCATAACTACACGCTGTGATGCTGTTCGTCACACACCTCCATGAAGTTCTCCTCCCAGGCAAGGAAAAGGGGCAATGCCCACATGAAGTACTCAGTTATACAAGTGTCTTTCCATGTTATTTAGTATGGCAATGATACCACAGCTGTTCCACATGCAATTAGCAAGTGGGGGACTCCAACTGGTGCACAGGCCATAAGCTGCTCATGAGCATTACATACTAAAGGCAAGATGCTGCCTTTACAAACAGATGTATACCCTACATCTGTCTCAGGGAGAAAGAGAGAGAGGCACACACACACACACACACACACACAGAAACAAACAGACAGACAGACACACTGAGACTGATGGAGTATACCAACTGAACTGAAAACAATAAAACACAGCTATGTCAAACAATTAAGCCTGTAATGGAGTGTAGTAGGGGGGGCATGTAAACATGGAAAATAGGAAGTTCAAACAATATTATGTCTCAACAACACATGCTGTACTGATATATTGCTGAGCAGAACCTATGACCATAGAAACTGTACCTGTCTGCAGTGACATAGAACACAGCCCAGGGCCTTGAGTCACCCTAGGAAAGGATGGCTCACATATGATCACTACTGGAGCATGTGTTGCACAATACTGACTGTGACACTGCTAAGCCACATCAAGTACAAATCATACCATCAGTAACTCTGCTATGTCCAGCTCTGACTTGTGCCTCTTTTTTCAATGCCAATGTCTCCAGCCCATATAACATAGCTGGTCTCACTACCCTCTTGTAGACCTTCCCTATCACTCTTAATGGTACTTGTTTGTCACAAATCACACATGACACTCTTCCCCACCACTAACATCCGTCCCATCCTCACGTCTTCACCTCTCCCCCACACTCGCTATTACTCTGAGCTGTTGTTCCCAAGTATTTGCACCGATCCACCTTTGAAAACAGTACTCCCTACATCCTCACCATTCCTCCATCCTCCCTTCCATCCTCCCTTCCATTCACACACATATATTCCATCTTAGTCCTGCTGACCATCATTCCTCCCCTCTCTAGACCATACCTCCACTCTCCAGGGTCTACTTAACCCATTCCTTACTCTTACTACAGACCACAGTATCATATGCAAACAGCACAGTCTAGGGGGACTCCTGTCTAATCATGTCTGTCAACCTGTCCATCGCCACTGCAAATAAGAAAGGGTTCATAGCTGATCCCTGATGTACTCCTACCTCCACCTTAAACACACCTGTCACTCCCAATGCAGAACTCACTGCTGTCACACTAGCCTTGTACATATCCTGTAGCATTCTTACAGATTCTTCTGCCACTCCTGACCACCTCATACAATACCACAACTCCTCTCTAAGCATCCTGCCATATGCTGTCTCTAAGTCCACAAAGATACAATGCAGCTACATCCAACCTTCTCTGCAAGTTCCCATCAACATTCTTAGGCCAAACATCGCATCTGTACTGCTTTTTCCTGGCATGAAACCATGCTGCTGTTCAGTAATCCTCACCTCCCTTTTAAGCCTAGCTTCCACCACCCTTTAACATTACCTCATGCTGTGACTGATCAATATTATCCCTCTGTAGTTACTACAGCTCTGCACACCACCCTTATTATCATAATCAGTACCAAAACACATTTATCCACTCCTCACACATCCTCTCACTTTCCTAAATTACAGTAAACAATCCAGGTAAAAAGACCACTGCCATTTGCCCTAAACATATCCATGCTTCCACAGGTACATCATCTGGACCAATAGCCTTTCCATTATTAAACCTCTTCATAGCTATCCTTACTTCCTCCTTGATAACCTGTTGCACACCCTGATTCACCATACCCACATCATCCAACCTTCTCACTCCCTCATTCTCTTCATTCAACAGCCCATCAAAGTAATGTTTCCAACTGATCAACACACTCTCCTCACTAGTGAGTTCACTTCCACCATTATCCTTTCTCAGCCTTATCTGCTGCACATCCTTCCTAGCTACATGCCTTGGTCAAGCAATTTGGTACAGGTCCTATTCTCCATCCTTGGTGTCCAACCTTACATACAACCCTTCTGATGCCCCATCCTCAGCCTTTGCTACCACTCTCTTTGCCATGCGCCACATCTCCCTATACACCTGTCTACTTTCTGCATCTGTCAGATAATCCCACTTCTCCTTGGTCAACCTCTTTCTCTGTACACTCCCCTGTACTTCCTCATGCCACCACCAGGTCTCCTCGTGCTCCTTCCTCTGTGCAGATGTCACACCAAGCCTCATTCTAATCATTTCCCTTACTAGCTCAGATGTAGTTACCCAGATATTTGCTAACTCTTCACTGCCACACACTGCCTGTCTTAACTCTTCCTTGAACTCAACCTCACAATCACACTTTCTCAGTATCCATTTGATCCATGATGCTGCCCTCACACTCCTCCCCCTCTTCTTGATCACCAACATCATCCCACAGACCAACCTTCCATGCTATATAACTACACTTTCCACTGTCACCACTTTACAGTTACCAATCCCCTTCAAACAGGCCCACCTGCATAGGAGATAATCAACCTGTGTGTATCTTCCTCCCCTCTTGTATGTCACCCTATCCCCCTCGGTCTTGTTAAACTATATATTCACCACACCCATGTCCATCCTTTGTTGCAAACTCTACCACCATCTCACCTTCTGCATTCCTTTGCTTAACACCATACCTACACATCACTTCTGCATCCCCTCTGTCCCCTTCACCAACATGCCCATTGAAATCTGCTCCAATCACCACTCATTCACCCTTGGGTACATGCATCACCACTTCATCCAACCACACCAAAGTACATCTGTCTCATCCATCACACACTCAATTAGAGGAGCATATGCATTAACAACTGTCAACATTACACCATCAATTCCCAGCCTCCTGAACATCACTCTACCCAACACTCTTATCACCTCCACAAACACTCTTGGCATAATGTTCCTTCAGGTTAACCCCTACACCATTTCCACTCCCATACACACCATGAAAGAATGATTTGTACCTGACTCCAATACACACAGCTGTACACTACTTCCATCTGGTCTCTGGCACACACAATATATCCACCTTTCCACTGTCCAGCATATCAGCTAGCTATGTCCCCATTCCAATCATACTCACATTAACAGTTCCTACCCTCACTACCACAAACCTAGCCTTTCACCACTCTGCCTGCTATATGAGCATCAGACATCCTCCAGGGTATGTCTGTGAATGCAAAGGCTACTACACTATCAAATGACATATGTGAGTTACAGCAATATGAAGAAAGTGTCAGTAATTGTGGCCCATAGCCCACCATGTATGCGCATTGCCTACAGATGTCCTGCTGTAACAGGTTGACATGACTGACTGAGCAGCAAGACTGTCATTACAGTGTGCCATACTGACATAGAACAGACATGTATAGCAGGTATTACCTGTGCATATGTATGTATGGGCAGGTGTACCTGGCTGCCTCATAACAACTGACATGGGATGCAAAACATCAGGTGAATAAGCTGTACATGTTTACACGCGTGTAACCTTAGCTTCTGTGCATCCAACTGAGTTACACCTCTACAGCCACTGGTGGTGTCATTGCCCTGACACAGACATGGGTAGTATAATAAGCATGAGTATCACATTGAAATTGTAGAAGTGGATAACTGTTCTGATCCTGTGTCCATGCCTACTACAAACAGATATATGACCACCCACATAGCTGTATGGCCTCAGCAATACCTTACTTGTAAAACCTGTCTCCACCAAAGTAGAAAAAAACCCTTTGTTGGACAGAAGCAATGCACAAAGCACATAATGTGATGCTATATTGGTTGTACAGGGCAAATCAGGAGCAAGCACCAACTTGGCAGCATGTCAGCCTTTGTCTGAATGAGCATATTAGGTCACAGGTGGATTACTGTAAGGCTAACTATGAGTACAAATTGAGCACATCCACTAAGGGGAATCACAAGGCCGTCTTCACATATGTCTGCAGTCTCAGGCACAAACCCAACCCACCCTGTAATAGTGGCCAATCACAGCACATACACATATACCATAACTACAGCCAACCTGCCGCAGACAGGTTTAGGGCAAACATCCTCCCCCTACACACACACCATAGCTACAGCCAACCTGCTGCAGACAGGTATAGGGCAACCATCACTCCCCCTGGATCAGCATCAGTATAGGTGGATATGCACAGCACATGCACCCCTCCCCTCATCATCATGGATCAGGTGCAAATTGCCTAATCAAAGTTAACAAAAGCAAGTCCCCTTGGGGCCTGATAACACTCCTGTCTGCGTCCTACATGAACCCAGGGATATGCTTCCAGCTCCATTACACATTGCATGCAAGCAAAGCCTGTGCACCATTGACATCCCATCTACAAGGAACACGGCCACTTTCATCCCTCTACACAAGCATGAATGATGAATGTTGGTTTATGCAATGTACTGGCCCTCACTGGGAGCAACATGACACATCAGAACCATGAGTACAATGCATGTTCATACAGTGCTGCCAGGTACAGGGATATGATGTGTTTCTAAGTGGTGGCTAATGATACTCCGTATGCAGGTGCTGGCTCTGGAAAGAACTCTGGGCAATGTCTGCGGGCCTGTGATGTGTTTCCCTGTGTATGTCTTCCAGTTGCCATGCAGTGGCAACTGCCTTACACTGATGCGGAGATAGCAGCCATCACAGAAGCTGTAATCTTAAACTATGCCATCCTTACTGGCCATAGCTGGCAAAATCTGCAGAAGCGTATCGCCCTGCCAGTTGAGATCATCCACAGAATAAATGTGTTGGGCCACCATGGATGCACATACAATCAGGTTAGGCATAGAGCAACTGACCTGATACATAGTGCCTGGAAAGTTCTGCTGCTGTAGCGAGGGACTGTACTGCTACCGGTGTGGGGCCAGCCACACAGGCCACACTAACGGCAACAAGGAAGCTCCTTGCCAACCTTTGGTAGCCCCCACACAAACTCAAACACAGGAAACAGCAGTTGGGTAGGTGGGTGGAACCCAGGCAACAGGTAAGGAGCATCCAGGTAAGGCCAAAGTGCTCATCAATGTAATGAGATAGCATTTAAACTGTCTTTTACAGAGTCTCCAGATGCATATATCAGTGCAAAATGGATTAGTGGGTTGGGTGTAGTAATGCATACAAGTGCACATCTATGGTGAAGGACAGCAAATTGTGTAATATCACAGTGTGTTCTGTACCTGTGCAAAAACGTAGCGTTCATCTTGTACCAATGCCTAATATGAATCTGGTGACAACACCTCTCCCTCACAACCACATAGGTCCCTCTGGTCTGCACATGGGACAGCAGCCTGAACCCAGTAAGTATGGGGTTTCCCTGTTGTGGCTCACCAGTACCTCAGGCATGCTAATGTTAATGCATGTGACCATGCACACAACTGTTACACTCAACCATTTGGCAATATCTGCATGTTCACCTGTGGTGGTGTTTACTGCATTGCATCACAGTGGTCATGACAGGGCCTGTTTGCAGGAGATGTTACATATCTGTAGCATACCTCACAACCTGTCATTGCAGGACACCTGGACAAAGACCAACAAAATGGTGGACAAAGGCTCAAAACTTGGGTCATATTATAGAAATTAGTGGTATATGGTACATATAAATGGTGTATACACCTGTTAGAATGCCAGGTATGTGTGATATACAAAAATGACAGCACAATAGACAAGTTCAAAATACTGCCAACCTTTCATGTGACCTATAATCTGTACAATTTAATTGTAAAGCAAACAAATCTGTTAGGGGACAATAATGACACCTAACAATAGTACAACAACCTAGATGCATATGTGTGCACAGGCTGAAGCTAGTACTGTGTTGAGGCATCTTTCAATATAACTACAGCAGTACATCTTATTGGGTACAGAACAGCCATCAATCACACAGACTCTTTGATTAACAGCAACTAATGGTCAGCTGTCCTGCCAGGATTATCCTAACGTATACCCAGCTGCCTGCTACAGCAACAGCCATGGTTCACGTAGAGCTGATGTAGCTGCTAAGGGACCACATGTTTGAGATTTATCAGCCTGGGAAAGGGTACCAAAACATTTCCACAGCATTGCACATACCATGGAACATAGTGCAGGCAGTTATCAAAAAGTGGTGAAAATAAGGGGCTACAGTGACATTGCGAAGGAGTGGACATCCCACCAAAGTCTATGAGAATACAAGACCAAAACTGGCTAGGGAGGCTGCCAGGAGCCCTACAGCAACAGTGAAGGAGTAGCAGGAATCTCCAGCAAGTACTGGGTGTGTACTACATGTCACAACTACCTTCCATGGTCTCCATATGTCCTGCCTATAGGGTAGGGTTGGAAGATGGTAGACGTTCCACACACCAAACAATATCCAGGCCTGGTGAAAGTCTGAAAACAATACATCAGGTCTCCAAAAAGCAAATGTGAAAATGTGTTATGGTAATTGGGACCATGGTTGTACTCTTTGGTCACAATTCTGACAGGTGTGTTTGGCGCAATATCACCACTGCACATCACTACAGCAACACCACACCCACAGTGAAGCATGGTGATGGCAGTGTCCTGCTTTGGGGTTGCTGTTCACAAGCTGGAACTGGGGCTGTATCCAAGTTAGAGGGGATTATGAACAGTTCCAAACACTGGTCCCTTGTGGCTCCAAAACATTTTGGTGTCTGCCACATAGCTGTGGATGGTGAAGAATTCCACCTTTCCACACAACAATGGCCCAAACCATACATCCATATCAATAAAAGGATGGCTTCACCAGAACACATGCAATGTTCTGCACTGGCTGAGTCAGAGCCCACAGCTACATCCAATAGGATATATGCAGGGTGACCTGAGGAGGGCAGTGCACAGGGGATGCCCTTGCAATCTGACATAGTTGTAGGTGTTTTACAAGGGGGAGTGTGCAAACATTGGCAAGTCAAGTTGTGGCATGCTGATAGACACCTTCTCAAGAGGACTGCATGCTGTGATTAAATCAAATGTTGCTGTAGCAGAGTATGACTTTAAGGGTGTGCACACTCATGCAACCAGCCTATTGTATCTATTTCAGGTGCCAGATGTTACCTGTAACTGATGTGTATGTTCTTCAGTTGGATTTCACAGGTTATATGTCATATGAAATTATGGGAATGTTATGACCTGATTTCTAAGGTCAAATGTGATATATCTTAAAAACCTGGCATGTTAACAGGTGTGTGTACACTTACTATATCCACTGTAAGCTAGGGAAGTTGTTCGAGTAACTGGCTTTGTTTTAAAATGCAAGTACTGCAGGTTATACAGTCTGCACCTCCAATTAGAACATTACTTAGTGGCACCAATCCACAGGCCAACCCAGTAATGTATCAGACAAACACAGGAGTTATGAGGAACAGACCAAACATATGAGCCATACATGTAGACACTCAACAAAACCCTGTACAGTTGGGGGGTATGTTCTGCAGGAGTTGTCACAGTGCTATACAGGTGGACAGCAATAATTTACATGGGTGCAGCATGTGCTAGGTGAAGGTTCATCACCTACCAACACCACTCACGTACCCCAGAGGTGTATATTTGTAGTAGCAGTAATTGGAAAGGGCTGTACTGCATGATGCTGAGGATCTGTCCAGAGTGTGTATGTTATTGTCTGACTGTGTGCCATGAATGTCCCCAGTCTGTGTGTGTGTGTGTGTGTGTGTGTGTGTGTGTGTGTGTGTGTGTGTGTGTGTGTGTGTGTGTGTGTGTGTGTGTGTGTGTGTGTGTCTGTGTGTGTATATACCAGCAAACCTTATAATGCCAGTAGTAATTTACATATGTTGTTTTTCCCCTCACAGATGGACATGGTCGCTGCAGTCCCTCCTGCTCTGATACTGATGCCAGTGTCTCTGCAGAATCTGACCATGATGACACTCATATTGAGGCACAGGTGGGGCTGTCAGGGGCTGATAATGTGTCATCAGTTGGCATCCCACTATTGTCAGCCCCATCTCTGCAGGCAGTCACAATGCCCACACATACCCCATCATCAGTAGCCACAGATAATAAACAGTTGGCAGGTGGTGGCATGGAACGGGCTACTGTGATGACTATGGCAAGTGAGGGTGCAGGCACTAGCCATAGCCAGAGTGCTGGCAAGATCTCACACATGAAGATAGGCAGGGGTGCTTGGAGGAGGATTGCAGCCCGTCATGCCCCTGTTGCAAGTGTCATGGTAGCAGTCACCAGACACATGTTTCAGGCTGTCATGGGGGCATAGGCACATAATGAACATAATATCAGACATATACACAGGGTCATGGATGAGCATGTCCCTGGTGTCTGTGGCAATATGGACTCACTGCAGCCATCTGTGAGTGTACTGGGGTCATGGATAGATTGGTGGGGGGAGACCTTGGCACTCCTCAACCGTGGAATATCTGTGTTTGAACATTTGGCAGATGCTGGCCAGCAGCCTTGTGGCTGTAAGGCAGCACCATGATCAGCTAAGGGTCTACGGGGTTGTGCACCATCACATTCCCATGCTGGCAGTACTATCAGCACTACTGAAGGGGGTGTGCTGTCCACATCATGATGCAGTAGGCCATGGGCACATGATCCTGGCCTGTCCCAACAGGGATGCGGATCCAGCAGGCAGCAGTCACCAGCGGGGAGTAGTACTGCACCTGGACTCAACCCTGGTGGTGCCGGTGATATCCTCGGTGGGCCTAGATCCCATGTCCATGGCCAGAGACAGTGAACTGTACACCCTGCCATGTACGGCCCACAGCTGTCCAAAATACCCCTGTATAGGGCACCCACATGGTGTGACTGTGTGCATACAAACACATACACAACACCATCAGAAAAGTCTTCTCCACACACACACACACACACACACACACACACACACACACACACACACACACACACACACACACACACACACACACACACACACACCACCCCCTGCACTGCCCATCTAATGAACACCCCCCAAACACACACACATGATGTCAACCATGTGGCCGAGCCTAGGCTTCTGGCAAATCTACACAACATCCTGTGCATATGATGATACTTGTGCCACATCCATGCCATCCATACCATTGATGCAGGGACATGCTTATATAGGTCTGCTGCACAGGGCGACTTTACTACAGTGTACCTATTTAATTATGTGTAAGGTGCTGTCATCTGCCATTTGTAAAGGGTACATATCAGAGTGTATGTGTACCTTTTCAGCCATGATGAATTATTGGTGTTCATAACACTAAGTGAATGTGTTCTCACATGCTGTATTCTGTTTGTGTTCCAGGTGTCTGTGTGTCAGCAGGATGTGGCCCTGCAGACATCACCAACAAGGAGTATGGCAGTGTAGTCACACATCGACCATGTCATTGTCTGGGTACAGCTGTATCTGCACACATTTCCCAGGTCTGTGTAATAGTTCTTACATGTGCCTCACAGCTTATAGGGCTGAGGGGTTGTATCTCAGTCTATGGTGGTTGACATCAGCTCTAGTATTGTGGACAATGGTAAATGTGGTGGGTGGAACACACCTCAGATTCTTAATTCCCTCAACCCCAGAGGATATTGTGTCAACCAAACACACAGAGAATACTGTTCTCTCTCTCACACACACACACACACACACACACACACACACACACACACACACACACACACAAACATGCATGCACAGGATCACAGTTGCCAGGGTTGTGTTTGGAACCCCTACCCATCAAGTTGTGGTACTACACTATTATGCAGTTATTGCAGGTGGCACAGAACTACTAGTGTGATGAGTGTTACAAGGTACATATAAGGTGAATAACATCATGTGGCCTTGTGGGGTATGGCAATGGTGGCTGTACTGGGTGTGAGAGTACTCATAATAGTGTCGCATACAGTCTACACACTCACAACCACTTGTATACACACCAGTTCACACACACACACACACACACACACACACACACACACACACACACACACACACACACACACACACACTTGCCAATACTGACATTAGCAGACCAACCTATCCTGTTATTTGTACCATACTATTCCATACTGTTGCACAGGGCTTATAGGGCTGAAAACTGTCTACAGATGGCACTATAGTTGATGTGAACACCAGACCTCATACAGTAGACCTAGGAATGCACACTGTGTTACCATGGCATAAAATATGAATCCATGCCCATCCAATAGATGTTGTTCACAAACAAACACACACACACAAGACACTCTTCTCTCACCCACATTTGCCTGGACTGAGATTAGAACCCCTACCTATCTATTTATTGTTACTACATTGTTACACATTTATCACACATGCCACAGAGGTTATAGGGTGACACTTGTGCAAAGGTATTTCTAAGGAGAGGGACATCAGCAGGTCTTGCAAATTATGACAATGCGTGATGTACTGGGGTCGAGAGGCCACAAAATACTGTAACCTACACATATACACACTTACCCACAATAATACACACGCACACACACACACACACACACACACACACACACACACACACACACACACATGACAGGACTCATATTAGAACCCCTAGCTATGTGGTTATTGGTATTACAGTGTTATGCAGTTACCACACACACCACAGAGCTTATAGGCTGTGGAATGTCCCAAGGTACCTATATAGTGAATAATATCTACAGCACTTGTAAGGTATGGCAATGGTAGTTGTGCTGGGTGTGATGGGTCACCAACTACTTTCACCCACATGTTTACACACACACAAACACTTTCAGACACACTAATGCACACACAAACACACATATTTGACAGTACTGATATCCATAGGTTCAAAGAGTCATAGGTGTGTATGTGGCAAATGGCCATGGAGGCTTTACAAGGTAAGCCCATGGGAATACACTGGCATCATGCCACCTGATGATACACCCCAGTGTGTCTACTGAGTATAGTCACTGGAGTGATTCCCCAGGGTGGGTATTCTATTTCCCATCCACTCCTTTTTATTTCTCTTGAAGAGGGCCAGTGATGTGCTCAGCTTGACAAGTATGTGGCATCTATTCCATAGCGTGGCCAGTCTCTGGGTTGTGAACCTGTCTGTCCAGCATGTCCTGTTGATTGTGAGGATGGGGTTGAGGTATCTGGGGCATGTTGTGTGAACAGATTGGTTTCTTCGGATGTAGCATTCCTGACAGGGTTGGGTCAGACATGGCTGTGTATGTCAGACAGAGATCACACCTAAGTAGCCAATATGAGACAGAGATTCATTGCAGTTGTTGGAGTCTGTCCATATGGGATAAGTATGTAGTACCTAAGATCCTCTTTTGTGAGGTACATTTGCAGCCTCTCCTGTTGTTGCTGATGTCTAGTGGGGTACATAGCAAATGGGCCATAGTATACATTGATTGGCCTACTGAGGGGAGTTTACAGGGAAACACTGTCCTTTTACTTCTCATATTCAACACCCTGAGTCATTAAAAGTGACACATGGAAGGACTTTCAGAAGACAGTGGGACTGTGTTGGTCACCATAGAGCTCACTGTCAGCCTGTGTTCCCAGTTCAGTTATACCAACATCAGTGTTCAGTGGACTACCATCAATGTATTACTTTATGGGAACCATGTCGTACCCAAAGGGAATGGCGGCACATCATCTGGCATTGAGCTTATGTCCAGGGTTCTGACAACAGTCATAGGTCTCAGAGAGGCCTTTGTGAAGAATGTCAACCTCACATGGAGGGGTAATAATAGCACCCACATTGTAGTCATCTGCAAACATTGTCAGCCAGGGCACCTTTGTATTGGGCTGATCCTCAGAGGTGTGGATCCCAAACATGAGGGAACCCAGGTCCACAACCTGTGGGACTCCACTTGTGACTGTTCAGCAGTTTGACATGGAGTCCGCTGCTTTCACAATGTGAGTTCTATCTGTGACCCGATTTGCAGGTCACCTACTGATGTAGAGGTGGCTGCCTACCTGAGTGTATTTGTGTATGATTCCTGAATGGGGAGTGATATTCAAGGATTAGATGGGCAGCCTATCTTGTTAATTATTCCATACTGTCACATAGTTATTGTACAAGGCACAATGCTTATAGCACTGCAGAGTGTTTACAGGTCCATCTACAGTGGATGACAACTGTGGACACTGGGACATGTACTGGGTGGGCAACAGCAAAAATTAGCAGAACCCACAGTGGATATGGTTCTCACACAAACACAGCACAGATAGGATACTGTTAACACACACTTGCCCAGACTGAGATTAAACCCCCTACCTTTCTATTCATTGGTACTATAGTGTTATGCATTTATCGCATGCACCATGGAGTTTATAGGGTGAAAGGTTGTCCAAAAGTAGTTCTAAGGTGAGAAACATCACCAGCCCTTGTAATGTATGGCAATGGGTGATGTACTGGGTAAGAGAGGCCAGTACATACGTTAAACTACACATATACATACTTACACACACACACATTTACCAGAACTGGGAGTAAAACTCCTACCTAACTAGCTATTTGAACTATAGTGTTATACAGTTATCACATGCACCACCAAGCTTATAGGGCTCAGGCCTGACAAAAGGGACTTCTAAGGTGACTGATATCTGCAGGACTGCTAAATTATGGAAAGGGGAAGTGTACTAGATTTGAATGGACCCAAAACCTTTAACATGTAAGCACACATACACACACACACACACACACACACACACACACACACACACACACACACACACACACACATACACACACACTCACACACACTTTGACATTTGCCAAGACTGAGATTAGAACTCCAACCTAACTTGTTACTTGTACTATAATGTTACACAGTTATCGCACATGCCACAGAGCTTATGGGGGCTAAAGGCTAACAAAATGGACTTCTAAGGTGACTGATATCTGCAGGATGGCTAAAGTAGGGAAAGGGGAGGTGTATTGGGTTTGAACTTGTAAACACACACACACACACACACACACACACACACACACACACACACACACACACACACACGCACACACACGCACACACACACACGTGCACACACACACACACACACACACACACACACACACACACACACACACACACACACACACACACACACACACACACACACACACACACACACACACACACACACACTTTTATGTTTGCCAGGACTGAGAATAGAACTCCTACCTAACTAGTTATTTCTACTATAGTGTTACACAGATACCGCATGTGCCACAGAGCTAATAGAGCTGAAGCCTGATAAAAGGGACTTCTATGGTGACAGACATCTTCAGGACTGATAAAGTAAGGCAATGGGAAGTGCACTGGGTGGGGAAGGCCTGTTCATTCCATTTCTCTAAGTGTATGAGCATGCCCAGTGTGACCTTTGTATAGTACATGTGGGACTCCATTCCAGGGATTATTGTACTCCAGTCCAGTTTGTTTTGTGCTACAGCCATACCTCTCAACCTGTTGGTGCAGGATATCTGGAGATAGCCTATCAAAATGTGGAGAGAATGGCCCATACGGTGATTGTGAGTATTTCTCTCAGTAGTGTATGGGTTGCTAGGGTTACAGGGCTTGTTTTAGCAGACATCTGACATATATGCCATTTGACACTGTCATGCATTGTTTCAGTACCTCATGACATACCTCCTCAGATCGTCACAGTGATTTACCAGAGGACTACAGGATGGATGATGCACACACCAAAATTATCAGCCAAATGCTATGCATTCTTGCACAATTCAGCCTGTTCAGAGGTGTGCCTATAAGCAATTGACTTCTGGTGCTGTGGAAATGGTCCAGCACCTTGGTGATATATTACAATGGTGGAATCTCTGTGCATTCCTGTTCTGGCCTGGTCTGATTTCCAGTCCATGGTTGGTTTATGTAAGTCAGACAGGATCAGGGTGACAGGCAGACTCCAGATAGATTTGTAAGGGATAAGATATGTAGGGGGGTGTCCTGGGTCAGATATGTCTGCCTATAGCTACCAGTACTTTGTATAGGGGTCTTTTCAAATGTTAACTGCACTTGGAGGGTCTTGTGTGTGTCAGACTGTTTGATCAGCCTGGAGATGTGTGTTTTTCTCACATATATGTATGGCCCACCTCATTTTGCTTGGATGGCCACATTTTGGGGTCAGGATGTTGCATAGGATGAGTGATCATGGAAGGGTGTGTTAGTCCCCCATGGCTGGGGGCCAGGTTTCTGTAGATGCAGACATGTCACCATCTTTCAGGGTTAGGACTGCCTGCAATGAGTGCATTCCCATGTTTAGACTCCTAGCCCTGCCTGTCAACTGTACAGAGAATCACAGAATCTCCACATTCATGACTCATATATCTTGTTGGTTACCCAATTGAGTGTGGTTTTCAAGGAAAAGTGTTTTGCAAGTCACTCAGGGTTGAAGTCAGATATTACTGACAGTTGACATTGCAGTTTCAGACTTTGTACCCATCAGACATTCCATGCTACTACAATCATTTCATCAACTTTATAACATTATTAGAGCAGTATTTCAAATGTGTCCTTGTCTTTGGACCTTTTTCATCCCATTATTCATGGCTTTTTCCAGATTTCTGGATCTCTGACACTGGCAGGTTTTCTCCTAGCAGTAAGCACATTGGCCTTTCTTTGCATTTTGTAGACTGTGTTATGTTGGTATTATGGACCCCATGACACTCCCTAACAGGGCACTGTGGGTGAGGCATGGGCATTTGCCACAGGCCTGTAGGCCAGGTGTGACAGATGCAGGCCATCTGTAGCAAGGCAGTGCATTCTGATGATCATATGTTCCCAGGCTGCCAGCAGTGGACAACCCTGGGATGGCACAAGTAAGTTGATTGTGGGTGTTACTGGCAATTGCTTTTGTTTGTGTTGAGTCATCACTCTAGTTGATGGCTGGATTCTACTTAAGGCTAGGGACATGTTACTGCATTTTTATGGGACTATGGGGGGGGGGGTTGACACATCTGTACACAATACGCATTTGCAGATACTGTGCTGATATTTGTTTAACATTTTAGTCCCATTTAGCATAGTGGCATGCCCTATCTTTGAGACTACAGGCATAACAATATTAACCACAGGTCAGATTGTTCTGGCATAAACATTTGTATTTTCAGACTTCTTACCTTTTACAGCCATACAGCCACTGCCAGACCTGCTGTGATATTACTGTGCAAAAGTCTGTAGGTGGGGATTTCATGGATGTCACCATGTGGGGGCCTTTGCCAGACATTTCTGTATGGTTTTCTACAGCTGATCTGCTGGGTGAGGCTGGGGGTGGGTATGGGACCCCCACTTTGACATCTTTGCATGTGACCTATGACCTCCCAGTTATTTGGCTCACCACATATACTACAGTGGTATTTGTCAGCTAGGGTGGTACTGCATGGTGTGGGTAGGCCAGTACTGGGAATACACTTCCTGCTGTCCCACAGAGCTGTCAATTGTCTGCTGCTATCCCAGTAAGCTACCCTATTCACTTGCATGATGGAATCAGTACCAGAGATATGCTATCAGAACATTCCACTCCATTCATTTATTTTGTTAAGGAGACTGGCTTACCTTGTGCCTGAGGCTGTTGTGAGGATGGTGCTTGTGGGCTGACTATGTTTAATGCATGCAGTACACTGCCTATACATGGTAAGGTATAGGTGGTGTGATGTTTGGCATCTATTTTACTGTGTGTGCAAGTCAGAGAGAGGGCTCAGTCCCCGGGAGCCTACAGTGTCAGTGTATGTGCTATGCGCTGCCTCTTTGCCAAGGACAGGGCATACTCAGCATGCCTCCATCTGCCTACAGGGGCAGGCTCAGGATGTTCCTCCTCCGAGTCCCTCTGTGCCTGTGGAGACCTTGGCAATGGTGGTGGGCTTTGTCGCCCTTTCCCATTTTGTTCCTGCTGCAGCTGTTTCCGCAGGATCATATTCTGTAGCATGGCACATACTATGAACATGTGTGCACATGTGGCTGTAGACTACTGCAAGGCTCCGCCAGATATGCCAAGGCAGAGGAACCGTGACTTGAGCATCCCAAGCACACACTCTATAATGATCCTGTTTTGTGCGTGTGCCTCATTATGGCATTCTTGTGTGGTTGTGTGTGCATTTCTGATGGGTGTCATCAGCCACGGCTCCAGTGAGTAGCCAGCATCCTCCACCAGATGGCCGTATGGGATGTCCCCACTGGCAAATGCCTGGTACAGCTGTGACAAATGCCAGATGTGGGATTTGTGATAGGGTCCAGGGCTGCCAGCACACACATTCATGATAATGCCCTGGGCATCGCACATGACCTGGTAGCTGATGGAGTGGAACCCCTTGCAGTTTAGGTAGACCCTACCCTGGACACCGGGTGGTGGTTGATGTGGATGTGCATGCAGTCTATGGCACCCAGTACCTCTGGGTATTCTGCTACATGGTGGAGGACATGCATATTGCTGGTCCACTCCTCACAGGTGCTGGGGAAGTAAATGTGCTCAGCGGCATGTGGTCACATGGCATCCAGGATCTGGTGGGGTATCCTGGATGCAGATGCCTGTGAGACCCCCATGATATCCCCAGTTGGTCTGTGGAAAGTACCTGTAGCTAGTATTCTTAAGGCTACACATACCTTGGTATCCACTAGGATGGGTTCCCCTCTGTTGGTTCTGGGTCTGAGGTGAGGCCGGCACAGCTCAACAAGTTACTGAAGGATGTCCCTGTCTACCCTGTAGTGCTCTACTATCTCCAGATCATATAGCCCCTGGTAGGTTATCCTGGGTCTGAACATTCTTCTCTTCCTCCTCGGTCTGAGTTAGTTGTTAGCATTATCCTCCTCACCTCCCTCAATCTCTAGCACATACTGATATATCAAAGCAACAGCAGCCCCTAACATGTTTTGTTGGTTTTGTCAGTTTAAAATTCCTCTGTGTACACCAGTGGTGTAGAGTTTGTGGGAAAAAACAGACTGAAAGGTGTCTGCATAGTTTATAGTAGTGTGCTGGGCTGCTGCCTGTGTAATTGGCTGATTCTGATACATTCCACCTGCCAGCTATGGTAGTTCTCCTTGATTGCCTTCCTTCTACTGTTTCCAGTTCCAGTTTCCTCCCCATTTAAGCCCCGATGCATGCTGGTTATACCAGTTGCTCAATTGTACACGGTTCTGCTATTTCCTTTTTTTTTTTTTAGGCCCGGTGCACCCTACGCATACTTGTTTAGCTGAAGTAAACACTTTTAAGCAGAAATGGCCATTCCCTGGATGTGAACATACTCTGCATTTCATGGAATAAGACAAAACAGTCTCAGACACACACCCTTCCTTACCTGTGCTTAGCTAAGGGCAAACACTGGCCACTGAGCTCCATTGTGCTTACAGCAAGGATGACACACACCCCTTGTCATGTTAGCTGCTCCTCCTGTCTATACGGTGGTGTTAAAGCACTTACACGGTTTGGAGCAGTCTGACAGAAGAAATTTGTGATTCAGTATAAATCCCCTCATTTGCATACACCACTGCCTTACTCCATAGTTACTACACTTACACTGGGCCTGTCCCCTTAGAAACCACTATTCCCTGGTATTGTTTTCATTCTGCATGCTATTGACTATAATGGCAAAATGCAGATTTCTGTAAAAATTTATTTTTCCCCCTTTTTTTTGTTTATTTTTGGCATGATCCCATTTGCGCGCCACTGCCTTATGCTTAAACGGCTGAAATTGTCCCTAAAAAAAAAGTTTTATTATAAAAAATTAAAACTATTTATCATGCCATTGGCCATATATTTGGCCATTGGCATGCCTAATAAATATAATACATGCTTTATTTTGACCTATCATGCCTCCGTTTTCTAATTAGTAACTGAACACATTTCTGCTTCTTACACTATTCCTCCACGGACACCTGCCTGCTTGCTGAATCACTAATTCACCTCATCTGTATGGTTTTCACCAGCAAATGAGGTAATTAGCATTAGGCAGTGATGTCCATCTAGAAATAGCGTAGGAGCGCTCGTGCACATCCCGGGAGCCCTTTAATGAATTGCTCAGCAGATATATTTCGTGCAACAGTTGCTGCACTATTCTCACACTCCATGTAGGGTTTAATGAATCCCGGAGATGTTTTTTTTTTCAGCTCATCGGTGTTCAGGAAGTCATTGTTTCATAGTAGAACCTCCTTCCATATTTAGTGTGGTTTGTTTCATTAATTAATAAAACACATTAAATATAAAAAAATGTAAGTATTCAGTAAAATGAACATCTGTCATAACTACTACACATCATCTTATTGGTTTGCTAACAATATGCTTCTTTTACAAAAATTATCAATATTTCAGCAAAGAATCATATTACACTACCAAGCCGAACAAATAATGAGCTTTTTCAACACAAGGAATACAATTGCTTTAAAAGCAAAACATGGTACTTTCTTTCACTTTTGGAATGCATGCATCTATGTAGCAGAAATAGAAGAGGGTCCCTCTCTTGCAACTGCCAGTATGCTGATAAGAAACTTTGGAACACTTTTTATTTTATTTTATTTTTATTTTACATTTGTTGACCGAGAATGTCTGACTGAGCCGAAGCCCTTTTTCAGCAGAGGCCTGTGGAGAAAAGCTCCAGTATATACAGATTACATTTAGCCATTATACAGATATTATATAAGTAGAAAATGGCAAACAGCTAGATGACTGCAAGAGCATTTTTTAAAAGTATACAGATTATATTTAGTCATTATACAAATATTATATAAGTAGAAAAATGGCAAACAGCTAGATTTCAGCAACAGCATTTTTAAAAGTAGTAGCAAATATAAAAAAGCAACATAGGATTACAGGATAACAGTAAAATATAAGAGAGAGAGGAATACATAGATTAGCAGGGTGTTATCAAGCTCGGTTTGAGCATTGGCAGATCTATTGCTCTTTGAAATAGTCTTTTAGAGTTAGTTTAAATTGTTTGGGATGTGTGAGTGTTCGAATTTCAAGAAGAAGTTTGTTTCATTCAATAGAGGGGTGGTAGCTATATAAGTTGCACCCTGCTTTAGACTTGGGCTTATAGATATTTAAGAGGTCTTGGGAAGAGCTGCGGAGGTTTCTTGAAGGAGCATAGTGGGAGATGACAGAGTGTAAGGCTGGACAGAAAGACGGCTGGTAAAGAATTGAGTGTATGGTTTGAAGCTGAGAGAGAAGGAGGAGAGGCAGCTCAAGCCAGTTTAAATATTTTAAAGAGAAACAGTGGTGAGATATATAGGATTGTTGAGTTGCAAATCTAGCTGCTTTGTGGTATGTAGTCTCAAGTCTAGTAAGGAGAGAGGAGTTAAGGTTAGTAAGGATTTGTGAGCAATATGTTAAGCAGGGGAGAAGGTAAGCATAAGTGAAAGCAATTCTTGGTTTCTGAGTGAGACATTTTTTATTTCTATATAGTAGACCTAATTTAGGTGAGTTTTCCTGATACAATTATTTATATGGAGATCAAATTTTAGTTGATCATCAATTGTGATACCGAGGAGTTTTGAGCTAGGTTCAGCTACAATAGGGGTGTTGTTAAGTGACTGGATAGTAAAAGAGGTCTTTATGTGGTTGGCTGTTTTAGGGAGGAAGAGTAGGAGTTTTGTTTTTTTAGGGTTGAGGATGAGTTGGTTGTTTGAGAGCCATGTTTCCACTGAGTTAAAGGAAGACTGGGTAGCTGATAAGAGTTCAGAAGGAAAGTTTGCTGGTGTTATGACTGTAGAGTCATCAGCATATTGGATAATAGAGGAGAGTGGACAGGAGGTATAGAGCAAGTTTGTGAAAATATTGAATAGTAGTGGTCCTAAAATGGATCCTTAAGGGACACCCATTTTTATTTGAAGGGGAGTAGCTAAAGCAGTGTCCCATCTTACTGACTGGAATCTATCTTTTAGATAGCTTGCAAACCATGCCACTGTATCTGGGGAGAAGTTGAGGTTAGACAGTTTGTTTAATAGTAGAGAGTGAGAAACAGTATCAAAGGCCTTTGAGAGATCCAGGAAGAGGCAGGAGACAAGTTTATGGTCATCTCTGGCCAGGGAAATAATATTGAGAAAGGACAGAAGAGCAGTATAGGTGCTATATTTCAGTCAAAAAACATGTTGTGTAGGAGTGAGTAGATTTTCCTGAGAGAGATATTCCATGACTTGAGTATATATGCATTTTTCAAGAACTTTTGACAGGGGGGAGAGGATGGCGATGGGTCTGAAATTAGAGATTTCAGTGGAGTTACCTCATTTGTGGATAAGTAGGGTGTAGAACTGTTTCCAGATAGATGGCACTTTAGATTCAGAGATTGAGCACTTTATAATGCTAGAGATGAGAAAGGCAAGTGAGTGTGCAGCTGTCTGAAGAAAGTATGATGGGATGTTATCAGCAGATACTGAGCATGGTTTCAGTTTAGAGAGTAGGGTTCTGATGTATGCTGTGGAGATGGGCTTGATGGAGAAGGTTTTGGGAAGAGTAGTTGTTGAAGAGGAAGCTGGGCCTTTGGAGTTCCTTGTATTGGAGCTATTGGAGTTAAAGAGTTTGGATATTGATTCAACAAAGTAAGTATTGAAGATGTTGACAGTCTCCACTGGTGTCTTGTCAGGGCTAGGGTTGGGTGAGGTAGGGTTTCCAGGATGAAGTATATGGTTAATAGCATACCAGAATTTTTGGGGGTCAGCTTTTAGTGTTGTAGGGGGGTTATAATGGAATTCTTTTTTATCTTTATTGATAAGCTTTTTGACCAGGTTTCTTTGTTCTTTATATTTTTGTAGGTCAATTGGGTCTTTTGTTTGTAGCCATTTTTACAGGACATATCTATAGACTTCATGAGAGTTTATGTGTTTTTTGTTAGCCAATGGGATATTGTCGCTTTTGTCCTAATTTTACGAGGTGGGGCTAATGAGTTTATGATATCAAGAAAGGTAGAGTTGAAAGCTATGACAGCTTCATCTAGGGGGAGCTGAGTGGGGAAGTCCCAGCATACTCTAGAGATGAGGGTGTTAAATGTTTCTGGGTTGAAGTTAGAGAGATTATTTCTAGTAATGTATCTGTGTGGTTTAGAAAGGTGGTCTGTATATCTTAGCACCTTTATGGGTGAGTGGTGACTCAGAGAATCGGGAAGGGTTTCTGGATTGTGATATTTGGAAGGAGCTGAGACAAGTATCCAATCAATGAGGGTATTTGTGGAGTGGGAGTTGTTTAAATGTATTGGTTTGGTAATTAGCTGAGTAAATTCATATAGATTTATATAATGTGGGGATCCTGGGTTATTGAGGGTTAGCCAATTAATATTTATGTCACCGAGGAGGATTGTTTCATTTGGGATGTTCAGAGAGAGATAGAATAGAATATTTTCCAGCAGTGGAATATTTTCCCCTGGTGGAATGTAGGTGGCTACTATTGTAATTGTGGTAGAGTTATTGAGGTTTAAGGTTAACTGCCAGTATTTCTGCTGGGGAGAAAGATGGGATAGACTGTGTTAGGTGAGAAACAGTAAGACTGCTGGAATAGATTATGGCAACTCCTCCACTCTTTTTGTTTTTACAGTCAAGGCAAATTATGTTATAACCAGGGGGGAGAATATCTTTATCAAGGTTGTGGGGTTTAAGCCAAGTTTCTGTTACTACAATAACATCTGGGGTATGATTCACTATCCATGCATGAAGCTGACTAACTTTGTTGAGAATGCTTCTGGTATTAATAGAATAAAAGGAGATTTGTTTATGAGGTGTGGTTTGGTGGGCTAGGGTGAGAGGGGAGTTTTGGTGGAGCTGAGGTTAGAGTTTGGACCTGGATTTGGGTGTATGTCACTGGCTATAAGTATTGTAGTGGGGAAGCATTTAGTCTTAGATGTAAGTGGGTAGTATCTAATATACTTTGTCTTGTTTTCTAAAGATAGAGAGTAAGAAGGATATATTTTTATTTTAGGGAGTTGTCTGTTAGAGGGTAAGATGGAAGGAGAGATGGTTACTGTATTTTTTGAGTAGGTTGGTGTGATGTTTATGGAAGGAGGGTAATAGTGCATTGGGTGCAGTGAGAAGAAGTAAGAGGATTAGCTGAAATTGCAGAAGTATAGTGAGCAATAAGGTATGTATATTGAAATCAGATATAAAAATAGGTTTGTGATGGAGTAGGTAGAGAAGGGGGAAGAAGTTTGGTGAGGTAGAGGTATCAGAGATTAGAGGTGGAATGAGAGTAGCTAATTTGTAAGGGGCTGGAACATTAAGGGTTTAGTAGATGAAGTTAACATGTAAGGGAATGGAGGTGGAAGAGGGTGAGTACTTTGGAGAGGGATATTTAGTGGAGTTTAAAGTAGGAGGGTGAAGGGTGAGGTGTGGGAGTGGTAGGGAGCTTGAGGCTAGGTATAAAGAAAATTATATGGGGGGTGGGTAGGGATCAAAGTGAGCCCGAGTGAAGCAAGGCCAAACGGAGTTGGGGGCTACACCAGAAACAGAGGAATATAGAGGAAAAAATACCCCTAGAAAAACCATCTGTAAGTAAGGGTATCTTGTCTGTAAGTAGGGATATATTGTAAACGTGGAGAAAGGTTCTTCGGATGTCCAGGTATGTATCAGTCTTTATCTTGCTGCACTTATTGTATTACTTCACTCTATCTGTAGGGCAGTATGAGAAATAAGTGGAGGAGATCTAGTAGCAGTAAGTAGCTCAGATAGGTAATTTCTTTACTAGCAGCTAAATATAGAGTCTGGGTTAGAGAGGGAAAACTTAAAGTGGCTCAAGGGACAGTCCAGGGCTAGCCATTACTAATGCCATGCTCACTGTAGTTAACTTTGATTTAAATAGTTGCTACACAAGTAAAATATTGGCTTTAGTTCTAATTAACAAACTGACATTATATTTATACTTTAAAGTTAGTTCGGAGGTGCTGCTGTCCTCCAGGGTGCTCTAGCCATTTTCAGAATTAATGGTTCCTATACAGGCAGATAGACACTGGGTTGACCGAGGGTTTTTGAAGAGAGCTGGAGCTAGAGAAAGGATAAGCACATAAAAAAAGAGTACACAGAAATGTTAGGATGCAGAAACTGGGAGGGTAATGCTTTTTCTAATTGATGTACACTTTACCAATCACAAAATCAATACAGATATACGTTTCAGTCAACAAAACACAAAAACCTTAGGTATATTACAATTCTAAATTTAAATGTTCTCTACTGCTTAGATTTAAAAATCCCTGTTAGCAATGTCTGTTGTTATTCCAGTTAGTGTTTTATGCCAATATCCCCATTTAAACAGTTTTATTCTACTTATTTTTACAAGTATCTTGCATAGCAGTACACTTTTGGTTAAGCAAACAAGAGGTAGATAATAACAAGGTAGTGCTTCTACCTATAAGTTCTATTTTATCAGTATTACGCACTTCGTGCTAATTGAAGCACTAAACTGTTACAGGTATTCCCATTAAAACAGTTTAGTCAAAATTTAACATATTCTAACAAGTATTATGCAAAGCGCACACTTTTAGTTAAGCAAATAAGTGGTAGATGCTAACACGGCAACATTTCTGCCTATTAGTTCTATTGTATCAGTATTACACACTTCATGCTTATTGAAGCACTGAAATTGCTACAAAAGTAATACCTTTTCACAAATAACAGACTTTAGTCAAGGGGAGAGAAAAGTTACTTTCAGTAGCAGTAGATACATATGAACAGCTTACAATATTACAATGTATCCAGATACTATACAATGTGTTACCAAGACACTTCGGCAACTGAGAAGCTAGAAAGCTCACTTAAAGGACAATTTACAGCTGCAGATAGTCTGTTTCTGCAAGAGTTGTAAGATTAAACAGTATCACTCAGTTGATTCAGCACTCGACAATGTACTTTAAAAAGCTGTTATTTCAGTAATTCCAATGAATTGAAAAAATACTGGGAGTTCAGTAAAAAACACATGACAATTGTTTCAGTAGCTTTTACTTACAGCTATCTCCGAGCTTTCTGGTGAGCATGTTATCAGTACAGCCACTTGGCTAGAGTAGGATAAAGGGAATGCTAGGGAAATTCAAAGATGGCACCACAGAATATGTGGATCTGATATAGCTTGAGCAGGAAGCGAGATACGGAGTTGGGGGAGGGGGCTACACCAGAAACAGAGGAAAACAGAGGAAAAATAGCCCTAGGAAAACTATCTGTAAGTAAGGGTATCTTGTCTGTAAGTAAGGATATATTGTAAAAGTGGAAAAAGGTCCTTCGGATGTCCAGGGTATGTATCAGTCTTTATCTTGCTGCACTTATTGTATTACTTTACTCTATCTTTGGGGCAGTATGAGAAATAAGTGGAGGAGATCTAGCAGCAGTAGGTAGCTCAGATAGGTAATTTCTTTATTAGCAGCTAAAGATAGAGTCTGGGTTAAAGAGGGAAAACTTAAAGTAGCTCAGGAGACAGTCCAGGGCTGGCCGTTACTAATGCCTTGCTCACTGTAGTTAACTTTGATTGAAATAGTTGCTACACAAGTAAATCCTTGGCTTTAATTCTAATTAGCAAGCTGACATTATATTCATACTTTAAAGTTAGTTCGGAGGTGCTGCTGTCCTCAAGGGTGCTCTGGCCATTTTAAAATTAATGGTTCCTATACAGACAGATAGTCACTGGGTTGATCAAGGGTTTTGAAGAGAGCTGGGGTTTAAAGTTAGTTCAGAGGTGCTGCTGTACTCAAGGGTGCTCTGGCCATTTTAAAATTAACGGTTCCTATACAGGCAGATAGTCACTGGGTTGATCAAGGCTTTTGAAGAGAGCTGGGGTTTAAAGTTAGTTCAGAGGTGCTGCTGTACTCAAGGGTGCTCTGGCCATTTTAAAATTAATGGTTCCTATACAGGCAGATAGACACTGGGTTGACAGGGAGTTTTTGAAGAGAGCTGGGGTTTAAAGTTAGTTCAGAGGTGCTGCTGTCCTCAAGGGTGCTCTGGCCATTTTAAAATTAACGGTTCCTATACAGGCAGATAGACACTGGGTTGACAGAGAGTTTTTGAAGAGAGCTGGGGTGCTATTTGCGAGTTTTCTGGTGAGCTCGTTATCAGTACATCCTGTCCCACACTGACTTGGCTCACTCAGCTGTTACAGAAAGAAGCAGCAACAGTCATATTGTCTGAAATCCTTATTGCAGATAACGTGTAATCCTACAGAGTATAATAACTCCATGGCCCCCCCTTCACTCTCCCTGGAACAAACTGTACACTCTGTTATACAATGACTGGCCATTAACATTCAAAAATGAGCACACTGATTGGTCAGCCCAACCAGAGTGCCCATTGTAAATTGAGCATATACCAATGGAAAAAAAGTCTGGTCGCCTGGATTTTCTTCTATTAATATATACTATGAAAATTCTACTTTTCTTTAATATTTAAAAAAAAATAAACTTCAAAAACAGGACACTTCAAAAGAACGAGAGAGATGGGACAGAGAAAAATTCAAGGATAATCAAGTATGTTATACAAACTAGAGAAAGGTACCTGATTATCCTTATATTTTCTCTATCCCACCTCTCGTGTGGCTGAAATCTCTGGATTTAATTTTTTTTTTTTAATTAAAAACAAAAAGAGCAAAGGAGATCCTCCTTTCTCCATTGCTTCCTTACACAGCACACATGTGCTGCTTAAGCATGGGAACATAAGCCCCATACACATGTGCAGTACGTCAGGAAAACCCCATGATACAGTTGAAAAACTAGGAAGATCATCATGGTGCCATTATACAAAGACATTATTTAAGAAAGTTCAGTTAATTTTTTCTTAAATAATGTCATTGTTTAACAGCAATAACCCATGGCTGGTGTGGGTAATGCTGATTTATCCACAGTTGGCTTTGTTTGCTCACTCAGTCTTCACCCTCATGACCAAACCACACTAACTGTGGGTAAATCCAGCACTATCCCCCCAAAGCCATGGGTTATTGCTATAATATTCTACACTAGAACAATCTGCACACTCTAACATTCTACACACAGTACAGATGTGCTGTAGGCTCAGGTCTGCACAAAATCAATGTTTTTTAATTGTTTCCTAAAATCATAAGATATGTTTTGTCCCCAACTGAAAAAAGGCATCTAAAATATAGACTGTTTACTGCTGCCATCAAGACCTGAGAGTCATTAGTATGCAAAATTCAAACTACGTCAGATAAAAGATTTAGGGAGAGAGAGAGAGGCAGAAAAGGGAACATCTGGGCACTGAAATGTTACCAGGTGAAACCTATTCCATACAAAGTGTATTGTCGAAGAATACATAAAAGTAAGACACATATGCATACCTTTTCCTCACTTTATATAGGTGGAATCTATAAATAAAATAGTTACATGCATGCAATTGTTGATACTCCACCATATCTCATGTGATCTTGGGGTGCAACCCACTCAGCTTCATAGAAGATACTACAAACAGCGTCTTCAAGATTAACTATCACAAAGTGGTCTGTATTCTCCAGGAGCTGCCTAAACATCAGTTTGGTAACTTTCTAAATCTGCAGATTTTACTATACTCTAAGTACCCTATCTTAGAAGAAGAGAGAGACTTGGTAGTCCAAGTAAGCACTTCTGGAATTTCAGTTATCCTTTTATATTCTTCCATCATGACAACATTATTTTAATTATAGAAGAAAAATAAAATAAAATAAAATCTACAGAACCACCACATCAGAGTAGAATAAAATGCGTAGATTAATATAAGGTTAGCGCTTTCATGCTCTCCTGAATACTTCTTCAGACCAATACAAACAAAACTAAAACACACTCCATTTAAATACTAAAACATCATTATCACATGACCTTTTATTAAGGTGAGAGTAGGATGTTGGGGAAGGGCTGTAGGTATGTTTGGGGAGGTAGGTTGGGTAGGATAGGTTGCATTCACAGACATACAAGACACACAAGACAGCAGACAGGGGTGGTATATTACAGATGAGGGGGGTAAACACCTTGGACAGGGAGGGTGGTTGAGAATCAGACGTCCATGAGCCTCCAAATGGATAGAGTGGGACTGAGGTCCCCACCCATGGGCAGTCACCACTGCACCTTCACAGCCCCAAAGGTGACTGTGCTGGGGGCTGGACAACTGGGACAGCCTGCCTCTCCAGGTGCACCAGGCAGCCTCCATCTGGCATAGACATCCAGCCAACTCTGAATGGATGAAGGTGTACACCATACTCTGAAACTTGTGGTGGGTGGTAGGCTCCTCTCCATCCCCACTCCCAGAAGGAGGATAGGCCCCAACCCCTGAGGTGGTTTCACCCAAAAGTTGGGCAGGAACAGAGGATGAGGAAGTTCCAGGTTGGGTTCCAGATGTGCTGGGGCCCGGTGCTATGGCCAGATGAGGTGGGATAGGTGGATCTACTGGGGTCTGCCTTCCCAAATGTGCTATGGTGTTGAGGTTATCCAAGATATATTGGTTAGCGATGAACAAAACATTTCAAAATTAGTTATAACTGCATGCGTAGGTGTTCCAATTAACCCAAAACCAACAGATATGAAACAGTTGCATAGCAAACTGAACACATGCATAAATGGAACAACAGTAAGCATTGTAACAGCATGCCAGTTACACTGACTGCAACAGGCCACTAACAATGATATTTGAATAAGGTATGTTAATATGCAACCAATTAAATATATGAACAATAATAGAACAGACATCCCAACATTAAGTTTTGAGAAAAATATACCTGTAGTACATGAATAATAATTAGTTATGCAGGTGAGGGGTGGGGGTAGAGAAAAAGTCCATTAACAACTGTATAGGTTTCTATTTTTCACAACAGTACTGCTCAGTACTCTACAGATCTGACCTCAATTTACATCTACCTATGGCCCATAGCTTCTGTAGCACATGTATACCTGTCAAACTGTCAAACTGTAATTGTATGGAGCAGACTGGGACAACTATGGCTACATTACTAGGGAGCCTTGTACTTGTCAGGGTTACATATCAGACAAAGAAGGGATACCCTGCACTGATGTTGTGTGTGTCTGCTACTGCCATGCTTCACCTGGATTCCTATCTGTGTCCAAGGTGATTAGCAGCAGTGACCACTAGCCATGACAGTGTGACACTTGAGAGACATATATCGGGAAGAGTGAATGGTGTATGTACCTATCCTGCTGTCATTTGCAGGCATGGGGTTGGACAGTGGGACAGTTGTACATGGTGTATTGGTATAACCTTCCTACAGCTACTACAAATGTTTCTTTACCTGTAAGACCTGTGGAGAAAATATCTGTTATGACTATCTGACAGTTTCTACAAATATTCAGGATTTCTTGAGTGTATATATGCACACATTTCAGTACCACTCCCTGGATTCAAACCATGTTTGGGTGTACTAAAATGAACAACACAGCTATTTATCATCATATTCAGCTACTGGAAAACTGCTGTTTCTGGTCTGACTGATTTCTGCCTATTACTCAGTGGGTTAGACAGTCTGACTTTGTAATCATGAGATTCATGCATGACAGAGAGTTAGTGTACTGTGTATTAATCCTTTGAAATAATACAATCTGTAAAGCAAAGTTTAACACAAGGTAATGCTGCAGGGAACACACTATAATACATTAGACATTACTATTCAGGGTTCACATCTTAGTGCATAACATATTTCATGTTTCATTTATATCTTGTTTTACAGCTCCACGATCTACTGTTTTGCATAATAGCTAGTTCTCAGAACAACCTCAGTAAATTCATGCTGTCAAAGCCATATTTGCTGTGAAGAACCTGTGCACATTCTATTTGTACAACAACATATAAGACTAAACACAACAGTTGGTAGTTTAGGTCTTTATTCTACTTATATGACACAATGCTTTACTACTGCATATCCTGTAGATCAATATTAGTCTGGCAAACTCTTATTTAATCATTAGATACAGAACACACTACTCCTTCTGGCAGTACACAATTTACTTCTTCTTATTTATTTCAGTGTATACTGCAAGGTAGATCTGTACTCACCAGCCTGTTGGTGCAGCCTTGTCAGTATGTCGGCATGGGCCTTGGCATTGCTAGTCCTCCCTGCTGCAGCTGTAGGGGGAGAAAACAAACATTATGCATACTTGTCTATCTCATACTCAGGCTAGGATTAGGTACAGCTATGTATGAAATACTTACTAACTAATGGAGCATTCTGTGCTTGGACATCTTGGATCCACTGGACCAAGAGCTCCCCCTTCCTCCACTTTAGGTCAGCATAGTGATTCCATACCTGCTCACCAGTTCAGGAGATTCCTGTGGTACTGGTGAGGTCATGTGCCAGATGGTCCCGGGCCTCCGTTTTGTACTGAGAGCCCTGGTGCTGGCCCTGCAACAGTCTGTCATCATGGTTTTCTACAAGGAGCCCAACCATGACCTTGGACTCCTGAATGCCCCAGTGCTGCACCTAAAAGTGCACTCCCTCTCCAATGCCAGACATGGTTCCTGCAGAGATCAGACTACAACAGGTTATGGCTGTATTCCCACCTATGTGGTTTAAATAAGGCCATATTCCCACCCTTTGCTGTTCATTGGACCATTTTGAAAATACTAAGCTCAGCTAAGAGGTGCGCAAATCCACTAAGATGAGTTGAATAGTGCTTAAAGGGGTAAATGCTGAGCACTGCTTAACAGTGCACGTATCCGTTTAGTTGAGTTAATGTATGCATAGAATTTACTTCTAAGCAATGCTTAAACTGGTTAAGCATAGCTGAGCACTGCTTAGCATTGTTCAGTTTTCATTTAAAAAATAGGTTCATAGGTTGGTACTAGGCTATCAGCCCTAGGGCCTATACAAGCCTAGCCATAGCAATTCCCTGGATATTTCTTCCCACAATATTTACTTCCCTGGACCGCTGTCTAGCAGGATGACTGACATGATCCCCGGGTGAATTTCCTTTCTCCCATCCAATCGTCAATGTCCCTTTTGAAGACAGCCAAGGAGGCGCTCTGCCTGACATGTACAGGCAGTCTATTCCAGAGTATGGGGAGTCTCTGGGTCAGGAACCTAGCCCTCCAACATGTTTTGTTCATTGTGATGACAAGGTTTAGATCCCTGGAGCGTGTGGCTCTGAGGGATTGGGATTAGTTTAAGTGGAGCATGTCCAACAGCTCAGGGTTTGACATGGCCTTGTAATGTAAGCAGAGATCACCTCTGAGTAGACGATATGCCACAGAGTATAGCTGGAGTTTTTAGAGACGGTCAGTATAGGGCATCTGCTTTAGGCCTGTGATTCTTTTAGTGAGGTATTTCTGTGGCCTTTCCAGCTGTTGCAGATGTCTTGTGAGGAACATACCAAATGGGGCATTGTACTGTATAATGGGTCTAATGAGAGATGAGTACAGTGAGACAATTACCTCCCTTTTTCTGGAAGAAAATCCCTTAGTGATGAGGTGTGTCACATAGAAGGGTTTCCTGACTGTTGCAGCAATGTTGTATCAATGGTGAGACCACTGTCCGCCTGTGTCCCTTAGTCTCTCATCACACTTTCAGTGTTTAGTGTACTGCCACCTATGTGGTAATTCATGGGTACATGTTTTTCCCAAAGGGGATAACTATACATCTCTTGGCATTAAGCTTGATCCCATGGCTTTGGCACCAAGCATCTGTTTCTGTAAGGTCCTTTTGTAGAATATCCACATCATTTGGGGATTCAATAATGGCTCCCAATTTGCAGTCATCTGTGAACTTTGTTAGTCAGAGTCCCTTAGTGTTGGCCTGTACTTCAGAAAAGTAGATGCCAAACAAGAGTGGTCCCAGGACTGAACCCTGAGGTACTCAACTTGTCACTTGTCTGGAGCTGGATTTGGAGTCGGCTACTTTTACAGTCTGGGTTCTGTCAGTAAGCCAGTTGGCAACCCATCGATTGATGTATGGATTTATGCTCAGCTTAGTAAGTTTATCTATGATTCCAGAGTAGGTGGTGGTGTCAAAGGCCTTGGCGAGGTCCAGATAGGCTGTGTGGACCACCTTACCCTCATCCACAGCTACGGAGACTGTTCAGGAGACAAGATCGGCCCTTCACGAACCCAAACTGGGTGGGGTCCAGTGTTTGAAGGTTGCCAATGTCTTTGTCTATAAGTACTATGATAATGCATTCCATGCCCTTGCAGATCAGGCTCATCAGACTGATGGGATGGTAGTTCCCGGGATCCAAGGTGGGTCCCCCCTTGTGGAGTGGGATAACTGTAGCTGTGCACCACTCAGTGGGCACAAAGCCTGAGGTGTGGCTATGATTAAACATGACACTTAGGTGAGGTGCCAGTTCATTTTGTAGTTCATATAGAGCACAGCCTGGGATGCCATCTGATCCCATGGATGCTGTATTCTTAGCTTTGGAGAGGGGAGAGTATGGTTTCTACCTGTGTGGCAGTGATTACCGGAATTTGGCAATTGTTTGGTATTGAGATGGGCCCTTTAGGGGGTGAGAGCAGCGTGAAGGTGGCACTAAATCAATATGCCAGGATATTGGCAATATCCTTGGGATCAGTATAATTAATGCCATTCTGTTGTAGCTCAGAGCATATCTGAGCATTGCCATTTAGATTCTTGAAATAACTATAGAATGACTTGTGGTTGTCTTTGGAATCTTTGGCAATTTTATTTTTGTAACTAGCTTTGGAGGATTTTATGAGGGATCTCAGCTTCTTACTGAGGCTGGTAAGGGAGTTTTTTGCATCCTGGGATTTTCCTCTTTTCTGCAACAGTTTCTTTCTTCTGTTGTATAGTTTGTTTATGGCAGGGGACCAGCAGATTGGCTTCCTTTTTTGGAGGAGAGCACCTTGGTTCTATTTGGGATGGCACGAGTGGATGTGCTCGCACAGTTCCTTAGTGTAGGATTCAACAGGCGAACTTTCAGCTCCCGTCTACATGGGTGTCATGAAGTTTGTCACTTCTGAAGCATGAAGTTGGCTTTGGAGAAGTTTTTTACGGAGGTTTCCTTACTGGAGGGTGGGGGTGGGATGTGGATGTCAAGGGTGATTTGCTTATGGTCAGACCTGACAAATGAGGGGGTGACCACTGGTGTGGAGCATCTATCTCCCATGTTGGTAATGACCAGGTCTAGGATATTGGAGCCCCTGGTGGGACAATGGATTAGTTGATCCAGGGCATTGGAATTTATGAATTCCAAGAACCGTTGGGAAAAGGTGTTGGTACCCAAGTATTGAAATCACCCAGTATTAGGGTGTTTGGTTGTATCTTAATATTTTCCAGTATGTTTAGAAAGGTATAGTGAGAATCTTGGGGCATGGTGGTGGATCTGTAGCAAGCTACAATTTGGATTGCAGTCTTACCTAGTGTTAGTTGCACCTGGAGAATTTCAGATGCATTGTGTTGGGCAACTAGCCTAGAGGTGTGAATATGCTTGGTGAATATGGACACTCCTCCACCTTTAGTGTTTCAGTCTTGGTTTGGTGGCCAAAAAGTGTGGTAAGTGTTGTAGCCTGGTATTGCAGTGGTGCTCTCTGGTGCCTTGAAGCAGTTCTCAGTTACTGCACAGATATCGATGTTCTCCATTTTTAGGAGTGCCTCGAGAGTGCATTTTGAGGTTTAGACTTCTAGCATTGAATAGCATTACCTTCAGATTTTCCATGCTTGTATCTGTTATGGTGGTGGTTTTGTCCTTTAAACCTTGCCTAAAAAAGGCACTATAGGGGTGGCAAGAGCTTTAGCCAGTAACCTGAATCCCAGGGGTGACAGGTACAGACCATCTCTGACAAAGCATCGTGGTTTGTCAATCATGTCGTCCCAGGCAGACAGATACTGGATCCCCTTTGAATGACACCAGAAGCTTAGCCAATTGTGGAAGTCAATCATTTTTTCCTTATACTGTGGTATCATTCTGGGCAAAGGCAGGATGCTACTCAGGGCTAAGGTCACACCTGCCTGGGCCACATGATCTGAGAGCTCTTCCATGTCTCTTTTCATGTAGTCCAGGGAGGTACATATCAAGTCATTCACTCCAACATGGACAATGACAGAGTCGTATTTGTACTTGTTGTGGAGTGACTTGAGTGCATGCGTTATGTGGCGGATCCTGGCACTGACAGGCAGCTGACTATAATTTTCTTCTTGTTCAGCCTGGTGAGTGGGACATCAGTGTGCCTGACTATAGAGTCACCTATGACTAAAGTGTTGGGTATATTGTCTCACCTCAGGGGCTGTTGGGTGGCACACTGGTGTTGTGAGCTATATGCCACTTTGGTTGTGACTGATGTTTGCTTGCATTTCAGCTTTGGAGTTCCTTGTTGCTTGGGCAGGTTAATGTTAAGGGCCTCCACATATGTGGGTTTAGTGTTGCTATGTGTGGGTGTTGATGGCGTGGTTTTGAAGGGCTATGTGTTGCTTGAGGTGTAGTGCAGGTGTTAACCTTCTCCTCTTGACTGTCTAGTACAATCTTGGCTGGAGAGACCTTTGCTTCCA